>NW_022437090.1:2049489-2137893 GCF_009761245.1 Sapajus apella | reverse complement strand
TCTCACTCTGTCACCCAGGCTGGAGTGCAGTGGCACAATCTCAACTCCGCAACCTCCACCTCCCGTGTTCAAGCAATTCTCCTGCCTCAGCCTCCTCAGTAGCTGGGTTTACAGGCACCTGACACCACGCCCAGCTAATTTTTGTATTTTTAGTAGAGATGGGATTTCCCCATGTTGGCCAGGTTGGTCTCAAACTCCTGACTTCAGGCAATCCGTCCAACCCCTCCTCCCAAAGTGCTGGGATTACAGGCGTGAGCCACCATGCCCAGCCTTCTCTTTTTGCTTAGACTAACTTGAATGGATTTTGTTCCTTGGAAGCAAAGAGTCTCTGAAACAATGCTTTTCGTCTTAGCTGCTCACCCAGTTGGGTGATACCATCACCACTGCCACCAGCAACCACAGTGGAACCCATTTCCCTTGAATACAGGTAGTTGGGAGCCAGCATCCCTTGGACAGCAGAGCCAAATGCCAAAAGCACATCATACTAGCTTGTAGCAGCATTTGTTAGTCAAATGATGTGCTGACAAATGTCTTAACAACCAGCTCACCAGGAGAAAAAAACTCCCAGTCTGAAACATTTCCCAGTCTCCATGGTGTAAATGGCCCCACCATTGCCACTTCCGATGTTCTATTGTTGAACAACAGACTTTGGAAAAGATACTCACAATGGACTCTTAGAAGTCAGGACAAGCCTACATTTTCTGATTTATAAACACTTCCTAGCTGCCTTTTATGACTTAGCTCTTGTCATCTCACTCTTGGGTTAATGGTTTAGAGTATTATTAGCTCTATGTCTTTTATTCTGAACCAGTTTAAATCTGTTTTAGAGAAGGTATCGTAAAATCATTTTTAAAATACAGCCTCATTCTTCTCTGAGAACCATAGTTTTATGCCCTCTCAAACACTAAGAAAATAATAACAATACTGAACACTCATACAGCAATTCAGTGTCTAAATTAACTCCATGGCATGCTACGGTGGCAAGAACATACGCTTTGCCATCACACTGACCTGTTTTGAATCCCTGCATAAAGGATGCAGTTAGATTTCCTTTCACATGTAACGGCTCATTTGTTCCAAGTATTCACCCAACCTCAGTGTTGGTCTTGGGCATGACAGCCAAAATCAGAAAACACTCCCAAACAAAGGCCACAACTTTCTCAAGGGATCAGTTGCTCCTTTTGGAAAGGCAGAGCTGACTCGTAAGCTGAGGCTGGAGGCAGAGCATACCTGAGTCCAGCTTTGAGAAACCTTACACACTCCATTTCAGAGACCAGAAAGAAAGCTGGACCCCAAATGCTGCACTTCTTATGTTCTCTTTGAGCTGAGCTTTTGTCCTCTGGTTCTGCTTGTAAGGCACAAATGAGACAAGAATTCCCTGGGAATCATCTCCCTCTGTAGACTGCCAAAGGTACACATCACCCTACCAGCTGCAGAGGGAGAAATGCCCTTTGCTGGTGTGCTGTGGGGGTGTCTTGATGGTTCTCCTGTTAGATTTCAGTTTCAGCTCAAACCATTTCCAGTTTTACCTTTCCAGTGATTTGATAACAAACCCTGGAGCATGAACCAACTTAACCAATCATCCCTTTGAGTCTCCTCACTCTTGACTATCCCCTACCCCTGGTTTGTAAGAAACCCAAATGTCCCAGGCCCCATTAGTCTTTGAGTCTTTGAGAACGAAGGAGGTAACTTTCCCATGAGCAAATGGCTCCCCAAACCCTGCCTGGAGAGCTTTCAAGTCAAGACAAAGACTTTATCTCAGAGCTCCTTCAGTAGGGTCTTGTGTTTTGGACAAGAGTTTTCAAAATCCTTAGGAACACATTTCTTACGTGGAATTTCACATCAAAGTCCTGAAAGAGATTTTTTTTAAAGTAGAGTTGTTCCTTTATGGCCTTTTAAGTCTTTTTATTTTTCAGATCTCAAAAAAATTAGAAATTGGAACTGGTTAAATTGCAGTGAGGGCCCCAAAAGACTCCTGCGGACCTGAGCCCTGGTTCCTGGCCTATTGAAAAGGCCTTAACACATGGCGGGGAAACCCTAGTGCTCCTCGGGCTCAATTTGAAAACCGCTGCACTAGGAAGTTCTTTCTCTGCCTATGTGCAGAATTAGGAGCATCCAAAGTGGGTTGACAGCTGGAGACAAGGAAACCACTTAGGAAATCAACTACAGTTGATCCAATGAGTGCTAAAAAGACTCAAACTACCTACAGATCTTTTTAGGGGGAGACATTTCAGAGACAGACTAACTAGGACTGGGCAACTGATTGGATGTGAGAGCCATAAGAGACGACAAAGATGCCTCTGATTTTTCAAGCTTGTGTGACTGCGAAAATTATGGTAGAAACTCAGGAGAAATGGCACTCAGAAAAAGAAGGAAATAATCCATTTGGTTTGGGGCGTGCCGTATGTTTTGTCTGGACTGGTTTAGCTTCTCTCTTTTAAACATCCTGGGAGCCCTTCTATCCTAGATTAAGAAGGTGACCTGTCCACAAGTTCCCACAGGAAACCAGGAGGGGCCCCATCATGCTTCCTGGGCAGACACGCATAAGACACAAAGTGCAAAAATATATGCCAGTTGCAAGGGAATAGGACTCCAGGCTGTGAGGTCTATTTACCCCAAAGTCATGGCCAAATGGTCAAGATCAAGCTTCTAAATAAAAACGTGTTCTGTCTCCAGGCTCAGCCCTTCTAAGGACCTGGGCTGGCAGCATTGCTCTCAGCCGGAATGCTGTCAGATCAGATAGTTGACAAATGTTTGCTCAGGGCCTGCTGTGTTGGGGTTAGCCTAGAGAGGTGAGATTACTGGCTGTCCTCAGGATTCAACCAGCCTAAGCACACAGATGGGGTCACCCAGACCACTGCTTATTCTCCAGAGTGAGTTCACTCATTTATCTCAGAGTGATCCACAAATAGTGACTTCATGCAGTTATGATCAGGGACTCTCTGTGTTCCGTGACCCAGGCTGGATGCACTTGGCTGTCACAGTTAGAAAGCTGTCACAGAAAGATCTTCCAGTGCCAATCTCCTTTCTCCCTCTGTTTGCCACTGGATCACCAGAGAAGGCAGATGGTACCCTGCAAACACATCCAGAAACCAGGAAATGTGACTCAGGTTGATAATGGAAATCCAGCACTGGGCACACCATCGCATGAGACTAACCGTTGCAATGAGATACCGCAGGGAGGAGGGAGAGGCAGACTTCAGGTCAACTTAAGGAAGATCATCCTTGATGGTTAAGAGCACAGCGTGCAGAGTCAATCTGCCTGGGTTTGAGTTCTTCCTTTCTCCACCAGTTACCAGCTGTGAACCCTCTCTGTGCCTTAGTTTCTATGTCTTTTAAAAGGAAATAATGATTAATACCTCCTGAGCTGGATGTAAGCATAAAGAGAGATAAGCCACGTAGAGATTTCAGCACAGCAGTGGCCACATACCCAATACGTGGTGATCATTCTTAAGTCCCGTTCTGCATAGGAGTGGGTTGCGCCAGGGGTAGGAGGTACCCTATCGTGTGGTTTTTCCACTCTGCATTTGGACACCTTTGTCAATAAATGATGCAGAGAGATTTCAGTGTGGGTGGGGAGCTGACTCTCTTTTGCTTACTCTGAAGTCACTTTCACAGCTGAGACTGAAAATATGGAGTCCAGACACATCCTTTCTTCGTGGGCGCCTGCGTCACCCCATGTTCACGCTGCCAGCATTCACAGGACACCTACTCTGCCCAAAGTATAGTGCACTGTGTCAACAGTGGGGGAATTTTAACCCTAAAGACCAAGTAAGCTTGTGTACAGCCAGCCACTGTGGCCATGGCTCTAGATACCCCAGGAGAAGGACACAGACCAGGCTACGTGCACTGGTCAAACTAGGACTTGTTTTCTATTTCTGTCTTTGGGATTATCTAAGGGATTGGCAGGTCTGTAAATCACTCCAAGCTGCTTCACCATGCAGACACCAGACCTGCCACCAAAAACACCCTGCCAAGCATGAGGCTGTTTATCAAAACGAGGTCTTCAAAAATCTTTTCTCTCAATTTCCACTCTATTTCCTAATCAAGAAATAGACAATCCCAGGAGAAAATCAGCTCTCATTTCCCTTCTTATCTCTGTCTGTCTCTCAGCCTCTGTCTCACTCTGCCTCCTTCTCTCCCTCCTTTCTTTCCCTCTCTCCCCACCCCCTCTAGCTTTTATCATTTTAAGCTGTATGCATGCCATTCTTCAGGGGATTAAAGTCAAATTTAGTCTTCTGCAATAGTTATTACCTAACCCTTGGCTTATGAGATGCATTTGCCTGCATTTGTAATGCATCAATAACTTCCACTCTCCTCCACTTGTAAACAATGCATTATATTAAATAGCCTGTGTCCAGCCTTGTATTGAAACAGACAATAAATTAGGACTTCCAGTTCTTGGTTTTTACTGATTCCTAAACCTGCCAGTTACATGCCTGTCTGCCCCACTGAACATTCTCTCTAAAGCTGAGAATGCACAAAGCCCTTGTTCACCGTTCCTCCTGTCTCCATCACTGCTGCCGGCTGTCAGTTTCACACCATCAAGCAGATTGTAATTGGCAGGATAAGGTGCAGAAATAGGGAATGGTTTGAATACGTGGTTCTCACTATACACACATGCACACACACACACACAAAATCCAAAATTTCTCTCTCTCTCTCTCTCTCTCTCTCACACACACACACACACACACAGACACACACACACACACCTTTTCTGGCTTACAACATTCTGCAAACTTAGGGACTTGATTTGTGAAGCTTCTAATCAGAATCCACAAGGGTTGCCCTCATTTTCTAGCCCATGGATTGGAAGCAAGCAGAGAAAGGAAAGACAATGCAATCAACACCCAGTCCCGTTCTAATGCAGCCAGGCTTTCCCGGTCCTAGACGGATGTTGCTTTGAAAATGTGCCCTGCTGGGAGCCAGCCCTTATGTTTTGTCAGGAGGCTTCCTGGGATCTAAAATCCACAAGCTTCTGGAGAACTGTAATCTCCTGTCCAGCCCTGAGTGAGGTCCTGGGGCAAAGAACAAAAAATCTGGAAAGAGGAATCTAGCTCAAAGAATCTTGCATCGTTTGTATAGATCTTTACCTTCAGAGCAATAAAAGCTCGTCATAAATCTTTCCATATGGTGTATTCCAACATCTACCAATATTCCGCAAACTCAAACCTAGATGAATTGGATCATTTAAACCAGGGTTTCTCAATCTGGGCATTGGTGGTGTTTTAAACCAGATAATTTAATTATTTGTCACAGGGGGCTGTCGTGTGCATGGTGGGATATTTAGCAGCATCCCTGGCCTCTATTTACTTAGATACCAGTAGTACCTCCCCGAGAACGTGACAATCAAAAATATCTCCAGATATTGCCAAATGGTCCCTGCAGTGCAAAATCGCCCTGGTTGAGAACCACAGTAACTGTTATATTTAGTCTTGATGTCTGCCCATCGCGACAGGATTTCAGACCTAATGAGGCCCAGAGGGTTCCTCTAGTCCTATTGTTCTCAGGATGTAGTCCCTGGACCAACATCAGCATCACCTAGGAACTTATTGGAAATGCATCGAGCCCCACGCTAGACACACATAGTCAGAAATTCCAGGGAGGGAGCCCAACAACCAGTGTTTTAATGAGCATCCTAGATAATTCCCATGCAAGCTAAACTTCAAGAACTGCTTCACTCCTCATTATTACAAATAGAAAAATCAAGATCTGGAGAGGTAAAGAGACGTCCCTGAAGTCACAGAGCTGCCTTTTTTTCTTTTTTAAATGCAGAGTCTTGCTCTGTTACCCAGGGACATGATCTCAGCTCACTGCAATCTCAGCCTCCTGAGTAACTGGGATTACAGGCACGTGCCACCAAGCCCAGCTAATTTTTATATATTTTTTAGTAGAGGCAAAGTTTCACCATATTGGTCGGGCTGCTGTTGAACTCCTGATCTCAAGCGATCCAGCCATCTCAGCCTCCCAAAGGGCTGGGTTTACAGGTGTGAACCACCATGCTCAGCCTCCCAAAGTCACAGAGCTACTTTGAGAGGCAGACCATCTACCACCTGAACCAAAGCACTTACCACTAAATCACTCTCCTGTGCACCAGCCTGGGCCATTTCCCTGTCTCAGGCTTCAGTCCTCTTGTCACTTTTCTGAATTGCACCATTGTTTGTGCTTGTTTTCCCGATCTTTTACCCTTTGTGGGATACTGCCCACTGACGAGGCTGAGATTGAGTTTACAATCTCTGTTTATATTTTCTTCCTGCTAGCAGTGGAGCGGGTGCCCGGCAGTGTGTATAGCAGTGAACACAGGTCTGCATGGCTGTTTTGTGGGTAATATCTGTTTGTGTCTCTATGTGTGTGCCTCTACACATAGGCTATGGCTACATGCATGCATCTAAGCGTGTGTGTGCATATATTAGTTTTCTTGGGCTGCCATAAAAAAGTGCCCCAGACTTGGTGGCTTAAACAACAGAAATGTATTGTCTCACAGTTTTGGAGGCTGGAGGTCTGAGAGTGAAGGATTGGGAAGCTTGGTTTCTTCTGAGGCCCTCTTATTGATGGCCCTGGCATCTCTTCCTCTTCCCATAAGGTCACAGTCACATTGGAAGGGTCCACCCTAATGGTCTCATTTTAACTTAGTTACCTCTTTAAAGCCCTTAGCACCAAATACAGTCACAGTCCTGGGTGTTGGGAATTCAACATACAAATTCTAGGAGGACACAGTTGAGCTCATAGCAGTGCACAGAAAGGGGACATGAAAGGCAGAGGCCGCTGTCTCTGAGCGGCCAAGCTCCCCTCTCGGGCCCGCTTCCCCAAACGCAGGATCAGGAACCTGTGACCGCCGTTGGCAGCTTGTCCCTTAATTTGAGGGCCAGTGGCAGGCATGAATCTTGTAAGGCAGATTTCAGGCAGGCAGAAACTGACATGTTCCTTCTTTCAGATCAAATGACTATAAAAGTCATCTTTGGGGCTCCCTGGAAAACAAACATGTTAATCCAGGGTTAGCAGATGGACTATTTTTGACTAACATTCAAGCAGACTTTGTGATTTTTTTTTACCCCCTACAGTTGTGAGAATTAAAAATAGTAATTTTCACATCAGGTGGGCAGAGCCTCTGACCCCTAGTCTTGTTCAAATATTACTAGTTTAAAAACGCACAGTAAAATAAATAGACTTTCTAATTCAGAAGCAGCTCTGAACTACCGGCTGATTTCTATCCTGATTTGAGTCCAATGTGGATGCATTTGGGTCACCGCAGAAATTGTGTATTTAGAAGGCATAATGACCCAGGCTGCAAATGTACAATGGAGCTTGGGTAAGAACCCTGGAGTCCTGACTTCAACCCACAGGGTTATGTTCAGCCAGGTTTTATCTGTTTTAAACGGCACAACAGGATCTTCCTTGACAGATGCCTTGGGGTCAGGGCAGGCCACTCCTCAGCCTTGGGTTCTGGGAGCAACTTTGAAAGCTACAACACAGGCAGTAGGAGATCACCAGGCCATCCTTCCTCACCCAGCACTTGAGGTTTCTCTGAGCTCCTAGAAATGGGAGGACTTCAGTCCCCGATAAGGATTAGTCCACAGATATGTGGGGAGAGGGCAATATACAGCCCCAGGTCAAACAGGTCAGACCAGGAAACCTAAATAGCAGATTGGAACACATGAAATTGCCTTTTTAAAAGTCAAAATGGCCAGGTGCGGTGGTTCACACCTGTAATCTCAGCACTTTGGCAGGCCGAGGCGGGAGGATCATCTGAGGAAAGGAGTTCAAGACCAGCCTGACCAACATGGCAAAACCCCATCTCTACTAAAAATACAAAAATTGGGTATGGTGACATGTGCCTGTAATCTCAGCTACTTGGGAGGCTGAGGCAGGAGAATTGCTTGAACCCAGGAGGTAGAGGTTGCAGTGAGCCAAGATCACGCCATTGCACTCCAGCCTGAGCCACAGAATGAGTCTCCATCTCAAATAATAATAAATAAAATAATAATAAAGTCAAAATGAGTAGAATGTTGGCAAGTTCATGTGGTTCAACTCATAACATACATGGGTCTCCCTACCGCTGTCTTAGGAACCCTCCAATGCCCCCTATGCTTAGAGGACTCAAGGTACTGCTGGAGAGAGGAGAGGAAGTAGGAGACAGCTTTAAAGAGCCCACAATCTAATTCAAGACTCAGAAAATCAGACCAGGCACCGTGGCTCACACCTGTAATCACACATTTTAGGAGGCCAACGCAAGAGGATCATTTGAAGCCAGGAGTTTGAGACTAGCTTGGGCAAAATACCAAGACCTTGTCTCTATAACAAATAAAAAAATTCAACAGGCATGGTGGCACACACCTGCAGAGCCAGCTAGTTGGGAGGCTGAGGCAGGAGGAACGCTTGGAGGAGTTCGAGGCTGCAGTGAACTATGATCATACCACCACACTCCAGCCTGGGTGACAGAGTAAGACCCTGTCTCTTAAAAAGAAAAAAAAAAGATTCAGAAAATTAGAAGTTTGTTCTTGTATTATTCCTTTGTCAGAAAAATCAGAACTTAGATATGCAGTTCTCTAGTCTTTACACAGAAGATTCCTTAACACCAGAAATAAGTGTATCTGTGAGCTGGTGGATGTCCACAAGCTGTTTGCTACCAGTTCATGACAAGTAAGTATAGAAATTGAAAATAATCATTGAAAAACACTTATAACAACGTGACATCATAATTTTATTTCTGTTGACTCTAACAGTAAAAAAAATAGAGTTTGAGTTCTGTATATCTGGGTTATTTCACTTTTCTTTTTTTTTTTTTTTTTTTAAGATGGAGTTTCACTCTTGTCACCCAGGCTGGAGTACGGTGGCACCATCTTGGCTCACTGCAACCTCTGCCTCCTGGGTTTAAGTGATTTTCGTGATTTAGCCTCCTGAGTAGCTGGGATTATAGGCATACGCCACCAGGACCAGCTAATTTTTTTGTATTTTTAGTAGAGACAGGATTTCACCATGTTGGCCAGGCAGGTCTCGAACTCCCGACCAACCTCAAGTCCCACCTCGGCCTCCCAAAGTGCTGGGATTACAGTCATAAGCCACCCTGCCTTATACCTATTTCACTTTCTAATTATTCAATGTTACTGTATTTTAAAAATTATCAGTCCACAGAGGATTGGAAATATTTTTTAAAGACCTTTCACCACAGATATTTGAGAAGTACTAATCTGCAGGAAGGTAGATATCAGCTTAATATAAACAACAAGAACTACTGTCATAATGTTTATTACGTACATGTCCCATTATAAAGTCTTGCAACATATACTCATTGACTTCACACAGCAACCTTCAAGTAAGAACTATTATTATTCCAATTTCACAGATGAGGAAACTGAGTCACAGAGAGGAGAAATTACTTTCCCAGTATTGCACCACCAATCAGTCATAGGGCTGAGATGGGAATTCAGGCAGTTTGGCACTTGAGTCCATGATGGTAACCTCTGCCATTAAATATATGAGATAACTTAATTCATATGTAAGTGGCAAAATAGAAAGGAAATCAAGGAATGATTAACACCAGAACTTGGGAAGGGAGTTTGGTAGGAGGAAGGAAGGCAGGGGATGTAACAAGAGGTGTGCGTGCCAGGAGTCAAAGATCTGCTTACATCCTGTGCCCTAACCTGGTGAGGAATATATACAGGTGTTCATTCTATGATACTATTATCCTCCAATGGTACACACGCATTTTACTTACTCTTTGATGTGTATGATACATCTAACAGTTGTAAAATGTTTTGGGAGTTACTGGAGCTGTCAAACAATGGCAGCCATGGTCTCTGGAGAAGATGAGCGCCCCCTCATGGAGAGGACAAGAACATCCATTCTTCTCCATCAGGCACAGCATAGGTGGGAAGCAGAATGACCTCAAAGTTTACTTCCTTTTTTTTTTTTCTTGAGACAGAGTCTTGCTCTGTCACCAGGTAGGAGTGCAGTGACGCAATCTCAGCTCACTGCAACCTCCGCCTCCCAGGTTCAAGTGATTCTCCTGCCTCAGCCTCCCAAGTAGCTGGGACTACAGGTGCGCACCACCATGCCCAGCTAATTTTTGTATTTTTAGTAGAGACAGGGTTTCACCATGTTGGCCAGGATGGTCTAGATCTCTTGAGTTCATGATCCACCCACCTCGGCCTCCTGAAGTGCTGGGATTACAGGCGTGAGCCACTGCTCCCAGTCAACGTTTACTTCTATTCAGACTCTAAGCTTCTTCCTAAAGTCACATTCCAGAATTCTCAGGAAGGAAGAAGCCCACATTACCTGAGACTTTGTTGCCATGCCTTTATAGGGTGATGCGGAATTAACATTTAAAGTTGACAGAAGTGCCCCACTGAGAAAATATACAAAAGCACAGTTTACAGTGACAGAGGGTACTGAGGGAGTCCTTGGTATATTTTGAGAGCTTTCACTGTATGTGATTGGGACATTAATACTGTACAGATAAAATGGGGGGCCACTCCAGGAAACAGGTGATGCAGCTTGCCTCAGAGGAGACTGCGGTAAAGTGTGTATTTGTGCTACACAAGAACTCTTCTTTTTTTTTTTTTTCTTTCCTTTTTGAAACTTGGTCTTGCTCTGTCACCCAGGCTGGAGTGCAGTAGTGCAATCACAGCTCACTGCAGCTTCAGCCTCCCTGGCTTATGCAATCCTCCCACCTCAGCCTCCCAAGTAGCTGGGACCACAGGCCACCACACCAGGCTAATTTTTTAATTTTTTGTAGAGACATAGTCTCATTATGTTGTCCAGGCTGGTCTCAAACTTGGCTGAAGCAATCCTCCTGACTCAGCCTCCCAAAGTACTGAAATTATAGGCATGAGCCACCATGCCTGGCCTAAGAACTCCTCTTGCTGTGTAGACAGCTGGTGTTGCCAAGGAAAGTCTGGGTGTGAAAGGTTCAAACCATTTTGGGTTATGTCAACAACAGCCATGTGACATGAAGACCTAGACCCCTAATCACCACAGAAGCCAGGATGATGTGCAAGACAGTTCAACAAGCATGTTTCTGAGAGGCCACAGATCCTGGGGTCCCACACCAAACCAGTTGAATCAGAATCTCTTGAGAGTCGAGCCTAGAAATCTGCATTTCTACAAATCGCATCCCCTACTCTGTGCTTCCGATTGAAGTATTCTGGGACCGTGGTAAGACAGCAGGGTAAACTAAGAACAAAGATTTGTAATCCCACAAACCTGGATCGAATCTTGTTTCTGCACTTACTGGTTGCATGGTCTTAAATAAGTTGTTTGACTTCACTGAGCCCTAGTAGTCCCATCTGTAAAACTGGGTGATGATATTACTTACCTCTCAGAGTTACTGGGAAGATTTAATTTGATATTGTATATAAAGTACAAGTACTTGGCTATAATAAGCGCTCAAAATCTTTCATGAGATTTATTTACTGTCATTTATGACAATCCACAATATTCAAGGCAACGTGGGGAAGAGGCAGAGGGAAGAATACCAAAAAGGACAAACAGCCTCCTGCCTTCAAGGAAATTCTCTCTAGGGGGGCTGCTTTTAAAGATTTCCTAGGCCGGTCATGGTGGCTCACACCTATAATCCCAAACTTTTGGGAGACAACGTGGGAGGATCACCTGAGCCCAGGAATTCAAAATCAGCCTGGGCAACATAGCATGACCCAATCTCTCCAAAAAATGAAAAATGAACTGAGCATGGTGGTACGCACCTGCAGTCCCAGCTACTCAAAAGTTTGAGGTGGGAGGATTGCTTGAGGCCCGGCGTTCGAGGTTGCAGTGAGCTACGCTTGTGCCACTGCAGCCTGGGTGAGAGAGCAAGATCTTGTGTAAAAAACTAATAATAATAAAACTTTCTTATAAAGCTACCAGGAAAATAAATTCTCAACTTTTTTCTAAGATTATCAATGCATTACCAGCCTGAGTTAAAGCCACTTTAAACCCTTGATCTTATCTGGGAGACGCCTTTATAGGTTGGAGGTGGGTGGGAAATCTACTGAGACCGTGTATAAGCCGAAACAAAACAAAACAAAAAACCTTCTTTAAGCCAGGCTGGGGACCATGAGGGACATTAAACTATCAATTGACCAGAAGTTTACCAGCCTATGCCCTCTTTATCCTACTGAGCCCTTTGTGCCAATGGATTTAATGCTAGAAAGCACTACAGCCTAAAGTAATGTGCAATAGTGCTATTTGCCTCTGTTTATCAAACTCCCCTTTATTGGACAGTGGCTCCCAGGACCCTGTTCCCATTTATCTGCCCAGTAAGAAGGGAGCAGGGGAATCACATCAGTCTCCTCTGATGCACTTGGACCATACTCTTGCAAAGCCCATCCCCTCTAAAGGGAAAATGAGCCCCCAGTGAAAGCACATCTGATTTTTCAAGGCTCTGTGAGCTAAGCCTTTGTAAGTACTACTGCTAATTCTCTGTGCCAATGAAGGAATATCAGTAGCAGCTTTATTTCAAAATGATCATTAATTCAGAAATTGCTATCTGGGGGCTCTAGGACTGCACAATTCTTCAAAGAAATTACTCTTATTCAAACTGACCCAGAGAAAGCTAAAAAGTTGTACACCGGCCCTAAGCTGAACTCTTCCCACAGCTGGGTCCATTCTAGAGCTAAGCAGCAATCCTGGGACTGATGGAAAGCCATCCAAAGCTGATTCTTCTTCTCTCTGATTTGAACCTGGTTGGAGTGATACACGGGGTTTTAATTCAAAAGACCTCTTGGTAAAATTAAAGACTGCATAGAAGCCTAACTGTACATGAGAGCTAGTGAATATGTTGAAGTAAGAACTTTATCACCTTTGCTAATTATGTCAAGAATAAATTTAAATCAAGATTTGCATCAATGCCAATATTATATATCTCAAAAGTACAACGTTCAGTATCATGCAGACATAGAGTTAAAAAGGCCAACTTCAAATATTTGAAAAATAGTACTATCATGAACAAAATGGTGTTCTGATAGGTTTGGTTATAACATTTAGTATACTATATAGAAGTTCCTTGCATGTGCCATTTCCTCAAATAATTATTTATGTAAAACTTACAGACATACGTTTAAAAAAAATTCTGTTCTGCACTTGTAATTCCATTTTATCTTTAGAATAAACATCTAAAAATGGCAAAAAAAAAAAAAAAGATTTTTTACAGAAGAACAATAGTTGGATAATCCGTCATCAGATAAGTGGCAACTGATTGCTAGGAAAGAGTTATGATTGCTAGTTATGATGCTTACCTTGGCAAAATGGATCTCAATGGATCCTCTGGGTAGATCTTTAAAATATTGATGCCAGATCCTACCCCCCAGACCAATTACATTAGAATTCCTGGGGATAGGACCCAAACATCAGTTTTTTTTTTAAATTCCCAAGTGGTTCTAATGGGCAGCTTGGTCTGAGAACGTAGCCTTAGTTAGCAGAGTTTACTTACCTGAAGCAATAAATGCTGCTTTTTAAGCAGTTTGACTTTTTCCCTTGAGCACCAGGAGAATCATGTTGATTAATTAACATTTTCCAAACAACGGCAGTGAATTAACTACTGCTAATGTTCAGGCCATGGAATTAGACACGACTCCTGTACATCAGACTTATCTCCCCAGATAGAAGCTTGAACACGGGTTTCTGAGAACGAGGGCTTAGCAAACAACAATCAGAGATAGATTGACCTTAGCTGAGCAAGCAAGCACCATGTAGGGAGCAAAAAGACAAAATTACAAGCTCATTTCCACATTCACTCAAATATTTATCAAGTGTGCCAGGAACAGGGCTAGGAGCTGGAAGTTCTGAGATGATGCGAATATGACCAAGGCAGGAACTGAAGGTCTAACGGGGAGAAGGAAATGCAGACAAAACTTTCCAGCCATGCAATATGTGATCAAGCTACACAGTAAATACTTCCTTTCAAGGGGGAAGCACAGTGGCCTTGAGGTGACAGGGGAGGCTTCCTGGAGGAGGAGATGTATGAGTCGATTCTAGCAGGGTGAGTGGAAATCTGCCAGATCAATGGGGACTAATGCACAGGCAAAGGGAGAGAAGAGCTTGAGCAGTTCTGGGAACAGCATGTGTAATGGATGACATTGGAAAGGCAGGCAGGAGACTGATTATAAATTATAATGATAATTATATTGATTATTATGTCAGCGAAAGATTTTTACCTTAACCTTAAAGGCAGATCAGTTGAATCCTGGAGTTCCAGACCAGCCTGGGCAACAAGGTGAAACCTCATCTCTACAAAAAATACAACATGTTAGCTGGGTATGGTGGTACACACCTATAGTCATAGCTACTCAGGAGGCTGGGGTGGGAGGATCACCAAGCCCAGGAGGTTAAGGCTGCAGTGAGCCATGATTGTGTCACTGCATACTAGCCTGGGTGATAGAGTAAGACCCTGTCTCAAAAAATAGAAATAAAGCAGGGAAGTGACATGATCAGATTCACATTTGGAATGACCACTCTGGTGGTTTAGAGAGCCTTGCTACTCAGGGTGTGGTGCTTAGACCAACATCATCAGTATCGCCCAGGAGCTTGTTGGAAATTCTAAAAACCTCAAGCCCTATTTCAAAAGTACTAAATCAGAATCTATTTTTTAACAAGCTCCCCAGATGATTCATGTGCACATTAAAGTTTGAGACACACAGTTAAGAAAGGATAAATTTTCATGAGAAAGAGGTGAAACTTTAGGAAGACCATGAAGGAGACCATGGCAATAATTCGTTAAACCATTTCTTTAAACAGTTCTTTAGCAATTACATATGGATGAGGATTCCATGTCCTCCAAAGTATCCCACTGACAAGTGAAACATTCAAGCAATAATTTTACAGATAAGCTGAATTTTTTTCTTAAATTACCTCCATTTCCACCAGATTAGCAAGAATCCCATAGACATAGCCATAGCAGGAAAACCACATGTCATGTGTACTGAACTATGCAATATCTATTGCAGAATTTCAGGTACAGATTCAACAGAAGGAAGAGGAGGTCTCTTTGTCTAGTTTTAATGATGGGTACAGGCAATGAGGCCATAGCCTTTCCTTCTGTTATCCCAAAGCCAATGAGTGGTGTGGGCACTGCCTTGATAATAGGGACCCAAAGACTTTAGTCAAGTGTGAACTTTACAATTGCTGATTGTGTGTTCTCAGAGACAGAGAAGGACGCAGAGAACTGAAAAGAGACTTGGAAGAGGCTGTGTGTCTTGGGGTAGTCTTTAGTGAAGAAAGTCCCGTCTCTCTAATCATGGGCAATGGTAATGATGGGACCGAGCTGATTCTCTTTTTCATTAAAAAATAGCCTTCTCCCAGAATTTAATCTTGAAGAATTTGAAAGAGGGAGTGTGGTCTACTAGGTAAGAAGTAGGGGGTTTAAAAGGACAAACAAGCAGTTAGTCTATAAATAAGCACACACACACCTCATCCCTAACAATCAGCATGCTATTGAACAGGGTGTACAAATTGGACTTGTGTTAAATTAAATCTATTTTAAGCTCATTCTGGGACTTCGCTATTTAAAGGAATCCTTTGTAAAGTGGATAATCACTCACTAATGACGGTTTTGTTAAATCTGTAGTTCTACAAAGCTGAAGTTCCCAAACTGACTGTGCTTGGAAGATCACCCCACAGATACATGGCAGAGTACAACTTGTCTGTGTGCCAGAGAACCAATCTCTCTTAGGGAACCCAACCTCAATGAGAAATAGAGTCCTGTTATGGAAAATGCATAGGTGACCAAGAAAAGAACACATAACGTGGTGACTAGAAAAAATCTGGGACCCAAGGGTGAAGTGGAGCAGTGGGGGCTGGTAGGGAGACAGCAGATGAGTTTATGGGCAGCAAATGGGACATAGACAGCAGAGACAGTGAATGACCACAGAGGATAGGGAGACTGTGCTTGAATTATTGCTAAAACCTTCTCTTGTTTTCTTGTGACAGCATCTCTTACCAATACTAAATCCTTCTTCACCGTAACCTCAGGATCTCTAATGCTGATACCCAGAATGTTTCAAAATATTGTTAATCCAGTTACCTTTGTGGCAGCTGAGAGTTCTTAACTAACTAGAGAAACGTTTTGGTTGGGTGCCGTGTAATATACAAGTAATTTAGTGTTAATTGAGTGAACTTGCATATCTTGACTCTAAGTGCCAAAAGGGGACAGCCTTCTTGCTGGCCTTAGATTGCTAAGGTCAGTCTATCTCTGATTGTTGTTTGCTAAGCCCTCATTCTCAGAAACCCACATTCAAGCTTCTATCTGGGGAGATGAGACAGAAAAGAGAGAGTTTAAATAGAAAACTGAAAAACGGGGAAAGTTTGGTAATTGGGAAAGGGAGGTAGGAAATGGCAGTTAAAGCCAGAGACACAGCTACGTAAGACCCTCTCTTTAAATTAGCAAGCACAAGTCATGAGCTCTCCAATAAAAAGACCTGTCTAGCCATAAGCCTGGCATGGGACTCCAAGAAAGGACCCAGGGTGAGGAGTTGAGGACCAAGCAGTTCCACTTCCCAATAGTGATCTAGGATCACCACATCCTCCTTAGTCACTCACAATGTCCATAACATAGGACTGCCTCTTCCTGCATCCCAAGACTGAATGAGAAGGAAACTCTTCATTCGTTCAATAAATATGTATTGAGTCCCAAATAATATTGGGGCAGAAGGTTTGAGAGTTACTCCTTTGCCTTCATAAAAAGTTTGCATGGAGTGGGAAGATTAGGAGAAAGGCTAGGAAATAGTTCCTCAGGTCAAAGAAAAGCACGTCTCAAGTAAGTTGGATGTTAGAAGATAATTTATTTGTGCTGGGCGCAGTGGCTCATGCCTGTAATCCCAGCATTTTAAGAGGCCGAGGCAGGTGGATCACTTGAGGTCAGAAGTTCAAGACCAGCCTGGCCAACATGGTAAAATCCTGTCTCTACTAAAATTACAAAAATTAGCTCGGTGTGATGGCGCATGCCTATAATCCCAGCCACTCAGGAGACTGAGGCAGGAGAACCACTTGAACCCGGGAGGCGGACGTTGCAGTAAGCCAAGATCATGCCACTGCACTCCAACCTGGGCAATGGAGTGAGACTCTGTCTCAAAAAAACAAAAAAATATTATTTAATCCCAGGGCTATTAAACATTGCAATGGGCTCCTTCGAAGGTCATAGAGATGGAGGCATTTCCAAAGAAGCTTTCCTGAGAGATGTGTAATTTGGAGGACAGGATAAACACCTGGCAGCTTCCTCACAGGCGGAGGTGAACCACACTAGAGCCTTTTTTTCTGAGACTGTCATATGCACACCCTCCTGCTGCATCTGCCCCTCTTCCCCTCTACCAGGTCCTGTGGAAGACAGAGACCAGGAGGTCTCAGAAAGGTGGGAGATTCAGAAGCACTGGCCCAGAAAATCAAGAGAAATCAAGGGATGAAAAACTCCAATAGACAGACCAGTGAAAGGGTCAGAAAGGGGTTAAGTAGAGTCAAAAGAAGCTCCATTTAGATTTCAACCAAGATCAGTCCCAGCTATTTCTCAAAAGCTTTTAAGACAGCAGGTAACTTAGCAACTGACCTATGTTTGTTTTCTGTTTCTGTTTTTACCCATGTCAGTTTCTCAGCAGTTACTATCAGCAACAACAAAAAATGCTTAGAATTGTGCATTTACTGAGAAATGGGAAGCAAAGAAATAAAAATTATGGGCTAGGCCATTTGGCAAGGTTGTGTCAAGACAGGACAGCAAAAAAGATAAGACAAACATCCAACCCTTGGGATTCTCAGAAGAAAAACTAACACCTAAGGGCCCATAAATGCTCTTAGGAGAGTACGTCCCAGAAGAAGGCCCTGGTGGGACATTTCCTTGATATGATTCAGGAAAGAAGCACTTGCAGGCTTTATTTCTCACTTACCTAAAAATCAGCACCAAACTAGGCAACCCGTCTACACAGACCTGTTGGTTGTATTCCACATCTCCCAGGCAAGCCCTTACTCCAAACCAAAGAGACTAGGAGAGAATTCAGGCTCTTTTATAGCTGACTTGAACCCCAGCCCTCCATCCTCACCAGACTCAGCTCTCCCCTTAGTGAAGAATGTTTTGAAAGGCCATAGCCTATGAGCTCTCCCACTTGTCAGGGATGACTTTTCACTGAAATGGTAAAAATAGCCACACTACCTGAAAATCACACACATGCACGTATGCATGCACATGCGCGCGCACACACACACACGCACGCACACACACATGCACACACGCGCACACGCACGCACACACCCCTTGACCTCTCTTTGCTGTGCCGCAGAGTCAGGCAGCAAGCAGTTCTCTGTGGCTGTTGCAGGGACAGCTCCCTTTCTCCTTAATATCTAGGTGGCATTAATGTGCATATCAGCACCACCCTGGCGGACAGCTCTCAGCAGACCCAGCTGTGGCGCTTTTCCCAGATATTTGCTCAAAACTCTCAGTCGGTCATGGGAGAGAAGCAAACTTCCTAGCTGTCCCCTCAGCCACTCCTTTCACTATGCCTTGGGACAGACCAAAGACGTTCTATGACTCTTATCTTAAGGAGGGCTCTCACGCTTCCCCGAGGACAGCCACATATCTTTCAGGCGCTTTGAGGCAGGCATTTATTTGCTGCCTCACTGGTTTAGACCTCAGTGATGCCATGAGGAATTCCAGGTATTTCTGTCTTTCCACTGTGCCATCATTTGCTAATTGATTTTTGTCATCTAAGTCTCAGGATAGCTGACCCTGCTCCAGATGCCATGTCCATATTCAGGAAAGACAGATAGATGGGAGAAGGGAAGTCATTCCAGCAACATCTGTCCATTTATTAGTCCTTGAAATGCCCAGAGAGTTCCAAGAGGGCCTCAGTGGTCAGCACCATCAGATGACCACTTCTAGCCACAAAGGAGGCTGGAAGATGCTGGAACATTTAGGTTTCCAGCATTTGTAGGTAAAAGAGAGCGAGGGGGTTCATGTAATCACCTAATACATCTACCACAAACAAAAAACATCACTGCTGTGAGGCTACTTTCTCATCTGTAAAATGCAGTCATTCTAGTATTTATTTTGTGGGGATGGTGTGAAGCTACACAGCATGGTTCTCATAGATGCAGGACACACAGGTACAGAGATTGCAGGAAAAGCACTGAGACGTCCATAGGCACCGCAGGAGAATAGCAAACAAAACTCTGGGTTACAATGTGGTGCTAACATCTATAAAGAACCTTTCAGGCTACAGCAAGGCACATCAATATAAATATCATAGGAAGTGTGAGTCCTTTCTATGGAAGGAAGGAAGCAAGCAGGAAGCAGATCTGGGAAGGGCACCTTAGTGAAAAGGAGTCAGTATCTTGCTTACCCACTAGGTGTTATGGAGCCTCCAAGTGAAATCCAGAGCCAATACTTTGGGGAGCAGACCATTAGAGGAGGATGTTGGTGGGGGTAGCTGCAATGCAGGGGGCAGTGATCAACCCTCACTGGGAAATCCAGGCATGGCCCATCCACCTGCATTTCACAGCAAGAGAAAATGGCAGTCTTCTTTGCAGACATCCAGCCCCACTGCCCTTCCACATGGTGACACGCATAGCCACCGTGCCCTTTCCTGGGCAAAAAGTACTCTTTGCTGAGAACTGTTTCTGAACAGCCTCTTTGTAGGTATACCCAACAAAATAAAGCTTCTTTATTCAGTTGACAGACTGGATTCACATCAACTTTCTGCCAGGCACTGTGTGAGACACAGAGAAATCTGGAAGAACAGATACTGAAAGAAGAGAGGACTTTTGTGAAGTACCAACTTCCCATCAAGCCCAGTGCTAGGAGCTTTGGGTCCACCAGCCCATCTGAATTTCAGAAATTACTATCACAAAGTGAAAAGCAATAAATTGCCCTGAGAAATGCAGATGATAATTAGGATAGTAATGATCACAACAGCTAACAGATCCTGAGTGTTTACTATGCACCAGCTACTGTCCTAAGCGTTTTGCATGTATCACCTCCTTGAGCTAATGTACTACAGAAAGGTCTCTTAATGTTTCCCCCTCCCTTTCTCAGTTTCCCCCAATCATCCCAGCTTCCTCTCCCTAAGTTTCCCTCCAGGACCTCTGAGCCTGTCTTTGTTCTCAGTCCATAAAGTGATTCTGGGAAAGAGAAGAGGTTAGTAGAACTCCCCATAAGCTGAGAGCCCCCCAGGATGGTGTGGGTTTGTGCCTTGGCCCAAACGGAATTGTCCAAGGAGAAGAGCTGGGAAGAGCAGTTCCCCCAGAGAGTGGAGAATGGATGCATTAAGGAAGAGGCAACCTCAGGAAGTGATCCATCACCCGTGACATCTAAAATGGAGGTGGGAAGAATCAGAGGACAGCGACAGACAGAAAACATCCCCCTGATGAATGCCCAGAAAAATGAAACTGGATGAGCTCTTTTGAGTCTTCCACCCACAGACTCAGAGCCCCTCCCAGGAGCCGGATGGTGAGCTCAGCCTGGCTCAGCACGAGGACTCCAAGTTTTAAGCCCAATTAGACTCTCTATTTGCTATTTGACCCTTGCTCTCTTAAGTAGTGTCTATACAACCCCAAATCATCTTATTAGTCAAATCCAAAAATTCAGCCAGTCATTTACCTAGAGGTCTGGGCTCCAAATATTTGGATCAGTTTGAAAGGGTGCTTTTATTGGATTGATTAAATTGACCAGATGGTTTTTTCCTTCATTTTGGCATGGCCTCAGGTCCATATCTGGTTACAGCATTTGAGCCTGAGGGTAGGGATGAATGAGGAGTGAATATGCATCTTTTAAACACAGGGTTCTGCTTATTGCACTTTGCTTTAGTAAATTAAGCCTGCTAGGTTGCTGTGAACCACATCTATGGAAAGAGACTCCTCCCTGTTGATGAGCCTTCTTTAGTAACAACTACAATTTTTTTTTTTTTTGAGACAAAATCTCGCTGTGTCACCAAGGCTGGAGTATAATGGTGCGATCTCAGCTCAGTGCAACCTCCACCTCCCGGGTTCAAGCAATTCTCCTGCCTCAGCCTCTTGAGTAGCGGGGATTACAAGCATGCACCACCATACCTGGCCACGTTGGCCAGACTGGTCCCAAACTCAGGTGATCCACCTGCCTTAGCTTCCCAAAGTGCTGGGATTATAGGCATGAGCCACTGTGCCCGGCCAGTAACAACTATAATTTATAAGTACTTTACAGTTTATAAGGTCCTTCCATTTATCTATTCTGCTAAAGCACAACAATTTCTAAAATGTATGCAAGAGGATTGTGGGACAAAACAGGGGATTTTTCCAAGACTAGTCAGGGACTGTTGGTATAGGTTACAACTGGAACAATATGCCGACTATAGCCAGCAACCTCTACTACAGCCCCCAAATGTCCCCACCTCCCGGTATTCACACCCTTGTGTAATTCTCTCCCCTTGAGTGTGGGCTAGGTTTATTGACTCACTTCTGAAGAACAGAATATACCAGAAGTGATGGTGTGTCACTTCCAAGAGTCAGTTATAAAAAGACCATAGCTGGGTAGAGTGGTTCATGCCTATAATCCCAATATTTTGGAAGGCTGAGGTAGGAGGATCACTTGAGGCCCGGGGTTCACAACCAGGCCACGGCAATATAATGAGAACCCAATCTCTGCAAAAAAAAATAATCATAATTAAAAATTAGCTGGGCACAGTGGTATGAGCCTGTAGTACCAGCTACTTGGGAGGCTAGGGCAGGAAGAACCCTAGAGCCCAGGAAATTGAGGCTGCAGTGAGCTGTGATCACAGAACTGCACTCCAGCCTGGCTGACAGTGCAATCCTGTCTCTAAAAATAAGTGGTTTTAAAATTTAAGAATTAAAAAGAGGACTATTGGCTGAGCAGTAGCTCGCACCTATAATTTCAGCAGGGAGGCTGAAATGGGAGGACTGTTTGAAGCCAGGAATTTGAGACCAGCCTGGTAACAGAGCAAGACCCCAGCTCAAAAAAAAGAACTACTGTTTCCTTCTGGGGTTTACTCTTGCTCTCTCTAGAGCAAGGCAGCCACCACATCACGAGGCAGCCCTGTGGAGAGGCTCATGTGGCAACAGCATGAGTCTTGCCGACAGCCAGGACACTGAGCAGAAAAGCAGACCCACCCGCTTTGGGTCGTGAGCCCCTTGCCAACACTGTGACCCCTTGACCACAGCCTCATGAGGGACCTTGAGCCAGACTCACCAACTAAGCGGCCCCCGGCTACCTGACCCACTTATAAACTGTGAGATAATAAATGTTAGTTGTTTTCACCTGCTGTATTCTGGGTAATTTGTGATGCAGCAATAGATAGCTAATATCCTAATTTTCACATGTATCAACCCCCCAGCTGTGGTCAACTATTAGATCTTTCCCACATTTGCTTAGATGGTAGCACACATATTCATTCAGTTCAGCAGACACACACACGTAGGTATTTCATATACATTAAGATGCTAAACATAGCACTCAAATATAAAATGTTATTTAAATGTACACAGAGACTCTAAGATGGCATCTTACCCCAGGCTCCTGAGAAAGCAGAGCTTGAAGCAAACCCTTTTTTGTAGAGATGGAGTTGCACTATGTTGCCCAGGCTGGTCTTGAGCTCTTGGCTCCAAGCTATCCTCCCTCCTCAGCCTCCCAAAGCACGGGGATTACAGGCACGAACCACCATGCCTGGACTGAAGCAAATCTTGTACCAGCTCATTGCTATGATTCATCCCCAGAACCACAGGAGTGAGGTGGGGGAAGGCAAGTGAGACAGGGAAGGACAGAAATAAATACAAAGTTGTGTGTTACCAAGGTGGCTACAGGGTCACAGAAAAACACAGCCAGTTGCTTTGTCACACTAGAAGTCTCAGAAAGACCATACTGTGGTCTAAATGCTTGTGTCCACCCAAAAACGTATATGTTGACATCTTAAGCCCCAAGGTGATGGTGTGGAGAGGCCTTTTGGGAGAAGATGAGGTCATTAGGGAGGGGCCCTCAAAATGGGACTTGTGTCCTTATGAGATACCCCAGAAAGCTCATTGGCCCCTTCTGCCATGTGAGAACACAGTGACAGGACAACCATCTGTGAACCAGGAAGCAGGCTGTCACAGATGCTGGATCTGCCAGAGCCTCAATCCCGGATTCTGGCCTCAGAACTAAGAAATGCATTTCCATTGTTTATGAGCCGCCCAGACTATGGCATTTTGTTGCAGCAGCCAAACCAACTGAGACAGTCCACATGAGGCCTCAGCACCCTGCACAGCCCAGGAGGGCCAAAGTGAGTCCTGTATTTCCTGGCTCTTTGCTGTCTCTTGTCCCTTCTTGGTCAAAGTTCACCCAACGGGATGTTAAAATTCCCTACACTTCCTGGTGGCATTCCCCACCTCCTCCAGGCAGCCACTGGGGAAACCAAGTCTTATTCCCCATGGCATGTGGTCAGGTCATCCAGCTCAGAGCTGTCGTGGCTACCACCCCAGCAGATGTCACAGAGGTCTCGCCAAGGTCTGGTCCTCGCTGGGGAGGCTGAGACAGATGGCAGTGCTAGGAGGCGAGGTGACAGAGAAAGCAGCTGGGGTTCTCTGCTGATTAGACAGCCAAGAACCAGAGGGAAGGTGAGGCTGAGCAGATCGGGGCAGAATAGAAACTAGATCTGGGGCAGATGTACACACAGACGAACCCCTACTCACTGGGGTACATAGTTATATTTGAATTGTGCATGGGTACATACATGTATATACATTCAGCATGACACGCATTGGCTCAGGCTTTCTTATTTGTCCCTGAGCACAGGGCTGAGCCCCACTGCACAGAGGCTTAGGAGAGGGGTTCTGCAGCTCTCAGCAGCCTCGTCTCATGAAACCTCCCTCCTCCCTCTGGGGAGTTCCACCTTCCTGGAAACTTAATATTGCTAATTCCATTGTCTGATTTCATATCATGATGTCACCAAGAAAACAGGAAGATGGGAGCTGACTCAGGATACAGATACAACCTAGACCCAAGCTATGCCTCCTGGGGTCTGACACTGGGATTGCCCTCAGAGTTCCCCAGTTGGAGGCAAGGGGCCAGGCCTTTGTATTCCTCTACCAGCCGGTTACTGTCAAGCCACCCCCTGAGAGGGATATAAGGGCTCAGCCTTGGAGGAAGCAGTTCCCCATTGTTAAGAGCAAATCTCAGCTCTGAGCCACTCACAGCCAATATTCCCAGGAGCCCAGGTGGGTGTGTGTCAGGCCCACAAAGGGAATCTGGTGGAATGCCACAGTACCCAACTTCAGGCCAGGCGTGGTGGCTCACGCCTGTAACCGCAGCACCCTGGGAGGCTGAGGCAGGCAGATCACGAGGTCAGGAGTTCAAGACCAGCCTGGCCAACATAATGAAATCCCGTCTCTACTAAAAATACAAAAAAAGTAACAGTGTGTGGGCAAGCACCTGTAATCCCAGCTGCTTGGGGAGGCTGAGGCAGCAGAATCACTTGAACCTGGGAGGTGGAGGTTGCAGTGAGCTGAGATCATGCCAGTGTACTTCAGCTGGGGTGACAGAGCAAGACTCTGTCTTAAGGAAAAAAAAAGAATGACTTCATCTAACTAAGGTTTACCTCTAAAGTTGAACACACTGATTCAGCATAGACTTTCCCCAGGGTCAAAGTCTCCTAATCGGGCATCACAGAAGATTCCCGAGAAGTGCTTGGAATGAGCACATGAGGTTTCCCTCTGAGCTCAGTTGACTTCCTGATTCACTAGAGCTACAGAGACGGGAGCACAGATAACCCCAAGTTCCAAAAACATTTTTCTTTACAAATAATCTGAAATATAGGTTGGACTTCCATAGCCACTATTCCTAGGTTTGGTTGTATCTCCCAGAGCAAAGGGGCAAACCCAGTGATTTGCCCCAGGCCAGGAACACGCCGCTCCTCTTCTTTCCCTAAATCTGAGGATACTAGTAAAATAAAAAAAATAATCTTACTCCTGGGTCAGAAAATCTCACAAAATCACTCAAATGTGCCCAATCTCCTCTCATCACTCTCCTTCACCTACCTTTTTTTTTTTTTTTTTTAGTAGGCAGGCTCTCACTCTGTTGCCCAGGCTGGAATGCAGTGGCACAATCACAGCTCAACCTACTGAGCTCAAGTGATCCTCCCACCTCAGCCTCCACAGTAGCTGGAACTACAGGCATGTACCATTGCACACTGCTAATTTTTTAATTTTTTGTAGAGGGAGAATCTCACTATATTGCCTAGGCTGGTCTCAAATTCCTGACCTTAAGTTTTTCTCCTGCCTCTGCCTCTCAAAGCACTGGGATTACGGATGTGAGCCACCATGCCAGGCCCCCTCACCTACCCATTATCCTTGCTCCTACAGTCCGTGCTGGAACAAAGGCTCACGAAACTGCAAACCTGCATGCTCACCAGGCCTCCAGGAGTCTCCTGCTCCCCTAAACCAGAACTTCTCCAACTGCAACATGAGGGCTTTAGGGTCTAACATGGGAGGAAATAGATTCCCGATCCTGGATTTTGGCAGAACAGCTGTTTTGGTTTTTGTCTTGCTTTTGTTGTTAATCTGTTTCATATACTGGTCTGTACCTAGAATGTTTACCAAAGAAAGGTCAAGAAAATATATTTGAGAGCTGTTCCTCTTGTTCAATATTCAAGTTATCAGCATCCATATCACATTGACCTCTGCTTCAGTAACTGGGCTTCCTTTCTCTGAGCACAAGCTCATCTCTCTGATACTTGCTAATCACCCATTTTAACCCATTTAGACAGTGCATAGCCTCGGCAGTGTCTAGCTGCATAGCATGATTTTTTTTTCATTGCATTCCTTTTACAGTTGCTTTCTAGCATGGCAAGCAGTATGTGCTCACCATCAACATTTATGCCATAGTCTACATTTCAAATACGTACATTTCAGATCATCAAGTGAAGGAATTTAAAGAAAACTGTTAAGTAAATAATAGAGCAGGCTCATGCAGTTACAGCAAAAACAATGCAGGTAGTACAGAGATGAATGCCATCCTCAGTGGAGCAGTTACCTCCTGCTGGGCGTTCCATCTGTGGTCCATCATCCAAGGACAAACTGTGACAGTTCTCCACCTTGTTGTGCATAAAAACCAAAGACTCTAGTTCAACACATTGGAGGCGGGGACCAGGAATCTGCATTCTTAACAGGTGCCTCTGGTTATTCTGATACCTGATTATCCCCTTCCCAGAATATCAACTCTCCAAGTCCATCAGACCAAGAGCTGCTTAAATGCAAAGATCATGCCTTCCTCATACTTAGCTGTAGACTTTACACCTGGCAGCTGTATTAGTCTGCTTTCACACCGCTGATAAAGACATACCTGAGACTAGGTAATTTATAAAGAAAAGAGGTTTAATGGACGCACAGTTCCAGGGGCTGGGGAGGCCTTGTAATCATGGCAGAAGATAAAAGGCACATCTTACATGGCAGCAGGCAAAAGAGAATGAGAACCAAGCAAAAGAGGTTTCCCCTTATAAAACCATCAGATCTCGTGGGATTTATTCACTACCATGAGAACGATATGGGGGAAACTGCCCCCATGATTCAGTTACCACCCATTGGGTCCCTCCCACAACACGTGGGAACTATGGGAGCTACAATTCATGATGAAATTTGGGTAGGGACACAGCCAAACCATATCAGCAGCCCTCAAATAAATATTTGTGAAATACAGTCAGGCAGGTAAGACAGAAATTATATGAATTACAAATGTCAAGCTGGGAAAGGTCTTTACAGTTTACAAACAGAAAGTGAAACTCAAAGAGATTAAATTCCCTGGGTATGGCTCTTGGCTGGCAAAACGCAGAGCTGTAACTGAGGCTAAATATCTAACCTCCAGGCCAGCATTCTTCCCCTTAGGGTCCTAGACCACTGCCTCTTGAGTCAGTGATCCTCCCAGGCTGAAGATGAAGTTGACAGGACCTTAGAAGATCATGGGCGCATATTCAGTTAACTTGGTTTGCTCTATTCCATGGAATAATTTTAGCCCTAAATTTTGCATAAGTATAAGGGAGATAAAGTGAGGCTGCCTAGAGAGGTCTGCATAGCTGAAGGAAAAAGAACAAGCAAATCTACCCTAACGGGTCAGTAGCAAATTCAAAAAAGCATGCACCAGGCACTGAACATACCCTGGAATGAAATGAATGCAATGCCTTAGTAACACAAAGGAGCTGCATCCCTCCCCAACTTGGAGAATGTGAGGACCTGTGTAGCCATCTTTTTCCCCCACAATGTTCTGTTACTGCTGTAACTGCAGGACCTCATTAAGCACATCCCCAGAAACAGCATAGTGTAGTAGTGAACACGCAGGCTCTAGAGCCAGATGCCTGGGTTCAAATCCTGACCCTGCTTCTCACTTTCTCAATAATCTTAGTCAATTTTTATTGAGACAGGGTCATGCCCTGTCACCCAGGCTGAAGTGCAGTGGTGCAATCTCAGCTCACTGCAACCTATGCCTCCCAGGTTCCAGCAATTCTTATACCTCAGCCTCCTGAGTAGTTGGGATTACAGGCATGCACCACCACGCCCAGCTAATGTTTGTATGTTTAGTAGAGATGGGGTTTCGTTATGTTGGCCAGGTTGGTTTCGAACTCCTGACCTCAAGTGATCCACCTGCCTTGACCTCGCAAAGGTTGAGATTACAGGAGTGAGCCACCATACCAGGCCAGTCTTAATCAGTTTACTTAGCATTCTCTCTACCTCCATTCTCTCAAGTGTAAAAGTGGGTAAATAGGAGTTCCTACTCCATAAATTTGTCCCTACATCAAGGGTCAGAACAGTGCCGCCTGACACATAGCAGGCATCTGGTCATTGTTAGCAACTATAATCACCAATCAATTAATAATCATCAATCAAGCACCTATGTTAGGCACCATGAGAGATACAGAGCTGCCCTAAACGTACATGCAGTCTGAAAAAAATTACTGTAATACAAGGGGAGACAGTAAGCAGCCTAAGTTTGTGCACATAGACAGTTACCATGTAGGAGCACCTACCTTGAGGTAGGTAGTCTAGTCATTCCCATTTGACAGGCAATAGAGCTAAGGCATAGAGGGGTTACTTTACTTGCCCATAATCACACAGATAGTGAATAGCACAGCCAGGCTTTGAAGACAGACTTCTCTTACTGTAAAGCCTGTCCTCTTAACCATAATACAGGATACACATTGCCTGATAACATGCTATATGGTAGGCACAGCTGTGACACATTCTAAATAAACTCCATCAATAGGCCAACACTCTTCAGTGTTGACCACACCAAATCTAATAAATCTCCACTGTATGTGCAAAACAGTTACTAATTCAATTAATTACTTAATTAGCTAGCTGATATACTAATGCATTAAGAAGTCCATAATACCTAATTATACCTATTAATATCAGCCTAATATTAATACGTTTAGGCTGAGATTGGGACAATGCATTCCCTGGTACCTAGAATAATGTCTGGTACATAGTATAGTATGCATTCAATAAATATCTGTTGACTACATAAACTTACTCCTGGTTTATGCTCTTTTTTATGTTCAAATGTCTTTAACATTTTATTATTAGAGTTAGTATTTTGTGTGTATTTAGATGCCAGACCTTGTAAGGCATCCTAAGCTTCCTAATATTAAGCTTCCTAATATTAAAATAACATCTGCCCTTTCCTAATTCTTTCATCAATTGATGAAAAACCAAGAATCACACACAAAAAAAGTTTATCTCTTGTGCAACTCTACCAGGAGCCTAAGAAAACACCTAGCTCAGGCAAGGAACGAGGCAGAGACCCCTGGATGGGGCAGGGGCAGGGCCAGAGAGAAGGCTGATGGACTCTGAAAAGAACAAAACTTCCACAGCAAAGAACATTTCAGCAGCCTAATTAAGAAAAGTGGACCGGGAATTAGAGATGGAGCCATCTGCCAAAAGATAAATTAGAACAGGTATGAAACCACTGACCCACTTTTCGTATGCTATGATCTTTAGTAAACACAGCCACAGTGCAACTTATGTTCCTATCAGCTTGTAAAGCAGGAGAAGAAACCGTAATAACAAACCGTGCTCTAAAATACATTCTGGTCTTTTCTACCTTGCAAGGAAGTATCTAGTCCCTGCACAACATGAACAATCAGAGTCCTGGCAGGAAATGGATGGCAAGCCAGCTCAAAGAGGGGGATAGCAAAAGACTATTCACAGAGGTGAGAGCAGGACTAGAAGAAACTAGCAAGGGATGGTGTAGGGCCCCAGGGCTAGCAACATGGAGGACGCATTACCACCCCAGGATCCAAAGGCACAAGAGATGGTCTTGGTGTCCAGAACCTGGAGAAAGTAGCTGTATGGGGAGGGCCTCCTAATAGGAGCTGTGACCTTTGGTTCTTTGGCATGGGGTGCAGCAAAACAGCAAGGATAAGCCAGAGGAATAAACACCCTGCCACACCTCCTGGTGGTGCCTCCTGTGGGCTAGATCTAACCAGAAGCCAGAGGGCCAGGGTGACCCAGAAGCACAAAGCAGGGTGAAAGCTGGAACATGGTTGAGGGTTGGGACAGGTGTAGATGTGACAGGGGTCTTGGCTTTCATACACCTCCTAGGTGTGTTCTCACCTTCTCCATTCTACTTTCTCCTTGTAGGAACCACACCAAGTAGGGACCCCATGATCTCTGTCTTCTAGGTGGGTTTAGCCAGTGGCAAAGATGAGAATGTGATTGCAGTGTTGATTTTTCTGTTGTCTCTAGCTGCCAGTGCCCCTCCATGGAGGGAGGCTGACTACATAACTCTCTATTCAAGACTCAGGAAGCTCTCCCTCCCCTAGCCCCTTCCAAGTATTACAGAATGTCTTTTATAAGTTGTATTAGTCCATTTCACACTGCTTTAAAGAACTTCCCTGAGTGATATGGTTTGGCTGGTCCCCACCCAAATCTCATCTTGAATTCCCATGTGTTGTGGGAGGGACCTAGCAAGAGGTAATTGAATCACATGGTGGGGTGGGTCTTTCTTGTACTGTTCTCGTGATAGTGAATAAGTTTCATGAGCTGATGGTTTTATAAACAGGAGTTCCCCTGCACAAGCTCTCTCTCTCTTTGCCTGCAGCCATCCACGTAAGATGTGACTTGCTCCTCCTTGCCTTCTACCTGAATTGTGAGGCCTCCTCAGTCATGTGGAACTGTCAGTTTATTAAACCTCTTTCTTTTGTAAACTGCCCAGTCTTGGGTATGTCTTTATCAGAAGTGTGAAAGTGGACTAATACGCGGAGACTGGATAGTTTATAAAGAAAAGAGGTTGAATTGACTCAGTTCCACATGGCTGGGGAAGCCTCAGGAAACTTACAATCTTAATGGAAGGGGAAGCAGGCACCTTCTTCACCAGGCAGCGGGAGGACAGAGCAAGCAGAGGAAACTACCCCTTATAAAACCATCAGATATCAGCTAGGTGCAGTGGCTCATGCCTGTAATCCCAATATTTTGGAAGGCCGGGGCAGGCAGATCATAAGGTCAAGAGATCAAGACCAACCTGGTCAACATAGCGAAACCCCATCTCTACCAAAGATTTAAAAATTAGCTGGGTGTGGTGGCATGCGCCTGTAGTCCCAGCTACGTGGGAGGCTGAGGCAAAAGAATTGCTTGAATCCAGGAGGCGGAGGTTGCAGTGAACCAAAATCACACCACTGCACTCCAACCTGGAGACAGAACAAGACTCTGTTTAAAAAAAAAAAAAATCAGATCTTGTGAGAACCCACTCACTATCATGAGAAGAGCATGGGACAAACCACCCCCATGATGTAATCACCTCCCACCAGGTTCCCCCCACAATACGTGGGGATTGCAATTTGGATTACAATTCAACATGAGATTTGGATGGGGACACAGCCAAACTCTATCACAGGGTGATATTTTTCTGCAATAGTACATTCCAGTTTTCATACATCTTTCATTTTCAATGGAAGTTAGTGAGAAGCTAGAATTTATTTACCATAATTCCATTTTTACATTTTACAAACCCTGCTGGAATACATACTTTCCAGTACCTAAGTGACACCTGGGAAGGAGGACAGTCCACAGTAATATATGTTCATGATATTATACACGTGGGGAAAGATGTGAGCCAGAAAGGAGCTTCCTTTCCCCAAAAAAGGAACTCTGCCATGGGCTGGCCCCTTACTTAAAGCATAAGTAAATATTACCCAATAAAAACAGTAAAGGCAAACTGGTCATCTAGCTTAACTCTTCAGTAAATACAAATGGAGGGAATGTTAATCTGAACAGGGTTGAAATCTTATTGTTCTTTCCCTCCTTACAAAAGAAAATTTCCATGGCTCCCAATTGCACATTGAATGAAACAGTCTTAAGCATAAACTCCAAAGCCCTTTGAGATCTGACTCCAACCTGCTCTTTCTTCTTGCCTTGCTCTCCAAATGAATATCCCAAATCCCAGCTACCTGGACCACTACAACACTGTTCCCTGTCAGTATCCTGGGCTTTACCTCTCTGTGGTCAGGTAGTCTTCCCATCTTAAATTATGCTTTTATCTTTAGCTGTCAAATTCCTACTTGACATCCAAAGACTTGTACAAAAGTTTTTACAGAAGCTCAATGTTTAATAGTCACAAGCTGGAAACAACCTCAATGTTTATCAGTAGATGAATGGATAAATCATGGTATACCCATACAATGGAATTCTGCTCAGCAACAAAAACACACTTTTGATACATGCAATAACATGAATGAAATCCAAAATCATGATGAGTGAAAGAAGTCAGATAAAAAAGAGTATAGACTGTATAATTCTTTTTTTTATAAGTTCTGGGGTACATGTGCAGAACGTTCAGGTTTGTTACATAGTTATACACATGCCATGGTGGTTTGCTGCATCCATCACCCCATCATCTATATTAGGTATTTCTCCTAATCCTGCCCCCTTCAGCCCCCAACCGCCCAACAGGCCCCGGTGTGTGATGTTCCCCTCCTTGTGTCCATGTGTTCTCACTGTTCAACTCCCACTTATGAATGAGAACGTGCGGTGTTTGGTTTTCTGTTCTTGTGTAGATTGTACAATTCTGTGTACCTACAACTTTAAAAAAAGTCAGCTAATTTTTGGTGGCAGAAAAGAGCTCAGTTGTTGCTAGAGATATCAGTAGAGAAAAGGATGGACTTCCAAGTGGCTCAAAGACTGTTTTGGGGGGAGGTGAAAATATATGTTATTCTGGTTGTGATATTTCAGTGGTGTACATGTATTCCAAAATTCACAAAATCAAGTATCATTTATTGTATGATACTAAATATGTATCATTTATTGTTCAACAACTATACCCCAATTATACCCCAATAAAGTTACAAAAAAAATCATAAAGTTAAACCACAATCTGTAAAAACCACTGTAGCAAGACAATAAAGAGGTATTATCTACAAGGTAATGAGGGCCCTAACAAATCAACTAAAAATACAAGTGAAGCAATGGAAAATGGGCACAGAGCACATGCTCAAATAAAATTGTTCTGCCTCAACAAAATGTTAAAATTCACCTTATTCACGGAGGGTTTTGAAGGAAAAACAACATCTGTGAGGATCGCCAGTGAGAATGTGGTCCTTCAGGTGGAAAGAGCATTCCTCACAGAGCATCCTAACTGCACTTCCATCATCCTAATCAGACCTCCATCATCCTAACCAGACCCTCAGCATCCTAATCACACTCCCAGCATCCTAATCACACCTCCATCATTCTAATCACACCCCGAGAACCCTCACCACACCCCCACCATCCTAACCAGACTCCCAGCATCCTAACCACACCCCCAGCATCCTAATCACACCCACCATCCTGACCACACCGTCAGCATCCTAATCATGCCCCAAGCATCCTACCACATCCCAGCATCCTAATCACACCTCCAGAATTCTAACCACACCCCCAGCACCCTAACCACACACCCAGCATCCTGACCACACCCCTAGCATCCTGATCACACTCCCAACATACTAGTCACACCCCCAGCATTCTAATGACACCTCCAGTATTCTAATTATAACCCCAGCATCCTAATCACACCCCCAGCATCCTGGCTACAATCCCAGCATTCTGACCATACCACTGGCATCATGACCAAACCCCTAGCACCCTGATCACACCCCCAACATCCTAGTCACACCCCCAGCATCCTAATCACACCTTCATTATCCTAATCACACCCCCAGCATCCAGATCACACCCCCAGCATCCTGGCCACAAGCCCAGCATCCTAACCACACTTGCACAATCCTAACCACACCCCCAGCATCCTAACCACACCCCCAGTATTCCAACCACACCCCTAGCTTCCTGACCACACCCTCAGCATCCTGATTACGCCCCCAGCATCCTAATCACACTCCCAGCATCCTGACTATATCCCTATCATCCTAACTACACCCCCAGCATTCTAACCACACCCCCACCCATCCTAACCACACCCCAGCATCCTGATCACACCCTCAGAATCCAGACCACAGCCCCAGCATCCTAATCACACCCTCAGCATCCTGATCACACTCAGCATTCTAATCTCACCCCAGCATCCTAACCATACCCCCAGCATCCTGATCACACTTCCAGGATCCTGATCACACGCTCAGCATCCTAACCACACCCCCAGCATCCTGATCACACTCAGGATCCTGATCACACACCCAGCAGCCTAACTACACCCCTAGAATCCTGATTGTACCCTCAGCATCCAGACCGCACCCCCATCATCCTAATCACACCCCCAGCACCCTAATCACACCCTCAGCATCCTGATCACACCCAGCATTCTAACCAAACCCCCAGCATCCTGGCCACACCCCCAGCCCTTCTAACTCATCCCTCCAGGCTCAGCATCCTAGGAGCTACCTGGTCTGTCAGATCCCCAAATTCCAAAGGTGAAATACAAGCCCCACCCCACATATACATATGTCCTTGAACTGTATTTTTTCAGTCCAATCATTTACAAACTTTACATTTTGTTTGTTTGGATTTGTTTTTTGTTTTGTTTTTGAGACAAGGTCTTGCTCTGTCACCCAGGCTGGAGTGTAGTGGTGCAACCATGGCTCACTGCAGCTTCCAACTCCTGGGTTCAAGTGATCCTCTGGCCTCAGCCTCCCAAGTAGCTGGAAATACAGGAGTGCACATCAGGCCTGGCTAATTTTTAAATTTTTTTCAGAGGCAGAGTCTTTCTCTGTTGCCCAGCCTCATCTGGAACTCCTAGGCTCAAGCAATCCACCTGCTTCAGCATCCCAAAGTGCTGGGATTACAGGCATGAGCCACTGCACCCAGCCTCATTTACAGTTACATTACTCAAACCCAATGCAGAGAGGGGATTCTTATAATCCTCAGGCCAGGATAGAGCTCCATGGAGGTTTGGACCACAGGCTGCATTGTTATGGTGAAGGCATACCTATCTCCTCCCTGTGGAAACACAGACTCCTTGAGGCCACAGGAGCATCTGTTCCTGCCTAGCCCCTCAGAACAGAGCACGTGACTTCCTGCCCTGCATCCGGAATCATATATTGAGTTTTATTATTATTATTTGTTTTTATTTTGTTGTTGTTGTTTTCTTTTCTTTCTGAGACAGGGTCTCCCTCTGTCACCCAAGCTGGATCGCAGTGGTATGATCACAGCTCACTGCAGCCTAGAACTCCTGGGCTCAAGCGATCCTCCTGCCTCAGCCTCCCAAGTAGCTGGAACCACATGTGAGCACCACCAAACCCAGCTAATTTGTTTCATTTAGTATCTTTTTTTTTTTTTTTTTTTTTTTTTTTTTTAGAAACAGGATCTTGCTATGTTACCCAGGCTGGCCTGGAACTCCTGGCCTCAAGTGATCCTCCTACCTCTGCCTTCCAAAGTACTGGGATTACAGGTCTGAGCCACCCCTCTGGCTCAAACATTTTTCTTATTCAAGTTTCACAAGAACCCTGATCTGGTATCATGGTTAATATTATCATTATTACCCTTATTTCTAATTTGACGACTGCAAAGGCTTGCAGCTGAGTGATTGTGCCCGTGGTTGTCCGGTTCATCCGGAAGGAAACCTGAGCCTCCTGCCTCCTGCCTCCACGCGCAGCATTTTTTCTCAGAGCCCCAACTACTTTTGGAAACCAGAGCTGCAGAAAAGTGCCGCTTTGTGGAGGGAGCTGAGGCGAGGCGGGCCGGGGTGGGCGTGGCCCGAGGTGGAGCTACAGGGTTCCTTCTCCCTCTCCTGTCCCTGTCCGCCAGCGGTTCCACTTGGCCTGCCCGCAGCGGACTGAAACTGATAGGATCCCAGGGGAACCAGAGCAGAGCTGAGAGGGACAGGGACAGGAGGGAGAGCCTGCCTGGAAAATCCCAGGTGGCTGTGGAAAGAATAAGGGGAGAAACAGGAACATCTATAGGAAAAGGGACATTTTGTCCACATTTTGTGGCTCCTAGGCTTTCCAGCTTTTCTCCCTTTAAGCCTCTATTAAGGGGAAAAAAATAAACAGATAAATAGTTCATTTATTAATTATTAACAAACAAGTGGCACTAATGAATAGCATCATTAAAGGGCATTTTGTGAATATTAATGTGTAGTTATATTCTGAGTAAGGTCTCCGTTCTCCACTTGGCCAGCAAAGGTCTTTCCCATCCTTGTTCAAAAGTCACCTATCTTAATTACACCCCCCGACTGCCGCCAATTAAAACTCCCGCAGTCACAACCCCGATCCGGTATTTCCTGGAGTCCTTATCACATAGGACACTATTAACACATGATTTTGACGTTTATTTTCATTGTCTGTCTCTGTGAACCAGAGCACATGCTTTATAAAGGAATTTTTGTGTTTTGTACACCGATATGAACAGGTGTCTGATAATCCCATAATGGGGGCAATAAATATTTGTGGAAAAAATAAAATAGGCCGTGCCTGGTGGCTCATACCTGTAATCCCAGAACTTTAGGAGGCTGAGGCAGGTGGATCATTTGAGGTCAGAAGTTCAAGACCACCCTGGACAACATGGTGACACCCTGTCTCTATTAAAAATACAAAAAATCTGCCGAGTATGGTGGCATGCACCTGTAATCCCAGCTACTTGGGAGGCTGAGGCAGGAGAATTGCTTGAACCTCAGAGGTGGAGATTGCAGTGAGCCAAGATCGTACCACTGCATTCCAGCCTGGGTGACAGAGCGACACTCTTTCTCAAAAAAAAAAAGAAGAAAAGAAAAAAAATAATACTACAAGTGAGAGTAAGAGGGGCTCCTGCCATATGCCACCACCCACTATCTATACGATTCCTCCTTTCTGTCATCAAAGGCTTGCGAGAGAGGTGAAGGAAAGCTCGCCTCGGTCATGAGCTCTGTCCTTCCATCTGAGCAGGTTCTGGAAGTCTCCATCGCAGAGCTCCTGGCTGCTACCCCCTGGCACTCCAACGCCTTGGGCAGCATCATCCCAGACAGGCGCAGTCAGTTTCAGAGTGCAAACAGCCCAGTGCTCTTGTTTTTACAGGACCTCGGGAGACGGAGTTGACTTCCCAAGGGTACACAATGAGTTCCTGGGTCCCTCTCTCCCTCTCTATACTTTGTCAGTTGCTGGCCAATGGCCTGGCCCTTGGCAAATGCTGGAAGGTGGAAGCTGTATTGAGGCCTGGCAGCCTCTGCTGTCTGTGTTCTCTTCTCCTCTCACCGCAGTGCTGGTCTTTCCTCTTTCAGCCTTCCCAGAGCCGTGATGTCCTCAGTGATTCATCAGTGATTGCATTTGTCCAAGCAGACAAAACCCCTATCTGACTGCAGACTGCAGGGGAGGAGGTGCCGGCATAGAATTTCAGTCCTCAGGGAGCTAAGTAGAAAGATATTTTGCAGAGGAGGGTCATCTTGTCCAAACTCTAATATGTGCTTTTTCTAAAGAGCTTTCAACTTTTTAAACCCACAGGACAGAGCAGAGTCCAAAGCCAGCAAGAGGAAATGACTGGCCCAGGGTCTCTCTGCGAGTCAGGGCTGGAGGAATCCAGGTTTTCCAATTCCCAGCTCTCCATCTTCATATTTTCTCTTCCCTCAGTTGTCAACATATCTCGAGCAGGGAAGAGCTGCATAAATGAGGACATTTTCCGCAGATTTTGACTCTTCCCAGCTCGAAGTAAGCCTGACATAGGGATGGCTTATTCTCACTCCTACCTCAAACCTCATCATCAGAGGCTGCCAGGGTGAACTTGGAGCAAGAGATAAAAAACCTAGTGCTTAAAACAGGCCAGATCCTTTTGTGGTTCATAAGCATGATGATTGGGTTTCAGGCTCTTGTGTGAGATGTGCCTCGCTCAAACATTGTTATGACATCTGCACATTACCCATCTGATGGGAAGGAAAAGAAAAAGGCCAGGCACAGCAGTTCATGCCTGCAATCCCAGCATTTTTAGAGGGCACGGCAGGAGGATCACTTGAGCCCAGGAGTTTGAGACCACCTGGGCAATATAGCAAGACCCCATCCCTACAAAAAAAAATTAATCAGGTGGGAGGATCACTTGAGCCCAGGAGGTTGAGGGTACAGTGGGTTATGTTTGTGCTACTGACCTGCAGCCTGGCAACAAAGCTAGACACTGTCTCAAAAAAAAAAACAGGCCACAGTGATTTCTAATTTTTGAGTATCTAATATGTGCCAAGCACTTCCAAGTATCCATCCTCTGGCATAATCTACACAACAATCCTGCAACATCGGCTCAGAGAAGTTAAGTAGCTTACCAGCTACCACAAAGCCAGAAAGGATCAAAGCTGGCATTTACACTGAGCATAGCATGACTTCAGAGCCCATGCTTTTGCTCCTTAAAATCTTAGCTGCAGTGGGCAACGTCAAAACGGAGAAAAAGACCTTCAGGGAGATGACCCTGTTGTCTCTCAAGGCTGCCAACTCCAAAGGAGCCTCTTCTATCCCACATTTCCGGACTGGGTTTTCCACAGCTCCCGTTGCCATGGCATTAGGGGCTCTTACTACCATTTGAAAACCCAGAAGAGGAAAATAAGAGGGTTCAGCTCTTTGATTCAAGAACTGACCAGTTCAAGGGCCAAGCATGGTGGCTCACACCTGTAATCCCAGCACTTTGGGAGGTCAAAGTGGGCAGATCACCTGAGGTCAGGAGTTCAAGACCAGCCTGTCCAACACAATGAAACTTTGTTTCTACTAAAAATACAAAAGTTGGCCAGGCACAGTGGCTCACGCCTGTAATTCTAGCACTTTGGAGGCCAAGGCGGGTGGATCATGAGGTAGGAGATCAAGACCATCATGTCTACCACGGTGAAATCCCATCTCCACTAGAAACACAAAAAGTTAGCCAGGCATGGTGGCACCTGCTTTGGTCAACTACTCGGGAGGCTAAGGCAGGAGAATCACTTGAACCCAGGAGGCAGAGTTTGTAGCGAGCCGAGATTGTGCCACTGCACTCCAGCCTGGGTGACAGAGCAAGACTCTGTCTCAAAAAAAAAAAAAATTAGCCAGGCATAGTGGCTGGCACCTGTAATCCCAGCTATTCAGGAAGCTGAGGCAGGAGAATCACTTGAACCCAGAAGGCAGAGGTTGCAGTGTGCCGAGATCATGCCACTGAACTCCATCCTGGATAACAGAGGGAAACTCTGTCCAAAAAAAAAAAAAAAAAAAGAGCTGACTAGTTCTTTTAAAAGATCAATTCAATCTGGTCCTTGAATTGAGATTAGAAATTAGAGACAGATGATGGCACTTGCAGGCCTTGGAGTTATTCAACTTCTTTCTCTAAGAAGTTCTGTTCACTTTTCAGACACGATCTCATTCTCCTTTCCAGGACCATAGTGGGAGAGCAGAGAGGGATAGGGACTGTTCTCTGCAGGGTCAAACGAGGAGTGAGGCTCATGTCCCCACCCCTGTGACAGAACCTGCTCCATCTTCTCTCTTCTCCTGCCTGCCATGAAAGCTAAGGCTATCACACCAGTGGCACTCTTACAGGTAAGCTGGAATTTACATGAGGGCCGTGGTTTGTCCCATCAAGTTTAAAAGATCAAGAAACAGGGCCAGGTGTGATAGCTCATACCTGTAATCCCAGCACTTTGGGAGGCTGAGGAGGGTAGATCACTTGAAGTCAGGAGTTTGAGACTAGCCTGGCCAACATGATGAAACGTGATCTCTACTAAAAATACAAAAATTAGCCGAGTGTAGTCCCAGCTACTTGGGAGAATGAGGTGGGAGAATTTCTTGAATCTAGGAGGCACAGGTTGCAGTGAACTGGGATTGTTCCACTGCCCTCCTGCGTGGGTGACAGAGTAGGACCTTGTCTTTAAAAAAAAAATCAAGAAATAAATAATCTCCTATGTCTGTGGACTATTAGAGCTGAGAAGGACGTCCCTGTTCCAAGTTTATCCTCCCAGCAGCCACCTGGCATCTTCCAGAGGCAAAAACAGGAGCCCAGAGAGATGAAGCAAATGGAAGGGAAGGAGCTCCTGTTCACAACAGGCTTTAGGCATCACAGCCACCTTTCCTGCTCCAGTGAGGAACATTTTCCATGGCCACTTGAATATGGTCAGCATATGTTTGGTTCACTGTTATCTCGTTTGATTTGCTCCATGCTATGATCTGTGTCCCTCCAAAACTCCTGTTGAAATCATAACCCCCAAGGTGATGGTATTAGTAGGTAAAGTCTTTGGGAGGTGATTAGGTCATGAGGGTGCAATCTTCAGAGTGAGATTAGTGTCCTTATAAAGGAAATCGCAGAGAGCTCATTCACCCCTTTTACCATGTAAGGATACAGCAAGAAGGTACCATCCATGAACCAGAAAGTGAGCCCTCACCAGACACCAAATCTGTCTTGAGCTTGGACTTCTCAGCATCCAGAACTGTGAGAAATAAATTTCTGCTGTTTATCAGCCAACCTGGTTATAGTCTATTCCTCAGTTTCCCCATCTGCTACATCCCCGTTTGTTACAGCAGCCCAAATGGACTAAGACACTCTGTGACCGTACTTGCCTTTAGTGCAATGGCACAGTGAAAAGAAAATGCCCTTTGGAATCAGACAGACTTGGGTTTAAATCTCATTTCTCCTTGCAATGAATAGCTGTGTGATTTTAGCAAGTTACTTAATATTTCTTCAAACTCAAGGCTGAGAACAATCTGGACAGGCCCCTTTTAAATCCAACACTCTCTGGTTCTCTGTCCTAGATTACTTAAAATAAGGTACTGGAGGACTCCAACTCATGGCTTTATGTGTTGATATTCTAGTACTTGTGTTTCAAATGTTTTTAACATTCAGCATTGAATTCCATATCTCAAATTTACCACATTTTTATACTTAGAAACTATGGTTTATATCACGTTGACCAGTTGTCAATACAGAGGGATCTGTTGGGAGTTCTGAAACAGAGACACGTACAAATTTCCAATTTGGCCAGACAACTCAAAGACGAAAGGAGAAGAGACAGAGCTCTTGCTTATGGAGCACACTCTTGAGTAACCAGCTTCCCATTTTGTAGGTGAGGCCGAAGACGTCAAACACTGTTTGTTTGGGCATCTGTGAATCAGCACTCCCAGCTTTTAGCCCAAACTTCAGAGGAAAATTCACTTGAAATTTCCAATAGTCCCAGCCTTTGGCAGCATATAAATAAAAAAGAAAGAAATGGCCTAGGGGTGCAATTCTAGAACATCTTAGCACAATCAGTACACTCAGAAATTGAGCACATTAGACACTATTGATTTGTTTATGTTTATTTAGTTAGTTAGCTTTTGTTTGAGACAGAGTCTTGCTCTCTCACCGAGGCCGGAGTGCAGTGGCAGGATCTTGGCTCACTGCAACCTCCACCTCCTGGGTTCAAGCGATTCTCCTGCCTGAGCCTCCCGTGTAGCTGAGATTACAGGCATGTGCCACCACACTCAGCTAATTTTTATATTTTTAGTAGAGACAGGGTTTTACCATGTTGGCCAGGCTGGTTTCAAATGCCTGACCTCAGGTGATCCACCCGCCTTGGCCTCCCAAACACCACACCCAGCCTAGACACTATTTAATAAGAATTCATCCAGTACTTTATTCATGTATTTAGACTAGACTCTCTACTTACCTGTCTTGTCAGAATCACTCTCAAACTCATAGGGCTTGGAGAGCTAAGTAACATTCTAAGAATTCAGGAGCTATAAGTTTTCATACTTAAGTCCTTCAGTACCCAACAGGCCTAAGTTTAAATCCCTGAGCAGGCTGGGCATGGTGGCTCATGCCTGTAATCCCAGCCCTTTGGGAGGCCAAGGCAGGCGGGTCACCTGAGTTCGGGAGTTCATGACCAGCCTGGCCAACATGGTGAAACCCTATCTCTACAAAAAAAAAAAAAAGTACAAAAATTAGCCAGGCTTGGTGGTGCGTGCCTGTAATCCCAGCCACTTGGGAGGCTGAGGCAAGAGAATTGTTTGAACCCAGGAGGGAGAGGTTGCAGTGAGCCAAGATCGCACCACTACACTCTAGCCTAACAGAGCAAGACTCCATCTCAAAAAAGTTTTTTCCAAAAGATAAAACCCTTAAGCAAAGGTTGTAGAGATCTGGGGAGAATTGGGACTAATGGATTTGGGGTTTGGGGATGGGGGTGATGAAAATATTCTAAAATTGATTGTGGTGATAGTCGTACAAACTGGTGTATATACTAAAGATGATTGAAGTGTATACTTTTGATGGGTGAATCATATAAAATGTGAATTATATCGCACTAAAGCTATTAGAAGGCTGAGCAAGTGTAGCAAAGTACCTGGTGCTGACTTACAGTAGATGCTCAATTAATGGAATCCGTTATTGTCAGAGTAGCTGTGGTAATAATAGCGTTGACCATAACGGCAGTGAAATTATTCCCATATCCTCCATAAAGTTTCTTAATCCGGCATACCCCCAAATCTCCTTTTTTCTCTAGATTATTATCTAGACAAGATATGTAAATAATTTCATTTGGTTATCTATTATTTCATTTGAAATTTTGAAAGATGAATGACCTCTCTCTTTTTGTGATTGCTCTTCTGTCGTTGTCCAGAACATTAAGTTCACATCTTCTATTCAACTAGTTTCATCGTTAAAAGTAACTTTGTTTTTGTTTATATCATCTTTCAAGTAGACTGTGGACTCCCCCAACCCTCAAGGACAGGGACAGTATCTCTCCCACAAAAACTTGCACTTGGGAAGTGTTCCATATTATTTCTGTGCTGTATTTTATTGTCAGATCTGTTGGAAATATAAAATGAATCTCCTTATAGCCTCTTTTGTTTCTCAGTTTTCCCACCTGTCCTTTTTTTTCTGGTTTCTAGTTGTGTTTCAATCATCTTTCTACAGATGTGAAGAATCAGGCAGTCTCTAAACATGGCTGTTACCCCTTTGAAGCAGGCAATACCCCAAAGTCAAGAGGAGGAAATTATTGTTCCAGCTGAGAGGTCATTTGTTAGAGAGCCTTGCATAGGATGGTAAACATGATATCCTCTCAAAATGCTCCTTGCAGGAAGACTAATAAATGTGACCCCAAGGAACCCTTTCTACACAGGATCTTGGGCTCCAAAACTGGCTTCCAAGGAGTTTTGAGTCCTTCTATTAGGTTGGTACAAAAAATAATTGCTTTTAATGGCAAAAACCACAATTACTTTTTGCACCAATCTAATACTTGCCAAAGATCTCCTTCCCTTGTAGGACCTTTGTTCAATGTAACTACAGGGCATCCTTCCTACCAAAGCAAAGAAAACAACAGAAATCAAGCAGTTACATTAAAAATGAGGCTTGTCACCTACAGGAAACAGAACATTGATTAAGAAGGAATCTGAACACGTTTATTACGTGTTATAGAACCCACAAACTGGCAGACTATGTCCTCAACCTACTGCCACCAAATGTCATCTGACACATGTGACTAAGAATGGCAGGAGTGAGCTTCCAAAATGCTGTTGGTTGAAGAAGCTCCACAGATTACTTTGGGGTACTACTTGTGGGGTTCAATAGCAGGTCAGTTTGCTTTGTATCTCTAACAAATGACCTAGACCCATCTCCTGATGAGCAACTGAGTGTATCAGAATGCTTTTAGCTGCAAGTAACAGAAACCCCTGTTCAATCAATAAAGAACTTAATTATCTCACATAACAGGAAGGCCAGTAGAAATGCAGGTTTCAGAATTGATTGATTTTGGTGGCTTGGCAGTGTCACCAAGGACTCAGGTTATTTTCATCTCTCTTCCCTGTCATCCTCAGAGTTGGCTTTAATAATACACTGGCAGAAATAATCCTTAGCATCTCATCCAGACCCTTCATCATCTTCTAGGAGCAAGAAAGCCTTTCCCTGAGACCTTTCCCCAGTCAAAGCCACTCTGGGGTTGAGGGTGAGGTCAGCTGTCCACAGGCACATGGTTACATGGGGAATGGAGGATACATGAACAAGATTGGAGTTTTGTTAAAAAAAAAAGTTGGGGGGAATAGAGTGATCATTGCAGAAATCATGCTAGGATACATGGAATAACTATTGAGGGGTTAAATGCCTGTAGGAACATGTAGGCAGGAATTGCATTGTCCTCAGACTGAGTAATGATACAGCTTACCCTCCCTTCGAGACAACACAAAGCAGTCTGTCTTAAGCACGCTAAAGGAAAGTCATTTCATCCCGAAGCTGTGGCAGCAATGAGTGGAAGTGACATGAAGAGAGCTGGCGGATGGGTGAAATCGTATGACAATTACTCATACTGACCCACAAGCTTCTGCAAGGTCCTGAGCTGTCTCCCTGCCCATGGGGAATGGCGAGGAAGGGATGTGTCACTGGCTGTTTCCAGCAACACTGTGACTGCCTGATAAACCAAGTGTGAGTGTCCCTGGCTTATTAAGTTAATGGAAGAAGTAAAGTTTTTTTCTAGATGCAGAATGGACCCAAGCTGAGTTCACAGGCAATAGCCAACTCAAAGCAGGATGACAAGTTTCCCTTGGAAGTGGCCTGACATCACTATCTCCACACTCTGTGATGGGCATGATTTGACACTTTTCTAGCCCACGATGATTAAAAGACAGAAATGTCTATTCCTTCCCATCGAAGACTTTGTAGGAACTATTATTATTCATTATAATGGCTTACCTAACAGTTAACAAAACAACTTCCCATAAATGATCCCATTCATATTCATATAACTTAGGTATTTGTTGATATCCATCCCTTTATAGTTGAGGAAACTAACACTCAAGGAAGTTAAATAACCCAATCAAGATTACACAGTTGGCGAATAACTCGAACTATACCCAGGATGGCCTTTCATAGAGGTAGAACATCAGCTTGTCTTTATTTCACAATTTGTGGCATCCCTGAGGCCCTGAAGAGTTGTAGAGGCTATCTTCTACCTTGATCTGAAATTGAGCTTGACATGCCGACTAGAAGGAGCATCCTCTTGAGTTAAGGTACCACGTCTCCAAATGAGTCCTATCCAGAGGTCCATGTACTCCCTGGAAAATGAAAAAGAAACTGGAATTCTATTCTCTGCCAATTATACTTTGGTCCCTCGATGATTTCCCTTCAATCCAGAGCTATACAGCCAGCTCTCACATGAAAATCAGAAGGCCGGGGTCCATGGAAAGAAAGTTACTTAGACCTAAGGGAATGAGATCAGTTATGAGAAGAAGGAAGAGATGCTACAGGATTGTATCCCCTTTCTTATAGGAGTGCCTTGGGCTGCTGGAAAAAGAAAAGGGAGCCTTAAAACCCAAAGGACAGACAAAAAGGAAAGGACTCTGAGCCTATAGGAAAACCCAAAGGAATCTGAGTTACACCCATGAGTGATGAGGCTTTCTTAAGACCCTAAGTTTCAATCATCAGCACAACCTGCCAAAGACATTGAATTGAACATTCAGAACTTCCCAGTCTAAACAGCGGCAGGCAGAGGTCCCAGCTCCATCTCCAGGGGGACCCTCTGGGCGCTGTCTTCGGTGCTGAAGTGGCATAGCCTGATGCCTGGGAACACACCGAGGCAGGAAGGACCTTTCCAGGATGCTCCATGCTCAGCCTCTGAGTTAGCTTCAAGGTCATAGCAATCCCTAACCCTGGAATTCAGCTGCTTAAGAGGCAGAATTGGGGCAAAGCATCTAAATCTCCACCTCTAGTTTTACTCCCACCTCTGACATCAGCTTCTTGAAGGAGAAGAAAAATTATTTTTAAAGCTTCAAGAATGGTACCAGCCATGCCGGGCGTGGTGGCTCATGCCTGTAATCCCAGCACTTTGGGAGGCCGAGGCAGGTGGATCACGAGGTCAAGAGATTGAGACCATCCCAGTCAACATGGTGAAACCGCGTCTCTACTAAAACTACAAAAAATTAGCTGGGCATGGTGGTGCATGCCTGTAATCCCAGCTACTCAGGAGGCTGAGGCAGGAGAATTGCCTGAACCCAGGAGGCGGAGGTGGCAGTGAGCCGAGATCACGCCATTGCACTCCAGCCTGGGTAACAAGAGCGAAACTCCGTCTTAAAAAAAAAAGAATTGTACCAGCCAAACTACCAGGTGAGATACTTTGCCAATAACATTCCAAAAGTCTACTTATCTACTCCCATTTTCCCTCTCCATGGATCTTCCTTTCCGTGTCTCAAATGCTGCTCTCTTATACTGGGCCTCATCCACAACCCACTTCCAACATCATCTTGGAAGAGGATCTGGGAGACATCTTTTTAAACCAGGAATGAATTTAAATCAGTGTGTGCCTCCATTTAAAACCTTACATTCAGCCTGGTGCAATGGCTCATGCCTGTAATTCCAGCACTTTGGGAGACCGAGGTGGGAGGATCACTTGAACTCAGGAGTTCAAGACCAGCCCGGACAACATGGAAAAAGCCCATCTCTACAAAAAAAAAAAAAAAATACAAAAATTAGCCAGGCTTGGTGGTACACACTTGTAGTCCTTGCTACTCAGGAGGATGAGATGGGAGAATTGCTTGAGCCCAGGAGTTTGAGGCTGCAGTGAGCTATGATTGTGCCACACCACTCTAGCCTGGGTGACAGAGCAAGACCCTGTCTCTAGAAAATATAAAGGAAAAAAATGAAAACCCTTATGTGCCATGGAATGAAAGATTACTGTCACTTAGGAAATGTATTTTTAAGGCAACAAGGAAGGATATTTCTCAAGGCTTATAATGCCACACCCACGGGCAGCTTCCTGTTGTCCTTACATATAACCAGTGCACATTACCATCGTCATTGCACAATGTAAAGGGTTTTGGTATTATAGGGGTAAGAACACATTTAATTTACTGTCAACCAAGAATATTTAGTTATTCAAGTGAAACACAAGATTGACCAAGACACAAGCTCTGTTCTCAAGGCATTCCCAACTTAGTTGGGAGAATGAGTGGTGGATTGCAAACTGATAACTTACATACCAAGACATAAGCCAAGATTCCTAGGAGTCCAGTGACTTCCCTAGAGGACCTTGGCATAGATCTTGAGAAGAAATTTATTAGATCAGCAAAAGGGGAAACAAAAAAAGTACAAGTTTTAAGGTTAGAAGACCTAGGTTCCAATCCGAACTCTGCCAACTAGAATGTGATCTTAGAGCAGTCATTTTTAACTTCTTTTTCTTTATTTGTAAAATGAGAAGACGAATAATTCCAGAGTTACCAAGTTGCCATAGAGATGAATTGATGTAATTTAAAAAATACTTTATAAACTGCAAAGCACCATTTTTTAAAAAAAGTTAACCATTTCTAATTGTTCAAGTGACAATGCCCAAGCTTGTATGTAAGTGCAGTGAAGGCAGGGCCAGTTCCCCCTAACTAGTTATGGCACCTGGCATAGCATCATGTTCCCAGAGACATGTATCAAGAGCCTTTTGATTGCAAAAGAGCTCTGACTTGCGGAAGAAAAAGTACAATGTTTGTCCTCAGTGGCCAGTTCTGCCCAAGCCACCCCTGGGGTGTGGGGTGGAGAGGTACAATGGAAAAAAGGCAGCTCTCACAGGAGGCGTTGGCCTACAACATTAGCTCCAGATGGAATTTCAGCTGGAAGCATACAGAAGCAGCTGAGCTCAAAGAAACGACTGAGGTTTTCTGGACCTCCTCTCTGGCTGGTGGATGAGATGCATCAGAGAGAAACAGAGGACAGGTGGTGCAGGCAGAAGGTAAGGAGAAGGGATGAGTAGAAGCAAAAGAGAGGTCACAATGGAGGGTCACATTCCAAATCTTTTGCTTGGGTGGAAATTTTTAAGGAATACAACTGTCACTGTGTGTCTCTCCATCCTCATGAAGAGATACTTTTTAGAAAGAAGATAAACCACAGATTATTAAAGTTGGATGAGATCTTTAAAATGATCTAATCCAACATCTTCATTTCTCAAATAAGATTAGGGCCAAGAGAGGTGAAGTTCAAAATAAATAAAAAAAAAATGAGTTCCTGATGAAACAGAATAATGAGTCAAATCTTCTGATCCACAGGTCAGTTTGTTTCTCACTACTCAATAATTGAAAGAAGGCAAAGTCTGAGGTGCTGTAACAAATAAACACAACACTGCAGAGACCTAATAAATAAATAAGGGGTTTTCCTCTATGTTAATGTAACAGTCACAATATGAGTGGCATATTGGTTTGAATTCTCCAGGAAATAGACTAATTAGAAGACTTGCATGCTAAAGCTTTACTGAGGAGTACTCCCTTGAGCAACATCTGGGCAGAGAGATTGTTGCAGTTGCACCAGAAGCTTCAGCCAATGACACATGGGGCTCTGATGTCCCATTAGAGTTGTCCAAAGCTGAGGCATGGAGGCCAGGACCTTTAATTTAGCACTGTCCAATCATTGGATGTGGGATGCTTCTCGGGGAGGGGGTGGAACTTCTGGTGAGGCAGCTCTCTTTGGCCAAGATCAATTCCTAAAGAGGAATTCAAATGCAACCCACCAGCACCTAATGCTCCTAGAAGCTGGGAGAATGAGTGCTTCAGGACTAGAGGGGAAGACCTGGGAAGCCCTACCACAGTATCCACTACAGTAATCCAGGTTTTCAGTGGGAAGTAGGACAGCAGCTTTGCTCCACATGGCGATTCAGGGATCTAATCACTGTTCAACCATCCCTTAAGAATCATCATTATCTACATGTCCAAAGCTGGTCATCATCATGTCTAGATTTATGCCATGGGAAAGAGAAATACAGCATGATAGAAACACACTACTCTCTTAATAAACAGACCTGAAAGTGGTTCAGATTCAACTGACAAGAACTCAGTCACATGACCACACTTAATAGCAAGGTAAGCTGGGAACTGTCATCTTGCTAGACAGCATCGGCCCAGCAATGATTCTGCTATTATCAGAGAACATATTAAGAAAGAAGGCCCAGCCGGGCGCGGTGGCTCACGCCTGTAATCCCAGCACTTTGGGAGGCCGAGGCGGGTGGATCACAAGGTCAAGAGATCAAGACCATCCTGGTCAACATGGTGAAACCCCGTCTCTACTAAAAATACAAAAAATTAGCTGGGCATGGTGGCGCGTGCCTGTAATCCCAGCTACTCAGGAGGCTGAGGCAGGAGAATTGCCTGAACTCAGGAGGCGGAGGTTGCAGTGAGCCGAGATCGCACCATTGCACTCCAGCCTGGGTAACAAGAGCGAAACTCCGACTCAAGAAAAAAAAAAAAAAAAAAGAAAAAAAAGAAAGAAGGCCCTAAAGTGCCATTTATTTTTCACTGAATATATGCTTAAAATGATCTCTTGGTGTTTTAATCCCTCTTTTTGGGGGTAGGTAACACATACTCCTTGAGCTTCTTCTACCCTATTATTCTTCCTGAAGCCAAATTTACTCCAGAGGTAATCACTACCTCCAGTGGTCAAGCCAGACTGTTCTCTGGAAAGGGGTCTTTCTCAACTGCCCTTGGAGTGATCCAGAAAACTATCAAAGATCCCTTTAGGGACTATCACTCTATTCTAGAAAAAGCCCGGTTCTAGATTTCTCCAGGAAAATCTGCAGGGTGCAATGACTTCAAGTCTGTACCCCTCCTTCTGTGAGTGTCATCCCAGGGTGAACTACAGAGACTGGCCTAGGATGCCTTGCCTAAGTCATAATTTATAAATATTCTGTATGTTTCTCCTCCAAATCTGTCTGATCATAAGCAGTATCTCCCTCAATACCCAATATGACCTGATCCCACTTATTTTATATCAGAACCCTGTAACCTAAGTGCTGTTGAAGAAAGAATAGACGTTTTCAAGATCCAGGGGGGGACTTCTGAGTCTTTTGTCTAAAACCCTAGAACTGTTTTGATAGTTCTGGTTCTCTGCAACTCAACAAAACCCTCAGAGATTACAATGTGGAAGCATTTTTCATTCTTTCTGTTTATAATCCTATGGTCATACTAACCCCAGAAGGCATCCTTCTCCTGGGTCTCCAATCTGGAGAATGAGGAATGAGGACCTGCATTCGAGGTGTTTCTAGCAGTCATGTAGGGGGCACCACTGGAGTCAGAAATGTCTATCTATGACCATGTGACCAGCCTACCCTGCCCAGGACTAGGAATAAACTAGGAATAATCGGGCCAATTCTTTTTTTTTTTTTCTTTTTTGAGTTGGAGTTTCTCTCTTTTTGCCCAGGCTGGAGTACAGTGGCACAGTCTCAGCTTACTGCAACCTCTGCCTCCTGGGTTCAAGTGATTCTCCTGCCTCTGCCTCCTGGGTTCAAGTGATTTTCCTGCCTCAGCCTCCTGAGTAGCTGGGATTACAGGCGCGTGCCACCACACCCAGTTAATTTTGTATTTTTAGTAGAGATAGGGTTTCCCCATGTTGGCCAGGCTGGTCTCAAACTCCTGACCTCAGGTAATCTGCCCGCCTCAGCCTCCCAAAGGGCTGGGATTACAGGCATGGGCCACCGCACCTGGCCTATTGGTCCTATTCTTATTGTGAGCACCAATGAGATCAATCCCTCCTGAAAGGGTCCTTAGAGCTTTAGGTGAGTACAGCTCTACACATGAAGAAATTCTTCTAGATATCAGCATCCTCACTTTGGTTGAGTCCATTTTGGCAACTTACAATGTTTACATCCATTAACTCAGTGGTTTCAAAAAAAAAAAAAAAAGATGCAGGCAGGCAGCTACCCCAGGGGATATGCAGAAAACCATCCATGGAAGTGCAGGAAAAAAAATATCAGAGCCTCCTTATAAACTAAAATGTCATAAAGTTAGCTTTATTAATATTCAATATGTGGGTTGACATATCGAATATTAATACCCAAAAAGTCCTATCGATCACATTGAGGAAGTTTTTATCTGTGTGTCAGTAGCCCAGGTGTCACTTCCAGAAAATACATTATCCTGAGGGAAGAGCAAGAGTTCCACAACATGAGGAGTAAAGGAAGTTGCAGATTATACAAACGAGTTTTAATTAAACTCACCCCCCACAAAGTGGATCCTTGGCTTAGAAAGATTCCTGCAAAGAAATCCCTAATGAAAGTGAATAGCAGTAACACAAGCAACCAGAGCAGGTGGAGCTGACATGTCTACTCCTGGTTAGAGCTCTTTGCAACCACACGGCAAGATTACAGTGATGACTTACTCAGATCCAATGTGAAGTTGGCCAAAAATTTTTTTTAATTATCACCATGGTTAAAAATGTGATTTAACATCTACTGTTGTAATAATGGACCTTACCCTAAGTGTATATTAAGACTTGAGATATTTGGCTAATGGTATAAGTGGATTATAGAATTTACAAGTACATAAATATACATACACTGGGGGTGCACAGTAAGATTTTTACTAATGGGGATCATAAAAAGATTTAGAAAACATTGTCATAAGTCATCTAAGCAATTCTTTTTCTAATTTTTATTTTTTTGTTCTGAGGTACAGGTGCAGGATGTACAGGTCATAATCACACCACGAGTCATATTATTTTACAGATGAGAAAACTGAAACTCAGGGCGGCAAAAATGCCCAGAGTCCATCAGCTATAGGATTTATGTGGAAGCAAAGACTAGACAATGGAACTGGTACCCCAAAAGCTGAGTGAGCAATTCAGGGAGACATCTGTGGAAATTAAAACGGAAACTCCACCCCCAAAGCTACTGAGTCCTAGGCTCTCTCCTGTTCTGTTCCAAACAGATTACGCCAGGAAAGACAGCACCACAAAGAATAGCTCATCCCATCATCCCTGAATGATGTCGCTTTGAACCCTAGAAGCCTGCAGAAATGTCACCCTTTAAGAGAAAAGCAAGCATTTGCCCTAGGATGCTTTAAAGACCCTGTCATCATCACCATCAACAAACACTTACAAATGTCGCCTAGTAAGGTCTGAAGCAGGAAGAGAGATCACAATCCCGGGAGATTCAATCTGACTGCAAAAAAGGGCTCTAATCTGGGCAAAAGCCAAGGTTTCTCACATTCATCCCTTTGGGGCTCACAATGTTTAAAAGTAAATTTCCCCCCACCACTAATACCCACTGGGTGGAACTAGTCATGGGAAGAATGGAAACCCATTTCCCTCTGCGGCAATCCGCTCTGCCTCCCAAAGCTCAGAAATGTGCTGTGCTCAGCATTTCTGTGCTGATGCAGCATCCATGGTAGAAAAGGCAGGGGCGGCCGCAGCGCCGCAGCAGCAGTTGCTCTAGGGGGTGGAAATCAGATTGCACCATTCCTACCTCATTTGGCAGCAGAGGCACCGAGTCACAAGGAGGATGAGGTTCTAGCCCAGAAGCAGCTGGGCTATGTCATTCTAAAGACGGTGAGTAAACTGGGTATTCACTGGGGCATCAGGTTTTCATGCTGTTTCCCTGAGTGAAGAATCTGGGTCTAGAAGGGCGTGTGTGTGTGTGTGTGTGTGTGTGTGTGTGTGTGTGTGTGTGATGGTACACATGTATGGCACTTCACTGAGCAGCAATACTGGCAAAGCTGTGAGTGCAATAATGAAATAGATCATAGTGTTTTCAAGCTGGAAGGGGTCAGAAATCAGGTATGCAAGCCCCTTGCTTCACAGAAGAGGATTCTGAGGTTCAGAGAGGTAAAGCCGTGAGATTACAAAGCTTGTAAGTGGCCAGCTCTAGAACCCAGTGCTCTGATTCCCCGTACAGGATTCTTCCTATTGCTTTACATGGATAAGCGGTGACTGCCTCTGTGCCAAGTGACCTGTATCCCAGGGCATGAGACTGAAACCTGCAGTTGCAGCATGAATGTCACTGAGACATGTCCCAATGTTTCCAGTAAACATGGGAAGCCATTTCTGAGTAACGGCAACCTGGGGCTCCGCAGCAAAACAGCGGCACGTGTTTGCTATAAATTGCTCCAGTCCTAATGGCTGCCTCCTCCCCGGAGGTTATTCTCTGGGTCACGTTGCAAACACAGCATATATGGCACCAGCAAGTCTTCCCAGCAGAGTCAAGTGGGCTGTTGGTAGGGCTGGAGAGTGTGTTTCATCAATGATATCCTCCTTTTCTTGCAACAAATATATTTGCTGAACGCCATCCACATGTCAGGCCGTGTGCAAACCACTGTCATGTTCTTTATGTCATTTAATGCTCGCCACGGCTTTGTGAGGTATTACTATGCATACCTGGCCAGAAAGCAGACTGAACCTAGGTAAGGTGAAATAGTGAAGCTATTTGACCTTAATTTAATTAAACTCACCCCCCTTAAAAATTCCTAGTTTCCCTAGGGATTTTGGTCTTAAAAGAGTTATTTTCCCTGATCTTCCCTACTAGAATCACCATTGTTCCTAAACGGGAAGGGGATGTTCTTTCCTTAACAAAAAGCAATTATCTGCAACACTTTGGATCGAATGTACAGACAGAGAAGGGAAAATGACACAGAACATTTGAGACTTCGACTCTCAATTAGCAACTGCATGAACTTTTGAGGTTTTCTCGGGTTTTTCTCCCATTTCTCTGGGTTCTGTTTCAAGTTAAGATTGCACAATGTGTTCAGAAATCTTGGCTTCTTAAACGGCCCTACACCTAATTGTGTGATCTTGAATAAGTCACTCTACTTATTTGGATCTCAGTCTTCTCATTGTTAAACTGATGGCTAAGAGAAGATGATACCCATCCTCCCTTGAAGCACTGAAGTGTGTCTGTAGACATTCACTCATTCACTCACTCAAGCATTATCTTGAGTTTCCGTGACATGCTAGATGTGGCTCTGGTGGTAGAGGGAGTTTTAGAACTCCAGCCCCATACCTTTCAGCCTTGGAGAGGTCATTTGCCAACAGTTATAGTTCCAGTCATGCCTGATCAAAGTGCCCAGATGCGTTCCGGAACTCATCATTAGTTCAAATTATTCAGAGTTGGGAGAAAATGTACTATGTCCCTCTGCTGGCTTCAGATGATTTGAATTCTCTTTCCGCTTGCTATTTCTTATATTAACATTTATTCAGTGTGTTGTCAGTAAAACACAGTGCCAGGCACCCCGTTGAGCAGTTTTCGTGCATTACATCATTTAATCCTGACAAGGATCCTATCTGGTACATAATACGATTAGCCCCGATTTACAGATGAAGAAACTGGCAACTTGACCAAAGTTGCACAGTCAGAAAAAAAAAAAAAAAGGCAGTGGGGATAGAGTTTCTGTTTGGGAGTATAAAAATGTCCTGGAAATGGGTCGTGGTGGTGGTTGCGTCACATGTGAGTATATTTAAGGCCACTGAATTATACAACTTAAAAAGGTTAGGGTGGCAAGTGTTATGTATATTTTACCACACCAAAAAAATGTAGTGGGGAACTTCAGCCCGGATTAGCACCCAACTCCAAAATCACATACCCTCCCCCTAACCACTCCTCAGCCAGTGCTACCAGACAGGACTCAGAACTCAGAAACAGAGTAGGTGCCTCCACAAAACCAGCAGCTGAAGCGATGTGTTTCCTCTCCAAAGAACAGCTTAGGAAATTTGTCCTTTGTCCATTCTTTCTGTTTTCTTTAGTTTCTTAGCCACAAAGTCATGGCCCGCACATCAGGAAAGCCCCCCTTGCACTGAAGGTAGCTGATTCTGAATGATCACCAGATTCCCAAGTCTGGAAGAGTCCAAACTCACTTTCACCTTTCTTCCTGAGTGCCTATAAGCCCAAGCTCGGTCTACAAACTCAATTCCACTTCAAACACATCTAGATGGCAGGTAGCTATTTTGCACAAGGTCCTGGCTTATATGTTGTGGGGGAGCAGAGATGAGAAAGATATTGTGTCTACCTCAAAGACTTTACAACCTAGTCTAAAGGGCGAAATACACAAATAACTGCAGAAGGAGAAAAGTCATTCAATGGAATTGCAGAGCACCTAGGCTGGAAGAGAGGAAAGCTGCAGAGGAAGAAAACACCTGGCTAGCCCCCTGCAAAGAGAACACAGAGGCAGTGAGAAGGGCCCTCAGAGGAGACACGACAATCAGCTGAGGGGGGAAGATACTTGCCGGGGAGGATGTTTCTCCTCATCAGTAAACCAGCTATGGCCTTTTTCAGATGGTGGTAGGATCAGAATCTCACCATCCTTTCCCCTTTTTTTTCTTCCTATCTTTCCATTTTTCCTTCTTTTTTTTTTTTTTTCTTTTTCAACTTCTTTTGTTGAACACTTAAATCTTCAAGCTTTGGTCTTTCTTCTTTACTAATATAAGTATTTTAAGACTGTCAGTTCTCCTCTAAGTCTTTCTATGACTCCACGACACAAAGTTTTAAAATGTAGTAATTAATTAATCAAGAATTTACAATATGATTTCTTTTTGGATTAATGAGTTATTCAGAAATGCCTTTCCCTCCTCCCAGATTTACGGGGAGAAGCATGTGATTTGGCGGGGTTAATTATCTGTAACTAAATTATATTGTAGTCAAATAACACAGTTAGTATGATATCACATCATAGCATTTGTTAAGATGTCTTGTGGGTTAGAACATAATCAAGTTTTATAAATGCCCCATATATGCTCAAAAAATGTGATTTTTCTAATCATTGAGAAGAAAATTTCCAAATGTATCTGTTAGAGTAAGTTTGATAGTTGTATTGTTCCAATATTTTATATCTCTTCCAAATTTTTTAATCAATTACCAAGAAAGGTGCATTAAAAGCTCTTACTATATTTCTAATTTGTCATTTTCTCCCCAAAGTTGCTCCATGATTTTTTCTTTTTGCTTTTCTATTTTGGAGCTATGTTTCTAGGGGCATACAAGTTTAGAGTCATTCTCCTAAGTAGTTGTTCATTTTCCATTATTTATTATCTACAGACTATCTTTGTCACCAATAATGTTTATTGTCTTCCAATCTATTTTATCTAATATTAGCAAACTATATCAGCTTTCTTTTGATTAGTGTTTACTTATTACTTTTCCATGATTTTTGTTTCATGTTTTTGATGCATCTCTTGTAAACAGCATATAGCTAGATTTTCTTTCTGAGCCAGCTATATTTATTTCCTCTAAGCTCTACTAGGCAATTAAAAGGATACTCTAACATCTTGTCTAAAATTTCTAGGAGGCTTTCAGGGTTCTTATTGCCAGAAATGAATGGTTTTGGATCCTATTTTTCAAAAGTTTTATAAGGATATTTTTTCACATGCTCTCCTTTAAGATGTTAAAAACTGGACCTTTCTCTCATTCCGCCTGTATTGTTCCATCACATCAAACAAGTTCTTAATTTCATCTAGTCTCCCCTAGACATCTCCAAAGAATTTCACATCCATATCTAAATTCTTCTCTTTTTCTTCTTGTAATGGTTCATGCTAATACATTGTACCAGCAGTGGAATGATGATTCAGTGGGTACTGTAGGGTGTACTACCTTGAAAACAGACATTAACTTTAAGGATCAGGTCCCCCAAAAGAAAGAGAGATGCTTAGACCTTTGGAAAACATGACGACAATCAGCCTTTTCTGCTAAACTGTCACTCAGAAAACATTAGGGAACTTCTCTGGCTTTTATCAAGAGCGAAGCCAATTATACCAACAGCCTTTCTTTGCCAGTGGCTGCCTTTTTCTTTTCCTTCTTCCTTTGTTTTTTTTTTTTTTTTTTTAAGGTAAAAAATGTCTTCAGCTAATATTTGTTGAGCACGTACTATGACATGGCATTGTGTTAGATATTTTTTATGCATTGTGTCATTATATCCTGACAATGACTCTATCATAGGTGTAGCTATTATCTCTCTCCAAGGGAGCTCCAAACATCTGGGTTTCTAGCAGGGCAGGGCTAAAGCTCAGTGAAAAAGCAAAGCAACAGACTCTTCAAGTTCCCTCAACATAAAACTCTGCCTCTTCTCATCCTTGCCTTCCTCTGGCTTCCAGTGAGGTTGTGCAGTGCTTTTGTCTTTGATTTCTAGCTACCTAATCAATAACTCTGCGGCCTCAGGCTAGGAAGATACTTCACATCTCTGGGCCTCAGCTTCCTCATCTGCCAGCTCTAAGATTCTCTCTGGTCTTGGACCACTCCACACACATGGAGTCAAGACACCAATCAGCTGGAAGAGGCAATGTACCCAACTCCTGTTCAAGCTCCATTTCTGTAGGAGTTTCTGAAACCCTGCCTTACGATTTAAAATTTTCCTCCTGGAATTCCGGAGGAAGCGGTAGCAATGGCTCCCATTTCCTCAGGTGCTGTTGTGACAATGGTTGTTCAGTCCCATGGTGGGTCAGCAACGGGATCAATATAAAGTCATCTTTCCCCGGGCTTCCCTTCAGCTCAGCCTGGGGCCAGCCACGGACTACACAGGCTGGAGGGTGGCATGGGGCATGGCAGTTCACTGCTGGCCCCTGCCCGCTCTTCTGGGGCTGGGAACCCGTGACAGGAGCTGCAGTCCTCAGGGTTCACCTCAGTCCATCTTTTTATTTTTATTTATTTATTTATTTATTTATGAAACAGAGGCTGGCTCTGTAGCCCAGGTTGGAGTGCAGTGGTGCAGTCTTGGCTCACTGAAACCTCTGCCTCCTGTATTTAAGCAATTCTCCCTGCCTCCGCCTCCCGAGTAGCTCACCTTGGTCCATGTTTTAGAGAAGAGGCAGAAAAGTGGAGAAGCACAAAATTGGCATTCACTGGGTGTTCTCTCAGCAAACAACAGCCCTATGGTGTCGGCACTATCATTGTCCCCATAGTGCACATGGAAAACCGGCCCAAAGTCGCCGAGGAAGTGGGTCTGGAGCTGGGATGTGGACTGTAATCTCTCTTGGCTATGGGGCCCATTCTTGTTCTCTCACGGGGTGTCCCCTCTATAGCAGAAGGGGCCAAGAAGCCATGCAGAACCCCGTTTCAGCAGTGCCCAGCAGGCGTCCTCTGTCTCCCCCCAAACATCCATGGCTCACCTGCTTAGGGGTTCTCAAAATGTTAATGGATGGTCCGGCCTTTTTCAAATTCCCTTAAGAGAATAAACATAGTGAGGTGCCAGTTGCTGAGTCGAGATCTTGCCCTGCAAGCACATTGGCTGAGGAGTCCGGAGGGAGCCTCACGAAGCGGAGCAGAAAACAGAACAAAGAGGAAGGTGGAGCACGGAGTGAGCAGAAAGAGCCCCTCCATTCCCCATGTACCCAGGAGGGAAGAATTTAGCCTCAAAGGGGAAGAGCAACCTGCCTAGGCTTACTGCCTGTGGCAAACCTAAAACTAGAATCGAGGCCTCCTGCCTCCTAGGCTGACAGCCCCACACCACATAGCATTTTGCCAGCACGCTGGTTCCTTTATTGGACAGGGAACTCTCTTGCTAATCTTGTAGTTGTAGACAAATGACTAGTAAGGAATTTGTAATGAACGCCATCTTTTTTTGTCCTCCGGCAGCTCCATCATTTCCAAAAAATATTAAACACAGAAGCAAATCCCATAAAAATGAAATTCCCATCATTTAAAGAAATTTCTTCCTGCCTTTTCTATCTCTTGTTTTCTGTTGTTTACTATCAGCTCAGGGTATCTGCCCAGGCCCCAAAAACCAGGGAACATCTTTTCCAAGCAGGGGATCTTGCCTTAGCAGCCCAGCTTTTGGGGAGACTGTAAATGGGATGATCCAGAAATACACTCACCCTGATTTACAGCCTGCCACCCCAAGAATTTCCCGGGGCACTCTGCCCCCAAATGGGCTGCTAAGTCCTCTATTTCCCAACCTCCCTCCTCCATCCCACCCCAGGTGGCCAAATGCTGTGACTGTTAGGATGCTGTTTAAATGCAGAATGCTATTATCACTATATATCATTCCGATCGGCTTTCCATCGGCTTTCTAGGTCGTACCGAGGATGTCAGAATGATGCAAGCCAACATTTGTATTATTTAGGATACAGTATACCAAGTTTATGTTGATTACTCTGAGTATCATCTTTGAAAGATAACTAGCATTAAAGTGTTGATAATGTTCCACTTTTGCAATCATATTTGCATAGTGTACAACAGAGTTTAGCAGGAAAAAAATGATCTTAAGTGGTGTTTTTCATCTGCTCTGTCAGCCTGCTTGTTTCAGCTTGGTACATGAGGCAGGACAAACGCTTAGCATTTTTTATATCAGCTTTACATTACATAATGTTATTCTTGTTCCTTCTGGGAAGCCTGCAGCATGCAGTTGCAAGGGAAAAAGGAGAGTCTTTGGGGCCACTTATATCTGGATTCCAATGCCAGCTTCTGCACTTGAGAAAGTCACCTCTTTGTAACATGTGGTTAGTGTGGCTGTGAGATTGTAGATATATAAGAAAAACATCTAACTAGTACTGTGGCTGGCATGGAGCTCCCATGCAGTGGCCCTTTGTCTTACGTACAGTGTTTTTAAATGCCTAGTTACTGCATTTTGAAATTAAAGATTGAAAGTAAGCCAACGTTCCCCACACTGTACTTCCAGCTGATGACACTCTCGCCTCCCAGCAGAGTTATATATGCAGATAATCTGTTTGATGCTGCTGAACACAGGAGGGACACTGATTTTATTTTATGAACAATAGTTAAATGTCTCCTGAGTGTCGGCTACTGGAAAATAAATATTCTAGATTTCATCTATTCATTCATTCATTACAAACAAGCTATCCTCCAAACGACCCCCTCGTTCTTCCTTTTTCCTTTTTCCTTCTCCATTTTTTTTGTTACAATCCCCCAGCCCTACCACAGTCTTTTTGCCCAATTAGATGCTATTTATCATTTTCATCTTGTCACCACCTAATGTCCAAATTTATTTAAATCATCCTCAGACACAAACCTACAAGATCTGAATCACATTTGAGGGTTTTTCCCTATTCTAACTTGTCAGCTGCCTCATTTGTGATTGACAAGATTTCCATTTCAGTCATTGCTACTAATTCTGCTTCAAATCTGTATTTTTAATGAACACACCAATCGGCACTTCATTATTAGTCAAGGCCATTTTTCCAAGGGTAATGCACTGATTTTATAATGTATAGTACATGGTAGCTACCTCTACATGAAATTCAAAGAAAGCCTTGTCCAGTTTGCACTAAACAATATCTGGCATCCGAATACGAGCACTCCATCCTCTCCATGGTCTCATGCGTTATGCATATGAACATTGTTTTCATGCTCCCATCAGACTCAAACACAAGCAAGGCTTTTCTCGTTGTAAAGGTTTGTTGAATTGTCTATCTCTGCACAAAGACAAAAAGAAAAACAGATAGTTTGCCTGCACCAAAACACAGTCCAAGTTCTCTAACGCAAACACAATCTGACACATGCTAAAAATTGCCTGAAGCACTGGTGAGTTATAGTTCACCTCCCTGGGGCAGATAATTCATTAGGAAATGGCCTCATGCCCTATGTAGCAATTGGACAAAAATATTTACTTGTGGTAATATCAGATGATAAGGGTAACAGTGTTCCTTTCGGAACAAGGAGGGGAGAGGGAACCCCTGCAGTAGATGCCCATCATAAGCTTTGCAAATGAATCATTAGCCTTCATCTCTGCAATCTAGGTCAGGATGGGCGCTAAAGGGGAGGGCTTTTAAATCCACTACAGGACTCAGGTTGAATCTGCTTAGGTGAAAACCCAGAAAGCATTCAGCTATACTGTGCTGGGCATGCTGAGGGAAATAGAAAAATGCTTTCACCTGATAGAAGGACCTTTTCCTGACCCAGAGGGTAATCAGAAATAAGGATGGCTATACTTTCAGATGAATACCACTTAAATGTATACACACACACACACACACACACACACACACACACACACCCTACTTTTTTCTAAGCTATCCACGTTCAACTTTTCAGGCCCTGAACACAGTGTCTGCCAGATAGATTTTAAAAGGGAGACAATACCTTCCAGACTCCGAAACGTGGATTCTGTTGAAAAACAGTAGAATCATACACTGTTCATGTTGAAAGGGACTTTAGAAATCATCGACTCGTGTTGAAGAAGAGGATAGAAAACAGGGAAAGTGATTCACTTGCCCAAGGTCATACACGTGTCCAACACCACAACTTATTTTTCTTTCGAGTTTTTTAAAAAGATTTCTTTTTTGTGCAATGCGAATAATTTATTAAATAATGCAGAAACAAAACAAGTTGGCGGGGTGACTGCGACCTGATAGACTGAATTTGTGTCACAGACTCTTGTCACAGACTCAGACAGTGAAAGAACACTATGTTTCCCATAGCTCTATTTTGCACTGGGGGAGTCCTTCCGCAAAACCCCCATCCTAGCTTTAACGTGATTATTTTCTAAATGCATTGTGGCACTTAATTCACTGGGTCAAAGGCTCTGACACTTTTGTGTGGCTCTTGCCCTATGCCTCCAGGACCACAAGAGGTTGGCTGTGTGTGTTTTCCTAAATACCTCCTCAAATACTGCTAACACTAGAGACATATAAATAGAAAAAACTCAAATTTCAAAATTCAACCCAAGCTAAATACTAAAGGAACTCACTAGGGTCTGCTATTTTCTTTTATTTGCCAAAATCTTTAGGAAGCTTTTCATGTTCAAATACATGAGGAAGAAATATATATAGGCAAAAAATGAAGAGACCCGGGTTTTGTTCTTAACTTCACCCCTGAATTTGCTGCAAACCACCCACATGGTCTCTAGAAGCTCTTTTCCATCTCTCTGGGCCCTGCTTTACTCTTTTATACAAAGTAAGGGGGGCACCAAATAATCTACAGGGTTCCATCATTAGTTATGCCTTGCAAATAATACCTCCAGAATTGTTTTTTTAAAGACACAGTAACTTCAGAGCTCTCTGTAGCTATTTCCAAAAGATGTGAACTGAGATTCAAGGAACACAGAAACACTTTGGTACCCACTAACTCTATATAAAGCTTTCAAAAGAGGGAGGTTCACTATTGAAACAATTTTCCAAAACAATGTTGACTGACTTTGTGCTAAAAGCTTACGTATCTAACCATCTAACCACTGTTTTCCCCTCATTTCACTTTCCAGATTGATTTGTGAGGGTTTTTTTTTTTTCTCTTTCTCTCTCTCCCTTATTTTTAAAACATTTGTTTAGGCCTGAAGAGACTGCAAGGTGGTATGTACTAACAGATAAGTAAGAATAAGCCCATTTCTTATCTAGACTGAGCATTTCACTAGGAACAGAGTTTTGTATTCCGTTTCTCCAGCCACCACCACTGAAAGGTTATAGAATATTCTATTTCAGGACACCTTTAAAGATGAGAAGCGCATTTAAAAGTACTGCAGAATGTTATTTTGATTTCTGCCACAGAATGAATCACTCCTCCTGAATGCAAACACCAGCAAAGAATGCGTTAGAGGATCCGCCATCATATTAAAAATTAAATCCGGCTGCATTTCATAATGGGCTTTCCTTTTTAAAGCACGGTTTCATCTTCTCACCATGGAAATTGCACTCTGATGGCTGTTCTTTATGGTTAACGCAGGCATCGGCTGAGGTCAGAACCCTGCTTCTCTGAACAGGGAACCACAAATGTCACTGACACATGGTAGGCTTGGCAAATAATATATTTCTTTCCTGTGTCTTCAGTTTGTCTAACGTCATGCTTTTGGTAAGCTAAAGAGAGTTTATTTCTCGGGTCTTCCTTCCTTCCTTTGGCGGGATCAGCAGGAGGCATGCAATATACAATGAATTCAAAAGTGCATCTCTTTTGATTTTTGTTGTTGTCTTTATTTTAACCTCCAAGAAGTGAGAGATTTAACTCAGTCTTCACCTCAGGCTAAGCTAATACTTAGGTCATGTCTGAGCTCTCTGGGGAACCCTCGCTTTATACCATCGGAGGGGCAATGGTGTCTTTTCACATGGAGCAGCACAGCTGTCTGGCCATATGGGCCCCAAACAACCCAGTCAATTGGATTTGGGGAGGTTTTACAATATAATTTCTTAACGTGTTAGTATTTGGGGTGAATTTGGACAGGAGAATAGACAACTCTTAAGCCCAAGGGTTTAGGTTTTAAGGAGCCATCACAAATGTCTCAGCATCCGACCAGACTGGTTAAAAACAGATATGAAATCCGGGACTGGGGGAGGGGAAAGGACTCCTGACCCCCTGGTTGGAGCAAGCCCCAGGGGTATGCTCTAACTATTAATTCAGCATCAGCTGCTTTCTTCTTCTTCTTCTTCTTTTTTTTTTTTTTTTCCTTTTCTTTTTTAACCCGGGGATCATCATTTAAGGCGTTCCCACTCAGGCCTGCAGAGCCTGTTACAAAACCATCGCTCTCCTCCCCTCCCCCCATGCCGCAAGATGAGCGGCAAGTACCCTGCATTGCAGCAACCGCGAGGAGCGACTGCCAGAAACCGTCCTCAACCTAAACAAAACCAGGCCTTTAAGAAAAACTACGGAAAAGGGAGCTGCGGCGTGTCCTACTGCCCTTCAGCCCAGGCCAACTCGGGTCACAGACCCATCCCTCCATATACAAGAGGTTCCGAAACTACCTGCGAAAGGAATTCTTAGTGAATAGGAAACAAATCGTGCTAAAGCTAAAAACCCTTATCAAAATGGTGGGAGTCTTGAACCAAGCCACTGCCAGTGTAGTTTTTCCCCCAGAAAAGTATTTTGGTTTGAGGGGAACGTTATCAGAATGGTAAGTTTTCCCGGAAAGACAGCCCCAATGATGGTTTTTTCCAATCAGGTATGGTCTTCAGAAATTAAACATCAATTTCAGGCAATGGTTTGTTTCTTCTTTTTCTTCTTTTTCCTTCTTCTCCTCCTCCCGTTCCTCCTTCTCTTCCTCTTTTTTCCTTCTCTCTGTCTGTTTAAACCAAAGCTTTCCGCTTCTTGAAATTTACAAAATTGCTTCTGTTCTAAGCTTCTTGTGGTGCATTGTTGGAAGCAAAAGGCCAGTGCCGAAAGGGTTTGAGATCGCCATTCTACTTCTATTGGGACAAACACCCAATAATTGACAAGAGCCGAAATGGCCTCGAAGTGAGAAGGGCCGCGCCTGGGTCACCCTTCGTGCTGCCACTCCCAATGGGTGGGCACCCCTGCCGCGACCCTCGCGGGCTGTGCGGCTTCAGGAGGGCTGCTTTTAGCTGGCAGGGCTTGTTCTCCCCATCTCTTGTTGCCCTGAATCCAGCAGTGCCCAAGAAACACTTAGATATCTCCCTCTCCCTCTCTCTCTCTCTCTCTCTCTCTCTCTCTCTCTCTAAGTCATCAAAGAAGAAAAGCCGGAGTAGGGGAAGCAGATGGGCCCTGCGTGTGCGTGAACCGCGCAGGTCAGGGCTGCCCTCGCGGCTGCGGCACTGACCCCGTGGAAAGTCCGAAGGTTTCTCATTGCAGGCTCTGGGTTACGGTTGGGGGGCTGGGGCTGGGGGCCCTCTTTGGTTTGGCTCTTGTGGGAGGATTCATTCTAGTCCTTCCTCAAGGCCAAGCTCACCCTGTGCTCCCGGAAAGACACAAATACCGCCACCGCCACCACAACAAAAGGCGCCTCCCCGAAGTGGGTCTGATGTCCGCGGGACGGGTGGGCCCGACGTGGAGCGCACTTCTGCGCCTCTAATCTCGGACGTCCATCTGGCCCCTGCGCGCGGAAGGGCTCCGGGAGGGGCGGGGCGCGCGCGCATCCCAGCCGCGGGCACGCGCGCCCGCTCTCCTTCACGTTCACCTTGACTGCGGGGGGGGGGTGGGGGGCGGGGGATGGAATGATCGCCCCACTCCCCCCCACTCCTCCCCACTCCTCCCCCACCCCCCGCCGCTGTCCTGCCCAGACGCCCGCCGGGGCGGGGTGGGGGAGGCTGCACCGGCGCCCGGGTAGCCGCAGCGGCCCGGCAGCCGCAAGCTCTCCGCAGTGATGTCAACCGCATCCGCCGCAGCCCCCGGCAGCCCTCGCCCGCGCCGCGGCCGGCAGAAACCCCAGCCTGTAGCCTCCCGCCAGGGCCGAGAAGCGGAGGGCGCGCGGGTCCCCGGAGACCCCCAATCCGTCTGCCTAAGCGGGAGAGACCAGGAGTGGACGCCCGGCGATGCCGGGACCCCCGGGGCGGAGGAAGGGGAAGAGGAGTTGGAAGGGGCCGGTGGAGTCAGGTGTCGATTTGGCGCCCGCCGCTGCGGAGGGGACACTGCCCCGGACTGGTGCTGCCCAGGGAGCGTGGGGCGCCGACCACTGCAGATGCGGCGGCGCGCGTGGGCTCGGGCAGGCGCCCCCTTCTCCCGGGATAGAAACTGATAAACGGAAGCGCGTGTGAGTGTGGGGGTGCGAATCGCCACCTCCGGCCTTGGCTTTCCCGCTCTTCCGAGCGCTCCCACTTCTCACTTTCCCCAAATCCGCATTTTCCTTGGCACAGCTCTCCCGGAGCACGAAGGAGAGGGAGGTACCCGGGGGCAGTGAGAATGACGTGTGCTGGTGCAGAGGGGGTGGGGGGCTGCGGGCCTGGCTCTGTGGACCGGCTCCTAATCCTCTTGTTTTCGGAACCGTCAGCAGATGTGGCTTCCTTTACCTGAATAATCCTTTAAAGGAATAATTTTTAAAACGGAATCGATCTCACCCAAAGAGGACGGCGCACAAGATTAGGGCTTGGTAAGGCTAAATTAAAAGGCTCCCAATTCTCTATGTCCCTCTGTGCCTTCCCCTCTACCCCTCCCCCTCCCTCCTCCACCCTCCCCTCCCCTCCCCCTTCTTCCTCATCCCCTGCAATCCGCGCTCGACGCGAGTTCACGCGAAGGGCTGGATTTCCAGGCGGCTCCGCAACTCGCGCGGCTCGGTGTTATTATTCATCCGAGGGTGCTGCCTCCGCAACCTTTGCCTCCTGCGCCGCTCTCCTTCCCCCGGCCGCCGCCGCCAGCAGTGCAGTCCCTCTGGCACGCATGCTCTGGTTCACCAAGGGGAGACTGAATTTTTTTTTTTATCATGCTCATCATCATCATCATCATCACGTTCCTTATCATGGTTATCATTTCTTCCTGCCAGGTGGAACGACCACCAGCGCCGGCTCTCCACCTGCGCCTTCTCCAGCGAAGGCAGCAAGCAGTTCGGGCTCGGCCTGGCGGCCACCCCCAGTATGCTTCCACCACCTTCAGCATCCCCCACTCATTCATCTGCTTGTATATTATCTCGATCCCTTTCATTTCTGTAGATCTACTGCCTTTGGTTGGGCTGGCTGAATCGCTGGGGATTGCGGCCAGTCTCGTAAAAAGGAGAACAAAAAGCTGAAGACCTTGTGTGGCTGCCGGGACAAAGCACCTTGGGCTCAGGGAGAAGCGACGCGCAGGATCCCTGGCCCCGGAACACGAGTGGCCGCTGCAGAAGGGCGTCCGCCCAGGCGTGCGGACCGCTGAGGGTATTCGGATTGAATTGTATTTGTCCTTGTGTCTTGCTTTCACAGTGCCGACGTAGATGAGGGGTCGGGGTTTTTTGATTCTCTTTTTTTTCTTGGGAGGGGTAGCTGAATTGTGGGAGACCCAAGAGGACTTGACTTGGCTTTCCTGCTACCCTGCCTCGCCTTCCCAAGATGAGGGGGGTTGGGAAGGGGACAGGGGACTCTAGGCTTGGAAAAGGGAGGAAGTCCCCTGCTGCCTCGAGGGCTAACGGAGTAAAAGGTCGAGGTGGAGATGAGTGGGGATGGGCCAGTCCAAGGAGCACTGCGGAGGAGAAGGGGTCTCCCCCACCCTCGGGTCCACAGGATGAGTTTTGCTGGGAATAAGAATGTGGGTGTCTGTTGATAGGAGCGCTGAGAAATTGATGAGAAATTGACATGTCCGTGCACATATATGAGGCGGCGACAGGATTTGTGTGTAAACAGAGTGGAGAGGTGGAGGAGGGCATGGAGGGGGAGGCTTAAAATAATGTCTTATTGTCCCTTTGGCTTTAGGGACTCTTCCTCTGTCTCACCCCCCTCCTTTTTTTTTTTTTTTTTTTTTCCTTGACCTGGGGATCCAGCCGCATTATACACGAGTGACCTTTTAGATCTACGTCCACCCTTTACCTGGTAATGCCAGTTGACAGCTGGGGGTGGGGTGGGGAGAGTGTAGGGGTGCTCTCTCCCTCTCTCCCTCCCTCTGCCTCTCCTCCCTCGCTCCCCCCTGCAATCCTCTCGCTTCCTCCCTCCCACCTCCCTCGCTCCCGCCCTCCCTGCTGCATTTTGCATGAGCTATCTAGGTCATTAGCATTTTAGCGTATGCAAGACTTGACAAAGCTGATGAGGGGCCAGATGGGCCTCGCTCTTATGGGTTTTTTTTTTTCCTTCCTCTCTCTCTCTCTCTCTCTCTCTCTCTCTCACTCACTCTCTCTCTTTCCCTTTTCCCCCTTCACCACTTTGGACCTGAACGAGAGGACTGCAGCGGGCGAGTTCCGGAAGGTTGAATCCCCAGGTCCCGGCCCCGGACCGCGGCAGCTCGCGCCTGCGGCACGCCCGGCCCGGCTGCGCCTGCACTCAGCGATTGAGGTAAAGGCGGCGGCCGCGCGCACTGCCCCGGCTGCCGCTGCCGAGCTCCTGCTGCCTTCCTCGTCCCTCGCCCTCTTCTTCCTTCTCCTAGCCCCCTTCAGTTTCCTGGGCAAAGCGGAGGGCAACATGGATGGGTGGGTTTACTGCGCTGGGGCGAGATGGGGTCGGTGTTGTTTTTTCATTGTCTGGAGCTGCAGGGGAGGCGAGGCGCGGGGAGAGGGGAGAAGGGAGCCGGGGTAATTAACACGGGGGAGGCACCCCTCCGTCTCCCACTTCCACCCACACCCCCATCCCTCCACCCCCTCCGCTTTGCAGGAAAAAGCCTGGATGCGAAAGGATGGGGGAGAACAAAGAGCCTTTGGAAGACGTCGCTGTTATCTCATTGTCTGTGTGATTGGGGGAGCTGCGGCGGGGAGGATGCTGTGGTCCCTTCCTCCGGCGCTCCCCCACCCCCATCCCTCTCCCCGCTGTCAGTGCGCAAGTACACGCGCCGCTTTTTATTTCTTTTTCCTCGTTTTCTTATTCCATCTTCTACCCACCCCCGCTTCCTTTCTTTCACCTTTCCTTCCTTCCTTCGTCCTTTCCTTCCTCAGGAGAAAGGCCTCTCTCTCCGTGTTCACAGCGGACCTTGATTTAAATGTCCATACAATTAAGGCACGCGGTGAATGCCAAGAATGGGGCTGGCTGAGCACCTTGGGTCCACAAGGGCCCGCCAAGGAAGGAGCCACCGACCGAGCCGGGCGCCCTCCGCAGACCTCCGCGCAGCGGCTGCGGGCGTGAGGGGAGGGGTCTCAAGCTTTCTCTGGCTGCGGATCCCGATCCCGTGGGGTGGGGAGGTGTGCAGCCTGTGACAGACAGGGTCTTAAAGATGCAAACAGACTCAGGGAAAGAAACAGAAGCTGATTCTGTGACAGAAGCAGATCTGTGCAGCACAGATGCGGTGTGCGTGGGGTGGGGGTCGTCTGGGAGCGCATTGCGGAGTGCTTGTGTGTGCAGATTTTTCTCTGGGCTCAGGACTCATTGTATGTGGGTCGACACCTTTCTCCGTGGCTGTGTTTTTGTTCTGAGCTTAGTTTTTTGGTTTGCCCTTTAAAAAAAAAATAATTTGGCATCCAGAGACTGGCAGACTGCCCCAGGGCCTGGACTGCGGATATATTGTGTTCTGCTTGAGGTTTGGAGAGGAGGGCAAGCGGTTGCAAGGGAGAGGGGAACCTGTTTGTCACCCTTTGCTGTAGAGCTGAGAGCACCTGACAAGCTTAAGAAGTCGTTGGTCTAGGTGGACAAGAAGGAGCCAGCTCCCGGCAGGTTCACAAGCTCCATCTGAGCTGAAAGCCTGACCATAGCTCTAAGGAGCACCTCACGCCTTCCCTGTAGCTGTTATTGTAGTTTCAGGCAGAGATCCAGGAGCTGCAGAGGAAGAGAGAGGCACAATAACCTACACGGACCCCAGGGAAGCATGTGTTCCTTTAAAAATGTGAACAGAAGGAAACACAGAATGTGTGCAAGTGGGGGTCTGAGGAAAGACTGTTTTGAAAGAGACTGTCAGGGAATGGAAAGGGTTAAGCCTCCCTCATCCTGAAGAACCTGCTTCCCAAATCAGGCCTTCCTCCCATCACTAGACCCTGAGCAGCAGCTGGTCCTAGAGACCCCCCTCGTACTGCGCTGCCACAATTTCATCCCATTTCCAGCTCTGTATTAACCACCAAGCTACAGCGGATGGGGCAAGACCTAAGCTCATTAATTTCCAGGTGGAGGATATGGAGGAGGGGCAGGTCCCTGCAGCAGAGGGAGGAGCAGAGAAAAGAGGCCAAGAGCTGGATCCTCTGCCCAGGAAGCCTGCTGCATCCCTTCCCCCGAGCATGGCAGAGGCCTGGCTTTGCAAGGCCAAGGCCATAAGGGATGCTTAGGAGATTAATTTGATTCCTGACACAGCAATCAAGGCCTAAGAGTCTCCACGGAAGCTTACTAAGGACTTCTTTCCTCTCCAAAGCCTCAGTCTAGCCGCTTAAATAAACTAGCATTCAGTGATGCCTTGAACCAAGGCCCCTCCCTAGCCTCAGTGCCCCCAAATATTTATTGAGTACCTACTATGTGCAATCCTTGTGTAATTATTACCTCTTAGGCTCTTCATTTGGCCTCCTAAGGGAGTGTTTAGAATCAGGCAGAGGCTAAGTGTGTTGCACCCCACCTACATACTTCCAGAACCTTCTCTGGGTCTGCAGAATGTGCCACAACCTGCTTGCTCCTGCAGAGAGAAAGCTGCAGTGCACATCCTGCAGACTGCAGGTGCTGGGCTACCTCTGGAGTCCCAGAAGGCAAGCTTGGCTGCAGGACAGAAAGGGAGAACAGCTTCTCACCCCTGCGCCTTAACAAACCTTGGCTAGCCGCCACTGCCTTTAAAATATACATCCCTTGAAATTGGTAGCTTCCTAAGTCCTGGGGTCCCTGCCGCCCTTTCTGGACAGGTTCAGGAAGAAGAAAGCAGTCAATATTGGGCCTCGTTGGGGTGTAAAGCCCCTTGCTCTGCCCTCTCTGCTCACTGTGAAGGCTGCTGAATGCTTCTTTTAAGCATGGTTTAAGCCTCTGATTACTAAACCCTTTGCCCCACAAATGTCCACATTGGAGAGCCTCTTTTCAGTAATTGCTTCTCCGTAATACCTTCAGAGGTTGCTGTACCCTTCACTGATGTGCCCTCTGGTCAAATCTCCAGATGCCTCCCCACGTAATGCCCCTTTCTGATGCTTTAAGCTGAGAGCTTAAACTGCAGGTACCATGGCCGCCGCCTGCCAGGTTTCTGCTTCGGATAATCGATGATGGGAGGGGCATATTTTTTACTTCATTACTTATATAAACTCTTGCTCCAGAAAGCGTTCACGTGTGTGGGCATGTTCTGGATCTGCTAGGTCTGCGTGCATGGGTGTAGGTAATTGCCTGTGTCCACCAGGTGGGTCTCATTACAAAATGTATGTCTGTGTAGGGCTTTAATGGCCAAAAATGGCAAAGAGATGAATGGACAACTTGGCCCCATGTGTAATTGCGAGGCCCCTTCTGTGCTCAAACAAGGTGTCCCCGTGAAGGTCAGCCCTTTCCTTCTGTGTTTGGGGCCTATTTATACCACCAGTCATTTTACAAGAAACCTGAAAATGTCTCCCCTTTGAGGGCATTTAACTCTTTAGCATCTTCTTTTCTTCCCTATTTGAGCCCCTCTAACTACAGTCTATGGCTTACATGAAAGGGGAATTATATGGTTAGGAAAAAGTAGGACAGGGTAGAGACAGTTTGCTGACTGAATGCGCACAGAAGGCCCTGATGGGTTTATACGCACCACCACCATCACAGTCCTGTGAGCTAATATGATTCTTGTGGTAACTGTACTAGATACTTTCAGATTTAGAAATGTATCAAAGGAAAAATTGGTAATACTCTTCTTTCCCCACCAGTGACAGCCCAGATCTCCGCTTAAGCGGAAAAGAGATTGACCTTCTAACAGAGGCAAAGGTAAACTCCTGTAAGTTACTTCTGTCACCAAAGGGAGGGGGCAGCTTTTGTGAATGTATGAGGAGCTTCTGCCAGAGAAATTTTTGGGGGAGGGGTGTGCCCATGTGCACACATATGTACATACATTTCCCCACATAACTATATCCAGTGCCAGCATTTAGAGGAAGGCATGTAGCCACCAAAAGTCCATCCACCTATGCTGCTTCCACAGGGAAATCATTTTCTCTTTCCTGCTCTTGAACTTACATAATACCCCCTCCCATTCCAACCTGAGAATGGAGCCTTTTGGGGGCAGCTGCAAAGCGTTCTCCCTGGGACAGATGGAGCCGCCCTTTCCCCATCTACTCTGTGGGTGGTTTCAGGGCCCATGAGTCAACACGAGGCGTTGTGCTGGGGGTATGTGTGTTGGAGGCTGAGCTGGCTGATTCACAGTGACAAGGATGTCAATAGTAACAAGAATGAGAATGATGGTACCTAATAAAGAATTTTTTCCTTCATGTCCCATCTACAATTCTTTCACTGGGTGTTTTGCCAAGTCTTTCTCAATCTCATTTCAGCTTTTTTTAAGAAAATGTATTTAATACTCAATTGTATCACAAATGTAGACATAGAAGAAAAAAGGACTTCAAGCGGAATTTATGCGAGGCAAGGTGTGCTGGTGTTTGCCTTATAGAGCTGTTCGGAAGGCCTGGAATGACCCCCAGCACCAAATTTAGATGGCCTCAAAAAAAAAAAAATCAAATCAGGCCTTATTGAGGGCAAGGAATGTTCCAGGTCAGAAATAAAAGTGTCAGCAACTCTCAGTAGGTTCATCTTTTCATTTCTTGTCCTTCTCCCTTTTGTCTTAAAATAGAAACGCTACCCAGACCTGAGGGCTTGGGTCAGGGGCTCCGGGGCCCAAAAAACAAACTTCCAGAATCACTAAGGGCCTTCTCTCTCAGAATTACCGTGGGAGGGTTCCTTTGAAATTCAAATCCAACTTATTTGTTGCTTAAGCACACACAAAATACTGAGGCCTGGGGTCCAGGAGGCGTTAGTTTGGCTGCACGTGCGTGTTGCAACTTCGTGTGAGGTTCTCAGGGCGGTTCTGCGGCGACTTGCTGCGGCGACTTGCGGCCCCGCGAAGGTGGGTGCGGGCTCCATTTCGGCCCCCGCCGGCCCGGACCGCGCCCAGGGCCTCCCAGTGACTCGCTTCCCAGCTCGCACGAGGCATTCTCGTCTCTTTCTTTTCGAATGCACCCGAGACCTCTCCATGGAGCAAGGCGAAGATGAGCAGGCGCTGGTTGCCCATTTCCTTTTCGCTCCCATTTTCCTGTCTTGATATATATATTTTTTCCTTTCCCTCCCGATTCTTGCAGACCTGGAACTCCTGAGATTCGGGTCCTCCTGCAGTTCCCAAAGCTTTGGGCCCAAATGAGGTGTGGGTAGACACGGGTCAGTCTCAGGTTCATTCTAAGATGCGCTACAATCCCAAGTTCTAAGGCGATGGGGAGGTGAAGAGGTCAGGGCGCCCCAGCTCTGAGCGACAAACGCCAGGGACTGTCCCCGGAGAGGTCACATTTTTCCTTTTCCACGCACATCAATTTCACTCTAGCGCCAGACGGACCCTCGACGGTCAACGTTAGAGATTATTACGGAGTCGGGGGCTGGAACTGGGGCGAATCAAGACGAGGGTACATCTTGAGCTTCCAAAGGTGGCCGAGCCACACCGAAGGGCTGGGCGGGAGGTCGCGCCCTCCCCTGGCCAGCAGCAGCACTCCGGAGCCGGAGGCCTGGGCCTAAACCCCGGGCCCTCCCCGCGGCGCAGCCAGCCCGACTGTGCGCCTGGCGCCCGCAGCCCGGTTCCCCTTGTCCTCCTCCCGGCGTCTCTCCGATCCACTTCAGGACCTGCGGCCTCGAGGACCCCATCCTGCACCCCGGAAAGCCTCAGAACTTGCAAGAAAGAGGGCTGGCAGGTGCAACCTGGGAAGGGATACGGAGAAGGGGGAGGTGAGGAGAGGACCTCACCGCGAAATCGCTTGGGGGTTGGGTTTTATTTGTTGGAGTGAGGGGTCCGTCCCAGTGCATCCTCCTGGACTTCCCATTAGGACGCCTCTCCCAAACCCCCAGCCTCCTCTCCCAGTGACCCGGCCTGGGAGCAGGCATCTTCCCCCAGGTCCCAGCACTTGTCCTCCGAATCCCCAAACACCCTCCTTCCCCACTCCCGCAACCCTCTCCACAGAAGCCAAAACCACAACAAAAATCTTCAACCCACAAAGAAAAAGACACATTCCTCCTTCGGCCTCAGTCAGCGTTAGTTCCAGATCCGACGCCGGAGGGGACGGAGCCGCTCGAAGTCGGTTGGAAGGAAGGCGCAGAAGGCTCTTTCTGTCTTCAAGAATCTCCTTGCAAATGCAATCGCTGCTGCCATTAGGACGCGGTCTCCGTTTTCAAAAGAACTCAACGTCTTCCGTTTCCTCATCTGTTGGGCCCATCAGCATACAGTGAGTGTTGCAAGGTTTCTTTGGGTCAACAAGCCTTGCCCTGAAATAACCTTCAGAGCCCTGGCCTCAAGGTCACGGGCCGGGTGGCCTCTACAGGCCACACACGTCAGGACCAGGATGTGCCTGACTGAGGCTGTGCCACCAAGACCTTCGGACATGCAGAACGTGCCCTGAGCTGCACGAGGGGCTTCCATCAGCCCCCTCCCACTCCACACAGATTGATGTGACAATATTTATTCCCATTTAATTGAGACACTGGTTTAATTTCAGATTGCTTCAGCTTAAGGCCCAATGGGGTTTTCTGCAGCTCTTTTCCCCAGTGCCTCTACAGAAATTAATTGCTGTTAACATCCAATTTTGGCTTTATTATTTGTTAGCCAATTATGTATCCCATAGCCCAGGCCCCTTGCTGCTGTCAGCCTCTGCTGGAATCAGCTCACGCTATGCCGGGCTTCTGCTCCTCTGCCTTCCCCTCTATTCAGACTCTCTCCTTCCAGGATGATTTACCCGCCCCGCAGGCATTTTGTCTGTGTCCCAGCACTAGCTGAGCTGGGGGAGGTGTCTTTAAGACGTTTTCCCCCTTTGGAGGGAAATGTCTTCTTTGCAGTGGAAATAAATCATTTCCATTCAAAAAAGAATCTAAGCTTCTCCACTCTCTCTTCCCTATCCCCAGGCTTGCTTTCTCTGGAGCCATTTTTGGAGAGCAGTTTTCCATCAAAAGCAAGCAAGGTGCCTGGGCCTCAGGGCCCTCCTCCCCACCTCCCTAGGAGCCCCTCCCAGACTGCCTTAAAGCCACCACGTGTATATAACACCATAGACTCAAACGGGGTGCTTCGAGGGTGTCATTTCACATTTCAAGGAAGGAAACTTGATAAAGTAATTTGGGGAAAGCACCATTTTCAGAGATGAGGAGGGCAGCTCTCCGCTTCTCCCTGGCAGAGGCCCGGGAAAGCATTCCAGCCTTGCACTGTCAGGCCCTGCTGGATGGAGCTGATGCAACTGGGGACAAGAGCCTTTTAAAAAGTGTTCTTTTGCATCAGTTTTTTGTGCCTTGAGTTCACTGATAGAAGCAAACACTTCCCATCACTGGTGCTCTGGAAACATATAAGTGAGAATCCTAACGATAGTGGAAGGCCCTTCTTTGTCTGCTTCCTCTCCTTCCCCCATTTGGAAATAATGCCTCCCATACCATAATATGCCCTCACACTTATCTCTGGCAGTTCTGTAACAGCCTGCGCAGTGTCGGCCTCAGAACCGAATAGAGAGAAAACAAAATGTCAGAGCCGCTGGCTTGAGCTGCGGCCCCTTCAGATGAAGCCCGAGGTGGTGGGGGGCGGGGGGTGGTTCCTCTCCGCCTAGAAATCCTATGGTCAGATTTGTAGTAGGTGGGAGGTGGGTGGTGACTGTTGTGGAAGCTGGGACATTAAGAAGGTGCCTTACACAGAAGGCTCAATAAATACCACCCAGATTGGATGTAATTAAATTAGCAGCAGCTGTCCTGCTTTTTCTGTCAAAAGCTACAATTGGGCATGGAGGCCTCTTGGGCAAAGGCTAGATAGAGTGGCATCCTAGGAAAGGAGGGAGCTTAACAATGTTTCTGGTTCATCTTCTATCCTTACCCCTGCCTAGCTTGTCCAGATACATGGAGTTTTCTTTTCTTTTTATCTTTTTTTTTTTTTTGAGATGAAATCTGGCTATGTCACCCAGGCTGGAATGCAGTGGTGTGATCTCAGCTCACTGCAAACTCCATCTCCCAGGTTCAAGAGATTCTTCTGACTCAGCCTCCAGAAGAGCTGGGATTACAGGCATGCACCACCACGCCTGGCTAATTTTTTGTATTTTTAGTAGAGAAAGGGTTTCACCATGTTGGCCAGGCTGGTCTCCAACTCTGGACCTCAGGTGATCCACCCGCGTTGGCCTCCCACAGTGCTGGAATTACAGGCATGAGACACCACACCCGGCCAACTTTTATTTTCAAAACAGTTCAAGCATAGTAATAGCCAACATACCATGCTCAGTCCCAGACAGAATTTCTGGGAAAACAAGAGGGAAAAGCTCTATTTTAGAGCCCTTCCATCATCCTTTGAGAGCACTTTAACTTTCGAAGATTCTCATATTCAAATGTCTCTTGTCACCACTCCAGTGCACATCTCAACCAAGGCCTTTCCCACTGGGGTATGCCCTCTAAACAAAACTAATAACAACAACAACGACTATAATCAACTTCTATTTCCTTCTGCTCTCCTTCCCCCAGCCCCTTGAAAATACCTATATTCTCAATGTTCAAGAGGTGTTAAGAGAAAGACAGTGAAGTTAAACCATTTCACACTAACACATGAGTCACTTGAACAAGACTCTTAACTTCCCCAGAGATATTTTACATTTTAGAAGAGATGTTGGCTGGGCACGGTGGCTCATGACTGTAATCCTAGCATTTTAGGAGTCCGAGAAGGGAGGATCACTTGAGCCCAGGAGTTTGAGGACAGCCTGGGCAACATGGCAAGACTCTATCTCTACAAAAATGTCAAAAAATTAGCCAGGTATGATGGGGCACACCTGTATCCCCAGCTACTTGGGAGGCTGAGTGTGGGAGGATCGCTGGAGCCCCAGAGGCTGAGGCTGCAGTGAGCTGTGTTCATGCCACTGCACGCCAGCCTGGGAGACAGAGTGAGACTCTGTCTCAAAAAAAAAAAAAAAAAAAGAAAAGAAAAGGAATAAAGAAAAGAGAAAGAAAGAAAAGAGGCACTTGCCTACCAAGTCTAATTGTATGAGTTTCTCGTAAGGTACCCAAAAGCGTAAGGCAGAATCACCTCAGCGCTGCCACTTTTTGCTTGACGATACCATCATCGTCCCTTCGTTCCAGACACACCAGTGTTCAGCCTTCCAAACATAACATAACAGGAAGACACATATAAAGAACCCTAATGAATCTTCATGGCTTGCTCTGCCCTCTGCCCGCTCTGTTAGACCAACTGATAGGAGCAGTCCAAGCTTTTGGCAGGGACACCTGTGATGTTGGCATGACAGGTAGATATCAGTCTAGGTCCAGGCTACCGTATCTTTGCAAATTTGAAACCAGCCCTTTACGTAATTGTGAGTTCTGATTTTGCTATTTCCATGAATTTATTTATTTATTTATTTTGAGACAGAGTCTAGCTCTGTCACCCAGGCTGGAATGCAGTAGCGCCATCTCAGCTCACTGCAAACTCCGCCTCCCAGGTTCAAGCAATTCTCCTGCCTCAGCCTCCAGAGTAGTTGGGATTACAGGTGCACATCACCATGCCCAACTAATTTTTGTATTTTTTAGTAGAGATGAGGTTTTAGCATGTTGGCCAGGCTGATCTCAAACTCCTGACCTCAAGTGATCCACCTGCGTCAGCCTCCCAGAGTGCTGGGATTACAGGCATAAGCCACCATGCCTAGCCTCCATGAATTATATTTAACTAATTATTTGATTAAATACCAGACTATGTGACACAGTAAGCCCACTTCACCCTGCTAACCCAAGGTTTTCTCAAAGCGGCCCCACGCAAAGCTGGAACTTGGGACCAGACACTTCCCTGGGTTGGTTTCGGCCACTCTTCCATCCTCATCCAGCTCCTTTCCTGGCTTAACCGGAGCTCATCTCCCGGCAGCCCCGACTCTCCAAGCACCCCGTCCCACGACCCATTCTCAGTGCGTGTAAGCCTCCTGCAGTGGCAAAGCCGGCACCTGGGTGCAAGTTCTCTCAGGGCAGGAAGTGGTCTGTTAGGACTTTTAGGGAGAGGGGGAGAGTGAGAACCTTCCCAGCCTCCTCCCAGCCTCTTAGAAAACTTTGCCTTTGAAAATGTCAACTGCTGCTCCCTTCTTTCCAGCCTTTCACTCCTACCTCAGCATCTTGCCGCCTTCATGTGGATAATCAACAGCAACAGCATAGTGTGAGGGTTGCTGCCAGTCCAGACTGCACTGCTTCTTTTTTTTTTTTTTGAGATGGAGTCTTGCTCTGTCACCCAGGCTAGAGTGCAGCGGCATGATCTTGGCTCACTGAGACCTCTGCCTCCCAAGTTCAAGCAATTCTCCTGCCTCAGCCTCCTGAGTAGCTGGGATTACAGGTGTGCGCCACCACACATGGCTACTTTTTGTATTTTTAGTAGAGATAGGGTTTCACCATGTTGGCCAGGCTGGTCTCAAACCCCTGACCTCAGGTGATCTACCCCACCTCAGCCTCCGAAAGTGCTAGGATTACAGGTGTGAGCCAGCGTGCCCAGCCCAGACTGCGTTTCTATTGTACTAAACCTGTCCTATCCGTTCCCGAATCCCTCATCACTCATCACACTACTGACCAAAACCTAGCCAAGACAGTATGTGGGGGCAGCTAGGAAAATTATTTAATGTGATCTCAGGGCCTCTTAGAAGCCTAGAAAAACTTGGTGCCTTCCATTTTTTCCTTTTGAGGCTTCCAGTACATTAAGAAATGCCAAACCAGAGCTATCAAAATGGCTGTACGAATAGCATCTTCCAAAAATATCACGAAAAGTACTGCCAGCGAGAGCCTTTGTGACTCTATCACCCTGTGCGATCCCATGAAAAGACCCTGTATGTTAAGGCCTCGGCCACCAGAGAGAGCAAAGCCCGCTATGACCACCAGCTTTAGTATCATATTAACTCTGCTTGGTCCACAGCACTACCACTAGGCTGTGTAACTGTGCATAGGTTACTAAACCTCTCTGAGCATCCTCTGTAAAATGGTATGATGGTATCTATTTCAAAGGGTTATTGTTGGGAAGAAATGAGATTACGCATGTTAAAATATTCAGCACATCATGTAGAGTTGTTCGCTAGAAATATAATGCAAGCCATTGTGGCATCTAAAATTTTCATGTTTAAAAAGAAACATGTGACATTAATTTTAATCATGTATTTTATGTAACCCAATACATTTAACCAAAAATGGCATGGTGGGGTACACCTGTGGTCCCAGCTACTCAGGAGGCTGAAGTGGAAGCATCACTTGAGCCCAAGAGTTTGAGGATGCAGTGACCTATGATCACACCACTGCACTCCAGCCTAGGTGACAGAGCCAGACCCTGTCTCAAAACATATATGCATATTAATGAAAAGTTTAACATTCTTCTATTCATGCTAAATCTTCAAAACCTGATATGTATTTTATACTTCCAATGTATCTCAATTCAGATGCTAAATTTTCATCAGAAATACTTGCTTCTCATTTACATTTCATAAGATTTATACAATAGTTTAAAAACTACATTCACATACCCATTTAGTTCCAGACTTTCTTAAATATTTTCTAATAACTGAGTAGAATACGTGTTTTTAAATTTGAAAATTCAGCTCTTCAGTTGCACTCAGCATATTTCTTTCTTTTTTTCTTTCTTTTTTTTTTTTTGAGGTGGAGTCTCACTCTGTCACCCAGGCTGGAGTGCAGTGGCATAATCTCCAGTCACTGCAACCTCCATTTCCTGGGTTCAAGTGATTCTCATGCCACAGCCTCCCAAGTAGCTGGAATTACAGGCTTGCACCACCATGTCCGGCTAATTTTTGTATTTTTAGTAGAGATGGGGTTTTGCCATGTTGGCCAGGCTGGGCTCAAACTCCTGACCTCCAGTGATCTGCCCATTTTGGCCTCCCACAGTGCTGGGATTACAGGCATGAGCCACCATGCCTGGGCCTGAGCATATTTCAAGTAATCAGTAGCCACAAGGTTAGTATCTGCCACACAGTGCAGGTGGAGCATACAACCTGGCACATAGTAAGTGCTCAGCAAATGCTCACTGCCATTACCTTGAGGGCCCCATCCCTCCTAGGCACAAGGAGCAACTCCTTCTCTTTCTTCAGACCCCAAATCTGAGGCCAGGCCTGTCATTCATTCTGTGCATGGCCCATGAAATCATGAGTCCAGGCTCAACATGTCCAGGCCCTCTTTGGAATATGTCTTAGTCCATTCTGGGTACTATAGCAAAAGACCACAAACTGGGGGGCTTATCAACAATGGAGTGCTGACCTCATACTTGTAATCCCAGGACTTTGGGAAGCTGATGTAGGAGGTTCACTTGAACCCAGGAGTTTGAGACCAGCCAGGGCAACATGGAGAGATCCCGTCACTACCAAAAAAAAGAAAATTAAAAAATTAGCCAGGTGTGGTGGTGCATGCCAATGATCCCAGTTACTCAGGGCGCTGAGGTGGGAGGATTGCTTAACCCCAGGAAGTCAAGGCTGCAGTGAGCCATGATTATGCCACTGCCCTTTAGCCTGGGCTGCAGAGTGAGACCCCTGTCTCAGAAATAAAATAAAATAACAGAAATAAGTTTCTTATAATTCTGGAAGCTGGGAAGTCCAAGATCAAGGTGCCGGCAGATTTGGTGTCTGATAGGGCTCACTCCCTTCTTCATAGATGGCACCTTCTCACTGTCCTCACATGGCAGAAGGTGCAAAAGAGCTCTCTGGGGCCTTTTTTTTTTTTTTTTTTTTTTTTCTGGAGAAAGGAGTCTCTCTCTGTTGCCCAGGCTGGAGTGCAGTGGCAGGATCTTAGCTCACTGCAGCCTCCTGGGTTCAAGCAATTTTCCTGCCTCAGCCTCCTGAGTAGGTGAGACTACAGGCACGCGCCACCACATCTGGCTAATTTTTTGTATTTTTAGTAGAGACGGTGTTTCATCATGTTAGCCAGGATGGTCTCTATCTCCTGACTTCGTAAACCACCCACCTCGGCCTCCCAAAGTGCTAGGATTACAGGCATGAGCCACTGCATCTGGGGCCTATTTTATTAAGGCACTAGTCCTATTCATGAGGGCTCCATCTTCAGGACTTCATCACCCCTCAAAGGCTCCCCCTCCTAACACCATCACTGCAAGGAGTTAGGATTTCAACATATGAATGGTGGGGGACACAAACATTCAGACCATAGCAAGGCACAATTTTATTTATTTTTTGAGGCATGGTCTCATTCTGTTGCTCAGGCCGGCGTACAATGGCACAATCACAGCTCATTGCAACATTGTACTCCTCGGCTCACAGAATCCTCCTGCCTCAGCCTCCTAAGTAGCTGGGGCTGCAGGCATGCACCATCACCCCTGGTCAATTTTTTGTAGAGAGGGAGTATTATTATCTTGCCCAGGCTGGTCTCAAATCCCTGGGCTCACCTGATCCTCCTCCCTTGGCCCCCCAAAGTGCTGGGATTACAGGCATGAGCCACCGCACCCAATTTCAGTCACTAAAGGGACCATTTTCCAGGAACATCTTCCTGACCTTCCCCTCTGGGATTCTAGGAAGTCCTTCAGGGTCTCCAGGATTGTCTTGCCATTCATATGTGTATAAGGAGTAGGGATAACAGGGCTTCATGGAGGGTTATTCTTCAAAACAATAACCCAGAACGTCTGTGCAGAAGAAATAATAAGACAAGCATGGTCACATGAGCAACTGAGAGCTGTTCCTATTCACAAGCCAAATGGGGAGAAAATAGACATGGGTGTGGTACATGTTCCTAAATTTAATTCTGTGCTAATTTCTCATTCCATTTATAACCAGTCTTCTCATCCTCCCCTATATTCATGTTGTTCAGCCACTCTTTATTGAAATTGTGCTGCCTTTCAATCACCAGTGTCAGCTAGGAGGAATTTATGGATAAATAAGACAAGCCCTTCCTGCCCTCAGCAATCACACAGTCCAGTAGAGAAGACAGATGCATTAGCAATTAGGACAAAGCAAATATGAGCAGTTTTATAGTCAAAATGTTGGGAGAGTTCAAATGAAAGAGACATGTTTTCCAATGAGAGGGCTGGGCAACCTTCAAGAGGCAGGTAGGATCTGGGGTGAAGGGAGCACCCTAGGTGGTAAGATTACCATCCACTCAATCCCAGATATGAAGAAGGTTTGCAGAATTAGGCATAGGTACAATGACAATTGTACAGCAGAAGGAAAGCTTGGGGCTAGATTGCAGGTGGAATTGCTGGATCATATGGTGATTCTTTTTTTTTTTTTTTGAGATGGAGTTTCACTCTGTCACTGAGGCAGGAGTACAGCAGCACTATCTCAACTCACTGCAACCTCTGCCTCCCGAGTTCAAGCGATTCTCCTGCCTCAGCCTCCTGAGTGGGCAGGATTACAGGAGCCCACTACAATGCCCAGTTAGTTTTTGTATTTTTAGTAGAGATAGGGTTTCCCCATGTCAGCCAGGCCGGTCTCAAACACCTGACCTCAAGTGATCCACTAGCCTCAGCCTCCCAAAGTGCTGGGATTGCAGGTGTGAGCCACCATGCCCTGTAATTCTATTTTTAATTTTTTGAAGACCAACCATATTGCTTTCCACAGTAGCTACACCCTTCCATATTCCCACCAATAGTGTACAAGTGTTCCAATTTCTCCATATCCTTGCCAAGCCTTGTTATTGTGTATGTGCTGTGTGTGTGTGTGTGTGTGTGTGTGTGTTTATAGTAGCCATCCTTAAAGGGTGTAGGTGGTATCTTATTGTGGTTTGATTTCCATTTCCCCAGTGATTAGTGGTACCGAGCATCTTTTCACGTGCTTCTTGGCCGTTTGTGTATCTTCTCTGAAACAATGTCCGAGTCCTTTGCCCAGGTTTTAATTGGGTTGTTTGCTTGTGTTGTTGTTGTTGTTGCTGCTGCTGCTATTGTCTTGACAATCATTACTCTGGCAAATTCCAAGGCAGTTTTTGTGTGTACTTTTTTTGAGACAAGGTCTCTCCCTGTCACCCAGGCTGGAGTGCATTGTCACAATCATGGTTTACTGCAGCCTCGATCTCCTGGGCTCAAGTGATCCTCCCACCTCAGCCTCTGTAGTAGCTGGGACTACAGGGGCATGCCACCATGCCTGACTAATTTTATTTTATTTTTTGTTTAGTAGAGACAGGGTGTTGCTATGTTCCCCAGGCTGGTCTGGAACTCCTGGGTTCAAGCAGTCCTCCTGCCTTGGCCTCCCAAAGTCCTGGGATTGTAGGTAAGAGCCACCACACCCAGCCTCCAGTACAGTTTTGAGAAATGGGGTAGAGTCAGCAGCCCATCACCCACTGAACAAGGTCTTGCTCTCCTAAGTCCTGCACTGGGTGGTGCCCTGGTCACCTGCATGCCCAGTGATTGTCATGTGCCTACCCACCACCTAGTTTATTTGCTTAAATCCTCAAACCTCCCTCCTTGGTTGGGTTGCTGAAACTCTTCCTACATCTTGCCTGCCTCCAATTCCTGAGAGCTACATTTAACCTCCAGGAGGCTCCCATTCCAAATCTGATGACTCACTAAAAACAAAGTACTGCACATCCCTGACCCTGACCTGTAGCATATTATTCAGAATTCTTATGGTTTCAAGTGACAGAAACCCAACCTGAACCAGCTGAAATACTCAGGGGTATATAGTATCTCATGGAACTCAGTGCCCCACTGATTCTGGATTTAATTCTCCACTGGATCCAGATTCACTAATTCTGGATCTAATTCTCCCCTGTGGGCCAGGCGTTGAATTACTGGCACCCACCCCCCACCCTACTTTCTGTTTTTCATGATCTCGTCTCGTCTAATAAAGGTTCCAGATATGAAAGTCTCTGAGACAAGAACCTTAATCCAATTAAACCCTGCCAAAGCAACCAAACTTGGGAAAGACAAAGAGGTGAAGAGGTTAACAGCAGACAAAACCTCCACTGACAGGCTAAATTAGCCTTGCCCACCTCGGGAGAAGGTGAAAGGTGGATGGTGGAGACTGCTGCTAGTGATTAACATTTGCTCAAAATTCTAAGGAGCTGATTATTGTTTCCAAGTTAAATGTTAACCCGTGAAAAGAGGAACAGTAACTATGGGAAGAGGAACGTGAAGAAGAAAATAGAAAGACCAGCCTGCTTCCCAAAGGAGTTGAGACCAGGGATGCTGAGGCACAATTCTCCATTCATCCTTCAACATCTCCATTCAACAGGGCCGCTGAGCTCCAGGTGAGCATGGAAAGATGGAGGAGCTGCCAAACCTGACCTTGGAGGCCCAGGTCAGGAGCCCGATGGAGGCCTTCCAGTTTTACACCCTTTGAGAATTTGTCTGTGGGGTGGGTTTGTTCTGATGTCATGAGTAGCTTACACTAAAAAAGGCACCGTCTTCACCCAACATTTTAGATATGTTGGTGTATTGGGAGGACATTCTTGGTGCAAAGAATCATCTGAACTTTCCTGGCTATCCTTTGGTAGAGGCTGTGTTTACCAAAATGAAGAGTAGAAAGATTATGATATGAGTGTGTTTTGGGGGGTGTGTGACTCTTAGTGAATACTGTTAGTAGATGTCAGTGTGGAGAGAAATTCAATCCCCCCACAAGTGGTGACCCCCAGCATCAAGGGGCAGGACATCAGTGGGCACCACATGAAGGCACTAATCTTGACATCTGGGAAGAAGCAAAGAAAAACGTGACATGCCTCTTACCTTTTAGGGACTTATAATAGAGGAAAGAGAAGACTTGTATAAATGGCTAAAAATATACTGAGGAGTATAACTAATAACTGATGCAGAGTGTGCTGGTAAAAGGTTGTGTGGGTTCAGGAATGTCAAAAGTTGCAGCTGCTGTGAAAGTCAAGATGGTGGCTCCTCGAAAAATTAAACATAGAATTACCGTATGACTCAGCAACTCCACTTCTAGGTATATACTTAAAACAATTGAAAGCAGAGACTCAGACAGATATTTGCACACCCATGTTTATAGTGGCATTATTCGCAATCACCAAAGGGTTGAAGCAACCCAAGTGTCCATTGGCCGATGAATGAATGAGCAAAATGTGCTATGTATCAACAATGGAATATTATTCAACCTTAAAGGAAATCAATTCTGGTCAGTGTTACAACATGGATGAACCTTGAGTAGAAGAAGAAAACAGAAAGACCAGTCCGCTGGGTGGATGTCTTCTTCCCAAAGTCGTTGGGACCAGGAACACCAAGAAAGAATTCCCCATTCATCCTTCAACATCTCCATTCTACAGGGCCACTGAGCTCCAGATGAGTGTGGAAGGATGTTGGGGCCATATCACTTGACCTTGGGGACCCAGGTCAGGAGTCTTCTGGAGACCTTCCAGTTTTATGCCCTTTGTGCATTTGTCTGTGGGGTAAACTGTATGAAGTCAACTAAGCCAATCACACACACAAAATTAATACTGTATGATTCCACTTATATGAGGCACCTAGTCAAATTCAGAGAAAGAAAAATGGGGGTTGTCAGGAGTGGGAAGGACAGAAGAGTGGAAAGTTACAGTCAGTAGGAACAGAGTTTCAGTTTTGCAGAAGGGTTCTAGGAATGAATGGGGTAATGACCGCACAACACTGTGAATGTACTTATGCCCCTGAACCACACACTTAAAAAATGATTAAGATGGTAAATTTCATGTGTGTTTTACCACAATTTTTTTTCAAAGTCATGTAGTTTCAGATGAGACTTTATAGAAAAGATGGCATTGAGATGCCTAAAAGAATAGATGAATTTCAGTGTATAAAGAAGAGGAAGAAGGACATTAGAGACCAGGGGAAGACATGAAAGGATCAAAGGCAGTGAAGTATCCATGGGTATGCACAGTGAGTGGTTTAAGTTTCCTGGAACAAAGGGTTCGAGAAGGAAAACAAGGTCAGACAGCCATTGAAACCCAGACAATGGCGAGCCTTGAAGGCTAGACTAAGGAGTTTGGATTTTATTCTCTAAGTCAGCACATCCACTGTTTCCGTAGTGTTCCACAGGACACTAGGTCTATGAGATGCTCTGAAAAAAGGTGGGGAAGGAGCCGTCGACAAACGGGTTTGAGAAAGGCTGCACAGCCCTACGGCCAATTTACCGTGCACATTGGCTCACATTGGTAAGTCCTGACATAAAGAAACCTGCCTCATTTTGCTTAATTTAGTGTTGCCTAACTTTGTTGGATTATGCTGCCCTGGGATTCTCAAGACACCTATTAACATCCTCCAAAAGCATTCCACATGTTTAGAGAAACGTCTCCCTAGGAAAGAGAGCTCTTTGAGCTTTTTAGCAGAGGCATTTACGTGGTCAGAGTGCTGCTTTAGGAAGGCTAATCAGATGGCAGATTGATGCATGGATTGAACAGGATAGAGACAAGCGACTAGAACTGTGGATTAAGGATGGACACATGTCAGATTTCTAGTGTCTGAAACACCGAAGAGACATTTCAAGCACCGAGAAGATACCCTCTTACTGAGATCAAAGGCTGGCAATCAGCAGAACCCTCTGCCTTCCCCAGATTTTGACTCACCCTACCTGAAGCACATAGGATCCTCCATGGGTTCACCCCCCTCCATGTCTCTCAGCCCCCAGAGGCACATGAAGGGGTGCTGGTGTGACTGGTACAAGCTCATAGAAACTACTTGGGAGTTTTGCAAGAACCATTAGTAGAAGTCTGCCATGGTCGGGTCACCTATACCATGGAAATCAGCCAATGCTACAAATGAGAGCTTTTGTTTTGTGGGGGGTCCCTTTACCAGCACACCACTGAGCAGGTGCCAAGTTGCGATTAAATGTGCAAGGACTGTATTAGGGAAAGCACTTGTGTGAGGAAAAAATGGGAAGGGAGGTAAGATAGGCTGGGATGGCGCGTCAGAAAGCAAACTGGGGAAGGGAAGAGAGAGGAGAGGGAAAGGAGATGGAGTGGATGTGTCCCAGGCTGCATGTCCTCTAAGAAAGGGTCAGTGAGTCCTCCAGCCAAAGTCAGCCACCTGCGGATGTCTTCCAGGAACTGGCCTTAGATCCCGGCAGCACTCAGCTGCTCTCAGGGAGCTGCATGCAGGAAGTGCAGCCCAGGACACACACAGCAATGGATTTGTGTGCGCAGCAGCCTGGGCCCTTGGCTTCTTTATGCTTCCCAGTGATGGTGGCCCGCAAGGTGCATGCTCATTACCACCACGGCCCACCCCCTGTCCCAGACAGATCTATTTCTCTACCCAGGAAAGTTCAGAAAGCAGCCCCTACAAGGTTCCCAGGGTCCTTTCTTCCTGAGCAGATAAACCACAGCCCTTGCAATGGCCGAGGATCTTGAAGCATCCTAACCACTCCGCCCTGCATTGAAATTCCCCTCGCCCTCAGCTATCAGGTCAGCAGGTGTCCATAGCTTACCTGATGGGATGACCCTCATTCCTGAAGGATTTACCTCAGAATCATACCCTGCTCAGTCTGAAGTGACTACACCTGTGTGTTCACAGTTACAGCGAGGGGTGAGGGAGTAGCAGGAGACACCTGGGCCCAGCCCCTGGGCGGTTCCTCCCCACCTCCACTAGTAAAAAGCACGCCTGCCTCCTGCTGCTGATTAGGTCAGTAACGCCTGCCAATACGATGATTTCTCTTTTAACCTGCTGATTCTTGTGAACGAGGTATCCTGGCAGCAGCTGCAGCCTGCGGCTCAACAGGACCCTTACTGGTGTCTCCTGGCCACCAGTGTCCTCTTTTGGGATCGGGACCTCCAACCCTGCATAGCCCAGAGTCGCCGAGCAGGAAGCCCCAGATTCCCCAGTGGGTCTTAGAGAGTGGTGGTGAGTGAAGTCACTTCTCTTCTACCCCTTGGTTTCCAAACTCGTGGGTCTTTCCTTTTGGGGACACAATGCCATATACAAGTCTTTGCATACCGAAGGATGGCACCCCATCCTTGCAGGGGTTTCCTCTGAGCTGTTGCTTCAGTTGCCCCTTGAAAAGGCCACGCTAGCATTCTATGTGGCCAGCTGCCCCAGGGGGGTGCCGTGTGTGGTGCAGTGAGTGAACCCCAGGGTCGTGGGCTGTAAGGTGTGTCTCTTAGTGGTCTTTTGTGCTGCATGGGACTCACGCCTGTGGGTCAGGCATTCTTTAAGCCCCCAGATGGTAGTGCTGGTTGAGATGCTATGGGCAGGAACTGCAGAGCCATTCTCAAAGTATCAACACCTGTAAAGACAAACCCTTTCAGGTCGGTGTCCTTGGGGAACAGTGCTGCAGCGGGAGCAGCTCTGCTGCTGACCTTCAGAGGCACAGTGGCCAGATGGTAAGCCAGAGTCACACTGTTGGCCTCATATGTAGCCTCCATCTCCACACCTTGGCCGTCTGTTCATGCTCCTGTCATTGCCAATGCAGGGTGGACACTGACAGCCAGCATCACTGGCCAAGTCATCTCGTCTCATTGATTGACCAGAGACTCTGCCATGATGGATGTGTCCTGGTGGACATGAGAATGTGCAACAGAATTCTTCACACAGTGTGCCCACTCTTCAAGTGCGCATTCACGCACCTCAACCCCAGACCTCCTTAGTCACTATCCAGGATTTGCACAAATTCTTATCTTGGGCCACGTTTTGCCCCCACCCACCCACCCCACACAAAGCATTGATGACCAAGTGCACTGTTCACAGCCCTGTCTGTGGGAAGAGCTTCTCTATCCACTGAATTTCAGGGCCACCCTGAATGTGATTGTCATCTGTTTTTAGTCTGCTCTCCATATCCAGCCAACTCATTTGCAAAGCAAGCTTGGGGTTTTCCTCCTCTTTCAGCTGGTCATACAGGATCTCACATACAGTCAGAGATGATGTGATGAGTGACAAGGGGGTCCGCACTACTCGCTCATGTAGCTTATTCATGCCCTCTGGGCCAGCTGCGCCCCAGCCAAGGATAGATCATGTCCATGGTATGATGGATTGCAGCTGTCAGACTTACGGTTTTGCAGCAGGACCTAGCCTACCATGGGCAGTACCAAATGCATGATCACTATAACCCATGGGCAACCCAGTAATATGCTGAAAGCTGATTCTCAACGCTTGTATCAATCTCAGAGGATGATGGCATGGCCTTACTCCAAAGTCCCAGGGGCCTCCATTGCAATTCTCCCAATGTACCTGCCGTAAGCTTTATATTGTGCCTTTTCTCACTACTGACACGTCCACCACCATAGAATCTGCCAGAATTCATGGCCCAAGCAGCAGGGCACTTGCACCTCGATCTGGACTTGCTGAAGCACCATTTTCTACTCGGAGCCCCCACTCGAAGCTGGTCACCTTCAGTGTCCCTCAGTATATGCGCCAAAGCAGTATTCCTAGGTGCAGAATGCAGGCTTCCTTCAATGGGGTAGAAAATGCAAGATACACAATATTTTGTTTGTTTTACTTTGGAGGTCCCTAACTGCTGGACTCCTAAAAACTTCACTGAAGGTGTAGTGGCTCATGCCTGTAATCCCAGCACTTTGGGAGGCTGAGGCTGGTGGATCACAAGGTCAGGAGATGGACACCATCCTGGCCAACATGGTGAACTCCTGTCTCTACTAAAATACAAAAAAGTCAGCCAGCCATGATGGCATGCACCTGTAGTCCTAGCTACTTGGGAGGCTGAGGCAGGGGAATTGCTTAAAACCGGGAAGCAGAGGTTTCAGTGAGCCAAGATCATGTCACTGCTCTCCAGCCTGGTGACACACCGAGACTCTGGCTCACTGAAAAAAAAAAAAAAAAACTCTCACTGAAGTGGCCAATCCCTGACTCTTCACAGGGCTTACCCCCAACTGGAGTGGGGGGCATGCATCTGGCTCAAGCCTCCAGCATACCAGCCACCTCTTCCTCATTCTGACCAATCAGCAGGTTGGCACCCATGTAATGATATAATCTAGATTGCTTCAGACTATATGATGACCAAGAGCAGAAGAGTTCATGTAGACCTAAGACAAAATGTGAATGAATATTATTGCCCAGCTCAGAATACAAACTGTTTCTGATCCTCTTTTCTAATTAGAATGGAAAAAATGCATTGACCAAACCAATGGCCACCTAAGAAGCTTTGCTAATCCATCCTAGCAATGATGCCATGTTCAATACAGTCACTGAAATCACGGCTACTACCTGGCAAAAGTCCACAGTAGTCTGTGGTCATTCTGCAACATCCAACCAGCTTCTGC
>NW_022437090.1:1984176-2049389 GCF_009761245.1 Sapajus apella | reverse complement strand
GCCTCCTGAGTAGCTGGGATTACAGGCACGCGCCACCATGCCCAGCTAATTTTTTGTATTTTTAGTAGAGACGGGGTTTCACCATGTTGACCAGGATGGTCTCGATCTCTTGACCTCGTGATCCACCCGCCTCGGCCTCCCAAAGTGCTGGGATTACAGGCTTGAGCCACCGTGCCCAGCCTTATCCTTAGGTTTTTAATGATGATATTAATATTCTCCTCCCCAACCCCTGCCAAAATATGAAATTGTTTTTTATTACATCCTTTGCCTGAGTGTGGTGTGTGAGGAGGTCAGTTCAGATTCCATTCGGCCTTCCCAAGTATGGTACCTTTATACTCCACTGATCAGGGCCTGATGTGGAGGTTACTCCAGTTGCCAGGCACACCCATTTCAGTTGTGCACTTCAGGCCTGGGGAAATGAGCACTGGCAGATCTGCAGACCCAGTAGGTCCACTGTGAGCTGGACCTTACTGGAACTCCATTCATCACCTGGCCCTCATAGACTTCCACTCTTACAAGACGATCTCTGGCTATCAATGTCATTGCAAATCCTGGCTCCAATGGTCCTCAAAATATCTGGTTTTTCTGTTTTTCCCAGTGTACAATCTCATCCAAGTACGTTAGGTCCCTTTGGGGAAGGATTTGAGGGAATCATCACAAATGCATACTTCCTAGTATTCTAGATGCCTTCCTTTTAGGGACTGTCTCGTCGGTCTGTGGGTTTCTGATCTTAAAATTGGCTCAGGCTTAGGAATTGAACAAGGGATCTTGAATTTTTATTTAAGCCTACTGGACCTCCATTCTTGCCTTGTCTGTTCTTTTCTTTGCTTTCTTTCTCTTTCTCTCTCTCTCTTTCTTCCTTCCTTCCTTTCTTCTTTTTTTCTTTCTTTTTAAGAGACAGGGTCTTGCTTGGTTGCCCAGGCTGGAGTGCTGTGGCAGAATCATAGCTCACTGAAGCCTTGTGATGATCAGTGCTCAGGAGATCCTCCCATCTTAGCCCCATAGCTAGGATTACAGGTAATTGCCTTATTTTTCATTAAAGATGTTATACAGCACCCTTTCTGGCTGCTTGTCTGCTAGAGATGCCATGTTCTATAAACCACTTCCATAACTCTCTGAGGGTCAAGCCCTGTGACTGTCTCTCCAGCTTGGCCAGGTTTTACGGTTATTATGGCCTCGTGGATTTGGGGGCTTGTATGCTGCCCTGGCCTCTGTTCCTCAAGGCCCTTTCATCCCCAGAGAGGTTAGTGAGGCCCTCTCTGTGAACACTTCTCCTTCGGTCACCTCTGGCCTGATGAGCCACTGCTGAACGTCGTTCATTCCTGGTGCCCTTGGTGGATGTGTCCTCTGGGCCCTCCATGGAATGTTCTCCTCTGATGGGTCTCCTTCTAACACTGCGTTGCTTCTCCACCCCAGGACACCTGCTCCCTCAGCCTCGCACACCTCCTGCCACCACCTTCCAGAGCAGCTCAGGCATTGCCCACTCTGCTCTGTGTTGGCCATTGCTTTTCTCCAGGCATGGAAGAGCCACCCCAGCCCAGCAACTGAGTTTTTTCCATCCCTCAGAGTCCTGAGTTGGGTGTTACATCTCATGTTCTAAGAAAGAGTCTCCAAGTTAATCCATTCTTGTTTATCCAACCTCTCACTCCAACCCACTTGATCAAACACCCTAAAATCCAATCCCAATCCCAGAAGCCCTCCCCTGGCTCTGGCTGGCTGTTTCCTGCAATTCCTTAGATGTGGATTCTCTTTTCTTCCTCATCTGGCCCAGTTCATCTCCAGCCAGGGTGTGCTAGAACTTAACCCAGTTATCAGCCTGGCAGCCAGGAGCAGACGTGAGGACATTCCTTAGGGGAACACCTGGTGCCTCAGCAAGGAGGAGTGTTGACAGCACCTTCCAGGCACAACAGAAGAGCTGGCAGGGCAGAGGACCTCTGGGAGGCCAAAGGGTCCACCAGCATCTGTGCAATCGATGTCCTCCACATCTATCTAGATGCTCCTGTCCATGCTTCAGGGTCACAGGCTGTCTTAGTCTACTCCGGCTACTGTAACAAAATACCACAGAGGGTGGCTTAAACAGTAGACATTTATTTTCTCACAGTTCTGGAGGCTGCAAAGTCTAAGATCAAGATGCCAGCCAATTCTGTTTCTGGTGAGGGCCCTTGTCCTGGCTTGTAGATGGCTACCTTCTCACCGTGTCCTCACAGGGCAGAGAGAGAGAAGGACACAGTCCCTTGAGGCCACTCACTCTGCAGTGCTTCCAGTCTTCTCTGACTCCAGTTCATCAGAGAGATCAAGACATGACATTCATCAAGAATTAGACTATAACGTTTTTAAATCCTTGGGTATTGATCTAAATATTCACTTCTACCAATAAATGGCAGAGATCAACTTCCTTATTCCTGCAGTTCCTACTGTACTGGTAGGTATTCATTATTCACTGCTGCAGATTAAAGATAGAACTACCTGCATTCCAGGCACCATGGCTCACACCTGTAATTCCAGCACTCTGGGAGGCCAAGTAGGGGGTGGATCACTTGAAGCCAGGAGTTCAAGACCAGCCTGGCCATCATAGTGAAACTCTATCTCTATGAAAACTACACAAATTAGCCAGGCATGGTGGCGGGTGCCTGTAATTCCAGCTACTCAGGAGGCTGATGCAGGAGAATCACTTGAACCTGGGAGGCGGAGGCTTCAGTGAGCCAAGATCATGCCACTGCACTCCAGCCTGGGTGACAGAGTGAGACTCCATCTCAAAAAAAAAAAAAAGAAAAAAGAAAAAAAAAAAAAAAACCTGCCATTGGTGGCAGGAAATGAGGCTGAGTATGCTAAACGCTGTCTTCAACGTTTTGTACCACATCTCTTCCATAATTTTCTTCTGGGAAGCTCACCACCAAGATGCAGTTGTAGTGATTGGCCGCTATCATTTTTATAACGTTCATAATGATAAATGCATCTCTGTGAACATTAAATGGCCAATAAGGTGCATCCCCACACTACTTCTGACAGGGAAGGGGTGAGTGGGTGAGGTCTCGTTCCTTTACTCAGGGGAGAAGCTCAAGTCCATGGTAGCAGAGCAGCCACTGTCCGGGAATGAGCTACTGCAGGCCAGAGCCCCTGATCGCCAGAGGTGTTCCCAGGGACAGTACCAGTCAGTCCTGTGCCAACAGATTTTTACATGTGTCCTCTGCTTTTTCTCTTTTATTTCATATCCTTTTATTTCATATCCCAGTACTTCCTGACCCTAGTCAAAATCAGTTTCCAGTTATCAGTGGCAGAGTCCTGGAAGCTCCTTCTGGCCTAAACTTACGTAAAATAAGAATAAAAAGATCCTGATTGTCAAGTCAGCATTTATGTATTGAGCTCCTGCTGCATACCAACCACGCACTGTTAAGTCCTGGGCTGTGGAGATAATAAGATGCCAGCCCCAAAGCTCCCAATCAGCCCGTTCACAGTCCGCACGCTCTCGCCGCCTTCGGAGCACCGGCGTCTAAATTATTCACAGAGGATAACATAGTCTATTTTGGGGTAATTCCTATCACACTTCGTGGTGACTGCTTCCATTTTTAAAATAGCCTCAAGTATGACTATTAATCAGGATATCATTAAAAATAATATGTCAGGGTGACATTCATTTCCATTCCACAAATAATGTCACCAGCATTAAATTCCTGAACAATGGGACATTTACCAGGAGGGACAGCGTTGTGTCTTCTATGTTTCCTTTCTTTCTTTCTTTCTTTCTCTTTCTTTCTTTCTTTCTTTCTTTCTTTCTTTCTTTCTTTCTTTCTTCTTTCTTTCTTTCTTTCTTTCTTTCCTTCTTTCCTTCTTTCTTTCTTTCTTTCTTTCTTTCTTTCTCCCTTCCTTCCTTCCTTCCTTCCTTCCTTTCTTTCTTTCTCTTTCTTTCTTTCCTTCTTTCCTTCTTTCTTCTTTCTCTTTCTTTCTTTTTCTTTCTTTCTTTCTCTCCTTCCTTCCTTCCCTTCTTTCTTTCTTTCTTGAGACAGGGTCTCATTCTGTCACCCAGGCTGGAGTGTAGTGGTATCATCATAGGTCACTGCAGCCTGAACTCCTGGGTTCAAGAGATGCTCCCACCTTGGCCTCTTGAGCAGCTGGGACCACAGGCATATACCACCACGCCTGGCTAATTGTTTGATTTTTTTTGTAGAAATAGACTCTCACCATGTTGCCCTGGCTGGTCTTGAACTCCTGGGCTCAGGCAATCCTCCAGCCTTGGCCTCCCAAAGTGCTGGGATTACAGGCATGAGCCACCCTGCCCAGCCTGCTTTTCTAACACTGAGCAACCAGGACGTGTCTGACAGTTCCTAGGAGCTCAGCAAACGTTTACTGAGTTCATTTTAAATTCATCTGGGACCTGGTTGTAGATGCATGAGGCTCTTATTTGTGATGTCAACTCCAAGTCAGAAATGCTCCCAAAACGTCTTCAGGTGTCTTAGAAACCCAATATATATATAGGCCACATTGGGTTTCTAAGACACATGAAGACGTTTTGGGAGTGTATATATATATATATATATATATACACACACACACACACAAACGAACAAACATATACACATATATAAACATATATATATACATACATATACATATATATATATATATACATATATATATGTGTGTGTGTGTGTGTGTGTGTGTATATATATATATATATATATAATGTACATACATCTATCTGGGCCAGGCACAGTGGCTCAACATCTTATAATCCCAACCGTTTGGGAGGCCAAAGTAGGAGAGTCACTTGAGCCCAGCAGTTCAAGGCTGCAGTGTACTATGATTGCACCACTGCACTCCAGCACTCCAGTCTAGGTGACAGAGCTGAGACACTGTCTCTAATATATATGTGGGGTGTGTGTGTGTGTATACATCTGTCAGTTTTACCATATTAAAAAGTCCAAATGTATATGTATCTACACACATGCACATATGTACACACATATGTACACACACATAAAGATTATATAAATCTTTATCGTCTCATTTGTTAGGCTTATACACTGCATAAGTTCATTATTCAATGTGTGAAAAGGTGCATAGTTTTCATTTGTTTAAAATCTGCCTCTATTAAAGGTCAAGAGCTGCCCCCTTTTGAGTCGGGTGAAAGTCAATGTGATCCATTTCCACTTTTCTCTAGCACTAACAGTCTAGGCTTATTTGATTTCTTAAATTAGATTTTTGAGATAATTGCAGATCTCAAATCTGTCCCACGTGCCCTTCGCCCAGTCTCTCGCTAATGGTAGCACTTTGCATAACTGTAGTACCCAGTGTCACAACTGGGAAGCAGACGTTGATGCAATCTACTGACCTTTTTCATATTTCACTAGTTTTACATCAGATTTCCACTTGTTTTTTGTGTATATGTTTAGTTCTACGTAGTTGTATTGCACGGGTGGGTAACACTACAACCACAGTCAAGCTGGGCACGTTTCCTGACCACCAGGGTCCCTAGTGCTTCACTCTCACAGTCAGAGCTCTCTCCCTTCCTCACCACCTCCCTAACCCTGGCAACCACTAGTCTATCATATTCTCCATCTCTATAATTTGGGTGTTTTGTTTTGTCTGGAGACAAGATCTTTCTCTGTCACCCAGGCTCGGGAATGCAGTGGCACAATCACGCTCACTGCAGCCTCAACCTGAAGTGGGGTTGCAAGTGATCCTCTCACTCAGCCCCCCAAGTAGCTGGGACTACTAGTTTTCCTATTTTTTTTTTTTTTTTTGTAGATACAAGTTTCTTTTTTTTTTTTTTTTCTTTTTCTTGAGTCAGAGTCTCACTCTGTTGCCCAAGCTGGAGTGCAATGGCATGATCTCAGCTCACTGCAACCCACCTCCTGGGTCCAAGCGATTCTCATATCTCAGCCTCCTCAACAACTGGGATTACAGGCATGCACCACCATGCCCAGCTAATTTTTGTATTTTTAGTAGACATGGGGTTTCACCACGTTGGCCAGGCTGGTCTTGAACTCCCGACCTCAGGTAATCCACCCATCTAAGCCTCCCAAAATGTTGGGATTACAGGCATGAGCTACCGCATCCACCCTAGAGATGGGGTTTCACCATGTTGGCCAGGCTGGTCTCGAACTTCTGGATTGAAGCGATCCACATGCCTTGACCTCCCAAAGTGCTGGAATTACAGACAGGAGCCACTGCACCTGGTACTTTCGTTTATAGAATGTTATATAAGTGGAATCACATAGCATGTAAGATTTTGAAATTTGCTTTTTTCACCCCACGTAATTCCCTTGGACCATCCCCAGTGCCTGCATGCATCTGTAGACGTTTGTTTTTCTTCTGAATAGTACCCCATAGCACGGCTGTAGCACAGTTTGTGTAAACATTCACCTGCCGAAGGACATTTTGGTTGCTTCCAGTCTGGGGGGTAGGTCTATTTTATTTTATTTTTTATTTATTTATTTTTTTTTTTGAGACAGAGTTTCACTCATGTTACCCAGGCTGGAGTGCAATGGCACAATCTCAACTCATGGCAACCTCCACCTCCCAGTTTCAAGCGGCTCTCCTGCCTCAGCCTCCCAAGTAGCTGGGATTACAGGCACCCACCACCACGTACGGCTAATTGTTTTGTGTGTTTAGTAAAAATGGGGTTTTACCACGTTGGCCAGTCTGGTTTTGACTCCTGACCTCAAGTGATCTGCCCGCCTTGGCCTCCAAAAGTGCTGGGATTACAGGCATGAGCCACTGCGCCCAGCCAGGTCTATTTAATTTTCTAAAATAAAATCATTAGGCATATCATCCATCAGTTTTACCATATTTAAAAGTCCAAATGCTTTCAGTTTCCTTCAAAATCCCCATCCTTGCCTCTTCCTTTCACTTTTAAAGTGCCCTGCTCAAGTCCTCAGCCTATTTTTCTGAGGCTTATTGACCAAAATTCCATAAAATTCAGACTCAAAAATGTAACACTTTTGCCAGACGTAGTGGCTCACACCTGTAATCCCAGCCATAATTCCAGCCCTTTGGGAGGCTGAGGCGGGAGGATAGGGGTTCAAGACCAGACTGGGCAACATAGCAAGAACCTGTCTCTACAAAACATTTAAAACTTAGCCAGGCATGGTGGCATGCACCTGTAGTCCCAGTTACTTAGAAGGCTGAAGTGGGAGGATTGCTTGAGCCAGGGAGGATGAGGCTGCAATGAGCTATGATCATACCACTGCACTCCACCCTGGGTGACAGAACAAGACCCTGTTTCTTTCTTAAAAAGCAATACTTTTTCTTTTTTTTTTTCGAGATGGAGTCTCACTCTTGTTGCCCAGGCTGGTGTGCAATGGTGTGACCTCGGCTCACCGCAACCTCCACCTCCCAGGTTCGAGTGATTCTCCTACCTCAGTCTCCCAAGTAGCTGGGATTACAGGCATGTATCACCACGCCCGGCTAATTTTTGTATTTTTAGTAGAGAAGGGGGTTTCTTCAGGCTAGTCTCGAACTCTTGACATCAGGTGATCCTCCCACCTCAGCCTCCCGAAGTGCTGGGATTACGGGCTTGAGCCACCGCACCCGGCCAAAATGCAACACTTTTTTATGATAGTATAATAATGTTTTCTCTTGTGTTTCTAGTACTTCTCTTGATTGGGCCCAACATATAGTCAACTTTTTTGGCTACCTGAAGTTGATGAGCTCGGAAAACAGTCTAATATTCCACACAGACATATGTGTAGGCCTAGGAGCTGTGAGTATAGTCTGGAGTATTTTTGTCGACGTTCCATCTTGGCCAGGCACCTATACTTCCCAGCTACTCATGGGGCTGAGGCAGGAGGACCACTTGAGCCCAAAAGTTCATTTAAGGCTGCAGTGAGCTATGATCACATCACTGCACCCCAGCCTGGGTGACACATTGAGACCTGTCTCTAAAAAAATTAAAATTCCATCTTTCATTTACCTGGACTGAAAGCCACCTACCACCTCTCTGTATCTCAGAGAGTCTGGCAAGAGCTTCATGTATCTTATGGCTTTGTTTGTATTTCTACTACCTGTCAAGTCCTTTGCTATCTGCAAATGTAGGGACTGCACCATGCAATCTCCTTCCCTACTCTCACATAAAGGACCAGGGCTTCGGGCCAGCTTTGCTCAATTTCTTGGTCCTATGTCCATTGCAAATGACAGTCTTATCTATGACTGCTCTCTGTTCATCAGAAGGAAGGAATTCATTTGACTTTCCAAAACCCTGAACCAGCTCTCTAAGTGCTAGGAAACCAGGATTGCTCCCACCATAGACTGAGGAGGAAAGAGGCCAGTGAGCCATGCTAGTGGTTCCCACGCCTGCCAGTACCTCATACCCGGGCACATTAGAGCTGAGGAAGCCCCAGGACATGAGTATCTTTAGAAAAACCCAGGGACTCAAATAAATGCTGGTAAACATAGATACTGGAATACTAGACAATCATCAGAAAGACTGGGGCAGCTGTTTATGCACTGAGAGGAAAAACGTCTCAAGATCCAAAGTGATAGAATGAAGCTGGTATAAATCAGTATGCTTGCATTTGTAGAGGGGGAAATAATACATATTTGCCTTTGCTTAGAGATGCACAAAAGCCCCGAATGAGGGTCTCATCCCAAGGGTCTTGTCAATTATTCCAGAGATTTTATGCCACCGAGAGAGTTCTAGGAGGCTGGGAGACAGGGGTCAGAGAGCAACTTTTCCTATTTACCTTTTTAAATTTGTTGAATGTTAAACCAGGTAAATGTTAAACCTGCGTCAAATATCAGATTAGGTCCTTTTGCAGGTCATGAGCGCGATGATTGGGTTGTTGTGCTCAAATGTGAGATGTGCTTCCCTCAAACCTTGTTACAACATTGGCACATTACCCGTCTGACATGAATAAAAGGGGAGGGAGCCGGGCATGGTGGCTCTCAGCTGTAATCTCAGGTCTTTGGGAGGCCAAGGTGGGTAGATCACCTGAGGTCAGGAATTTGAGACCAACCTGGCCAACACGATGCAACCCTGTCTCTACTAAAAATACAAAAATTAGCCAAGTGTGGTGACATGGGCCTGTAATCCCAGCCAATCGGGAGGCTGAGGAAGGAGAATCACTTGTACCTGGGAGGCAGAGGTTGCAGTGAGCTGAGATGGCACCATTGCACACCAGCCTGGGTGAGACAGTGAGACCCTGACTCAAAAAATACTGATACTAACCCCCCTTCAGAGGTAAACACTCTCTTGTCTTTTCTGGCCTCTTCTTAGACTTCATGTAAACAGAATGCAGTGTGTGCTCTTTCGTGTCTGGCTCCTCGTATGCAGCCCTGCGCCTGAGAGAGTGATTCATGTTGCTGCTTCGGCAGCGGTTCTTGCTGTTTTTGCTGAGTAGTCTTCCGTTGTATGAAATCCACATGTATTTATTCATTCTTCTGTTGATGGGCATTTGGGTTATTTGCCATTTGGGGCTATTATGCATGAAGCTATATGAACATTCTTATAGCTGCCTTTCAAACATTGGCACTCATTTCTCTCGGGTACTCTTGCGTCTTCTTAATGGCATTCTTCAGTTGTGCAATTAACTCCTCCATGTTTATCTTCCCTGAGGGATTACAAGCTCCATGATGGTAGGGGAGGATCTGCCCCTGATCACTGGAGCATCCCCTAAATAAAAAGGCAGATTCTCCATTGCCCTTCACCTTTATCCTGTATTCTAGCCGGGGAGGAGAGGCTGGTGCCTGCAAAAATGGCAGCCGTCTTCTGATAACAAGAGCAAAAGCAAAAGAAAGGCAGAGCAGGAAGCTGTGAGGACTCTAGGTCTTTGATAATGTCCTAGAGCCATGGACACCAGCCCTGGACAGCCTACCTTCAGATTGGTCTGCAGGAAAAGAGAGAAAAAAATAGAAATAGATGCACAGAGAGAGCAGAGAGGAAGGATGGAGAAGGTCCCGACGGGTATGGGTCTGAGTCCCAGTTCATCCCCGAGACCTGGCTGCACCCTGCTCCTTCTCTCTCTGCTTACGCATTACGTGATTTCCACCACTTCCCCTGAGGCTCTAAGTCAGTCCTTCAGCACTGCATTATCACTGATATTCATAATTTTGTCAATAACTCATCAAGAAAAGTTTTAAAATATGCTTAATCGCCTCTAACTTGTAAGAAATAAGTAAGGCATCATAGTGTGTTGGCAATCCCCTGGGCTGCAGGGTCAGACAAAATTGGATTCAAATCCCCACTCAGGCACTCGCTCACCCAGTGTGTAATTTTGGCCAAGTTACATAAGTTCTCTAGGCTTTGATTTTTCTCACTGGCTAAATGGTGAGAATAATACCAGCTTTTCAGGGTTCTTAAGGGCTAAATGCACTAAGGTATGTAAAAGGCTGGCAGATCATTAGTATTCAGTAATGATAGGAATTATTTTAAAAGGTGAAGTATATATTCATATATATATATATATATATATATGAAAGATTTACCTGGAAAGGGATTTTTCTATTTAATGGGATTATCTTTATTTAGAGAGAGAGAGAGAGAAAGAATTCCCTTATTTCCTAGTGAGCCCATATGGTAGACTATCAATATACACCAGTCCCTACTTGGAGTACTGCAAACATTATTTTTAAGTATCAATAAACCACCAGAAAAAAAAAATTATGTGTTAGCTAAATGATATCCTCAAAGTAAGATTTCTGAAATTTATAGGCACTGTGAACGCTGTGAAAAGGGATTGGCAGGCCAGGGCTGCTCTGAGCCTCACTCGCCAGAGCTTGAGGACAAATAGAATGTCACAGAACACCAGATGACTCTACAGACCACATGCCTCCTGCATTCATTGAGGCCCCAGAGACTTCCTGCAATCTCTAGGCTAGAAAGCCACATGCCCAGGTCTGCTCTTTGTCATGAATGGCCCTAACTTTAAATACAAGACAGTACTTTACAATCAAACATGTCCAGATGGACGGCTCTCCCAAAGCCAAATCTATACTCAGGATGCAGATTTCTAGAGGAAAATGCAGCCAAGCCAGATACAGAAAACACTTCACGGAACACAAAGTTGCCACCACTAGAAAGCTGTGGTTCTCTCTGCTGCTCCGAATGGAGTGGCACATATGGCGGGTGAGGACAGGCACAGGGTGTCGGAGAGGACCTAGAGCTGGACACCAAAGCCCAGGAAATGGGCGAGAGGCACGCATGCAGAAGACAGAAGCAACAGTGGGGAGGGCAGACATACCCCCTCTAGTCCTCGTTAAAGTGTGAGTGCCCAGCCTTGCACACCCCTGACCCAGCTATGACCTCCTGGGTTCAAGCCATCCTCCTGCCTCAGCCTCCCAAGTAGCTGGGACTACAAGTATGCACCACCATACCCAGCCAATTTTTCTTTTTCTCTTTTTTGTAGAGACAAGATCTCGTTAAATTACCCAGACTGGTCTTGAACTCCTGGGCTCAAACAGCCTTCCCACCTTGGCCCCCCAAAGTGCTGGGCTATCAGGTGTGAGCCATTGCAGCTGGCCTGGACTGACCTTTTAATAGAAGAATGTACCTTTGGTCAGGTGTGGTGGCTCACGCCTATAATCTCAGCACTTTGGGAGGCCAAGCAGGCACATTACGAAGTCAAGAGAGGAATACCATCCTGACCAACATGGTAAAACCTCGTTTCTACTAAAGATATAAAACTTAGCTGGGCGTGGTGTCATGTGCCTGTAGTCCCAGCTACTTGGGAGGCTGAGGCAGGAGAATTGCTTGAACCCAGGAGGCGGAGGTTGCAGTGAGCCGAGATCGCGCCACTGCACTCCAGCCTGGCAACAGAGTGAGACTCTGTCTCAAAAAAAAAAAAAAAAAAAAAAAAAGGACTGGATGTAATGGCTCATGCCTGCAATCCCAGCACTTTGGGAGGCTGAGGCAGGTGGATGACCTGAGGTCAGGAGTTCGAGACCAGCCTGGCCAACATGGAGAAACCCCGTCTCTACTAAAAATACAAAAATAGCCAGGTATGGTGACACATGCGTGTAATCCCAGCTACTCAGGAGGCTGAGGCAGGAGAATCACTTGAACCTGGGAGGCAGAGGTTGCAGTGAGCAGTGCCGACATTCTGAACCCTTGGCTTGGGGTAAAATCAAATCTATGTGTCCCTTATAACATGCCCAGTGGTCACAACCACCCCAAGACCAAGCACACACACCCCAGAACAAAACCAAGCCAAGCATTCCAGCAGCCCCACTTCAGCCTGCTACCTACGCACACTCTCCATCCACTTTTTTTTCTTTAAAAATTAACTTTGGAGATTTTTTTTCTTCTTTTTTAGAGATGGGGCTCACTGTGTTGCCCAGGCTGGAGTGCAGTGGCTTGATCATAGATCACTACAGCTTCAAACTCCTGGGCTCAAGCGATCCTCCTTCCTCAGCCTCCCAAGTCACTGGGACTACAGGTATGCACCACGACACCTAGCTAGTTTTTAAATAGTTTATAGAGATGGGATCCCACTATGTTGCCCAGGCTGGTCTCAAACTCCTGGTCTCAAGTGATCCTCCCACCTCAGCCTCCCAAAGTGCTGGGATTTCTGGCGTGAGCCATCACACTCAGCATTTTGAGATCTTATTTATTTATTTATTATTATTTTTGAGACATGAGACATAGTCTCTCTCTGTCATCCAGGCTGGATGGTGTGCAGTGGCATGATCTTGGCTCACTGCAACCTCCATCTCCTGGGTTCAAGCAATTCTTTTGTCTCAGCCTCCCAAGTTGCTGGAACTACAGGTGCACGCCACCACACCTAGCTAATGTTTTCTTTTTTGTTGTAATTTTAGTAGAGATGGGGTTTCATCATGTTGGTCAGGCTGGTCTCAAACTCCTGACCTCAGGTGATCCACCCACCTTGGCCTCCCAAAGTGCTGGGATTACAGGCATGAGCCACCGTGCCCAGCCTGAGATCATATTGAATTTTCTCTTTCCTATCTGAGCTCTTAAAGAATGAGTAAGCAATCTAAGAGTCACAGATCACTTTTATAAAAATAACTTTTTACCTCTGTGAAAATTTCAAACCATATATTTTTTAAATTACTCACAATGATACCACCCAGGGGTAACCACAGCTGACATTTTGCATGTATCCTTCCTGAAAGTTCTGTGCATGTATACAGATTAAACTGTGGGTTCTGTGAATAGTCACTGTATTTCAGCGTGGGCAGCATAGTAAGACCCCAACTCTTAAAAAAAATAAAATTAAATGAAATAGGCGTATTCAATTTTACATAAATGAGGATATGCCAGACACGCTTTGCATGTAATCTGCTTTTCCCTCCCCAGTGTGATGGGCACGCATTTCCGTGCCTTCAGATGGTCACAAGGGGGCGTTAGAGTGGCTGGAGATGTCCCTGGAGATGTGGCTAAAATAGAGGAGAAGGCTCAGGCTAAGGTGAAGGTTTGGAACCTTATCTTCATAAGTCTTTCTAAGAGATGACATTGAAGGTAATTGCAAAATGCAATTTAGTTTTTGAAAGGCTTATTCTGGGCTAGGCACAGTGGCTCGTGTCTATAATCCCAGTGCTTTGAGAGGCTGAGGCAGGAGATGACTTGAACTCAGGAGCTCAAGACCAGCCTGGATAATATAGTGAGACACCGTCTCCACAAAAATAAAAAGTTAGCCGGGCGTGGTGGTACGCACCAGCTACTCAGGAGACTGAGGCAGAAGGATGGCTTGAACTCAGGAGGTAGAGGCTGCAGTGAGCCATGATCAAACCATTGCACTCCAGCCTAAGAGACAGAGCAAGACCCTGTCTCAAAAGAAAAGAGAAAAGAAGCCAGGTGCGGTGGCTCATGCTTGTAAATCTCAACACTTTGAGAGGCTGAGGTGGGAGGATAGCTTGAGCTCAGCAGTTCAAAACCAGCCTGGGCAACACGGCAAAGCCCCATCTCTACAGAAAATTTTCAAAAGAGAAAAGAAAAGGCCAATTTTGATACTGGTGGTGACATGAGTATTTGTTGCTATTATTTAGTCAAAATCTCTGTCTAAATGACATTTCTTTTTTTAAAAATGTCTATCGGTTTTGGGGGGAACAGGTGGTATTTGGTTACATGAGTACTTTAGTGATGATGTGTGAGATTTTGGTGCACCCAACACCCGAGAAGTATACACTGCACCCAGTTTGTAGTCTTTTATCCCTCACCTCCCTCCCACCCTTTCCCCTGAGTCCCCAAAGTCCACTGTGTCATTCTTATGCCTTTGCATCCTCATAGCTTAGCTCCCACTCATGAGTGAGAACACGCGATGTTTGGTTTTCCCTTCCTGAGTTACTTCACCTGGAGTAACAGTCTCCGGTTCCATCCTGGTTGCTGTGAATGCCATTAATTAATTCTTTTTAACAGCTGAGTAGTATTCCATTATATATATAATTGTTTTATTTATATATATATATATATATATATCACAATTTCTGTATCCACTTATTGATTGATTAGCATTTGGGCTGGTTCCACATTTTTGCAATTGGTGAATTATACTGCTGTAAGCACGTGTGTGTATCTTTTTCCTACAATGACTTCTTTTCCTCTGGGTAGATACCCAGGAGTGGGATTGCTGGATCAAATGGGAGTTCTATTTTTATGACATTTCAGTGTGTTCAACCTCAGACTTGAGAGAGGCAGATGTCTGCTGACTCCACTGAGGCCAACCCTCCAAAGAGGGCTTCTTTGACTCGAATGTATTAATGATCAGGAAAAAAGTCATCCATTGTAAAGTGTTTCCCATCTGTATAAAACACATCTGTCTGCTTTCCAGAAATAATAAATACTCCTGGTAGAAAACACAGAGAGTTATAAAAGGAAAGAAAATGGAACTCACTTGGTTTTGTACCACCCAGAGATAACCACTCATCAGGACCACACTGATGTATCTCTTCCCAGTCTTTTTTTCTAGAAATATTTTTTTCCTTGTATAAACAAGGGCAGTCATGTTGCACAAACTGTTTTACATTTCAATATATCTTGAAGGTCTTTCTAGATCAAATTAAATAATTTCCCACGACCTCATTTTCAGCAATCACCTCATATGTATTGTGTGGTACCATGATTTGTTAAAATAGTCTCTAATTGGTGGTTTCAAATTTTTTGCTATTTTTTTCAAGTTGTCACTGACTTGAAGTTATTTGCTATTATAAACCAAACTGTGAAGAGCACCCTTGCAGGCAAATATGTAGAGATGGGGTTTAAGAGATGCCAATTTAAGATTTCATAGTCCTCTGTCCTCACTTTGAGGAATTTCACTCTAGCTGATATCAAGCATTGTCAAAAGTATCTGTGGCTCACATTAAGTACAATTGTTTTTGCTGCAAAAATTAGAAGGGTTTTTATAATTTGGCTTTTGAAATTATTTAGCTCTGTGGAACACATTTAATTCAGCTATGACTTCTCCGCAATCAGATAGACATATACCAGAATTCTTGTGAAGTGACGAAAGCAAACCTATAGATAGCTTTCAACTATGCATGTCATGAACTTTTATGAACACTAAATTTAATCGATCACAAAACGTATACAAATTTACACCTTATATACATTTGTTCATTTAATTCAAATGTTCACATAGTTCAAACATGTTTATTTCAATTTTCTTTTTTTCCATTTTAGAGTCATATGTTCTTTCCAAATATTTTTGTAGGCTCCTTAAAAGCTCATAGGCCTCAGGGCAATGCAACCATAGATACTAACAAAGTGACATTGCTAATATTCCTAAAAGAGGACCAAGGATATAGAAAGATTTCAAAATGCAGCAATGAGTGAAACAAGCAATTAAATGAAGGGACAACCCACAGAACGGGAGAGAATATTTGCAGACTACCATCTGACAAGGGGTTAATAATGGCACATATAAGGAACTCAAACAACTCTATAGAAAAAAAAATCTAACAGTCTGATTTTAAAATGGGCAAAAACCTGAACAGTCACTTCTCAAAGACATACAAACAGCAAACAGGCATATAAAAAGATGATTGACTTCACTGAGTATAAGAGAAATGCCAATCAAAACCACAATGGGATATCAGCTCATCTCAGTTAAAATGGCTTTTATCTGAAAGTCAGACAATAACATGCCTGGCACAGTGGCTCATGCCTGTAATGTCAGCACTTTGGGAGGCCGAGGTAGGTGGATCATCTGAAGTCGGGAGTTCGAGACCAACCTGGCCAACATGGTAAAACCCTATCTCTACCAAAAATACAAAAAATTAGGTGGGCATGGAGGTGTATGCCTGTAATCCCAACTACTAAGGAGGTTGAGGCAGGAGAATTGCTTGAACCTGGGAGGCAGAGGTAGCAGTGACCAGAGATCACACCGCTGCACTCCAGCCTGCACGACAGAGTGAGACTCCATCTCAAATAAATGAATAAATAAAAGTCAGGCAATAACAAACGCTGGCAGGGATGTGGAGAAAACAGAATCCTTATACCCTGTTGATTGGAATATAAATTAGTACAACCTCTATGAAGAACAGTTGGAGGCTCCTCGAAAAACTAACAGTAGAACTACCATATGATCCAGCAATCCCACGGCTGGGTATGTACCCAGAAGAAAGAAAATCAGTATATCAAAGAGATATCTGCAGTCCCATGTTTATTGAGGCATTATTTCACAATAGCCAAGATTTGGGAGCAACCCAAGTGTTCATCCACAGACAAATGGATAAAGAAAATGTGGGGCTTATAAACAATGGAGTACTATTCGGCCATGAAAAAGAATGTGATCCTGTCATTTGCAACAACGTGGACGGAGCTGGAGATTATTATGCTGAGTAAAATAATTAAGGCACTGAAAGATAAACTTCATATTTTCTCACTTATTTGTGGAACTAAAAATTAAAATAATTGAACTCATGGAGATAGTAGAATGATAGCTACTAGAGGCTGGGAAGGGTAGAGGGGGATGGGGAGAAGTGGGGATGGTTAATCAGTACAAAAGTAGCTAGAAAGAATTCTAAGACCTAGTATTTGGTAGCACAACAGGGTGACTATAGTCAAAAATAATTTAACTGTGCATTTAAAAATAACTAAAAGAGTATAACTGGAGAGTTTGGAACACAAAGGATGAATGCTTGCGGTGAGTGAATAACCCATTTACCCTAATGTGATTATTAAGCATTGCATGCTTGTATCAAAACATCTTGTGTAACCTGTAAATATATGCACCTGCTATGCACACGCAGAAATGAAAAATTAGGTCAGGTGCGGTGGTTCACACCTGTAATCCCAGCACTTTGGGAGCCTGAGGCGGGCAGATCACGAGGTCAGGAGTTTGAGAGTAAGCTAACATGGTGAAACCTCATCTCTACTAAAAATACAAAAATTAGCCAGGCATGGTGGCAGGCGCCTGCAATCCTAGCTACTCAGAAGGCTGAGGCAGGAGAATCCCTTAAACCCAGGTGGCAGAGGTTGCAGTGAGCCAAGATCTCGCCATTGCACTCCAGCCTGGGCCACAGAGCAAGACTCCATCTCAAAATAAATAAATAAATAAATAAGAAATGAAAAATTAAATGCAGCATGAGCCCTTCCACTGTGATAAACTTGAAACTGCCTCTCCCTGCCTGCCTCTCCTCCTGCCGCCCTCCTCCCTAAGTTTGTAACACTGACTACCTGAACTCAGCGGGTATCCCAGCAGAAACAAGAGAAAGAAAGGCACCTTGCTTCTCAGGGGTTGGCATCACACAATGACCTGCTTTCTGGTTTTGGTCCAGAGGGCATGTGGGCCTACCCACACATTGGCATATGGACTCGTTCTTGCCCAGTGGGTTTGCTAAGATGGACATACTAGTCAATTTGCCTGGACACATGCCAGCAGGGGTCTGATGGTGACAGTAGTGGAGGCACAGGCCACCTGAAAAGCCCTGCCTCTGGGCCCCAGACCCTTCTCTCCTCCCAGCCTTGCCTTTGTACGTCCAAGGAAGCTCATTTTCCTCTCCTGTTCTTATGAGGCCAAGTCATCTTCATGCAAAAGGCATCTTAGCACAGGAAACTGAAGGAAGGAACCCACCCCGCTTCCAGCCATCTGGGATTAGCAGGCGTAAGCAGCAGCTCCAGCTACACTGTGGCAGGATTTGTCAAACTATCTCCAAATGTCAAGTGGAGGAATTAATTACAACTCATCAATACATGTGTTTTCTTTGAAGAGGCATTCTTGGAAGAGGAAACGGTCACTGCCTGCCCTAGTTCTTCCCCTCTCGCTCATTTCTTTTCCAACCCGCTTTATTCCTTCTTTTGGATTTTTCTTTAGAAGCCTCAGACGCCCTTCTCTTCCAGGAATGCCTCTCTGCGTCTCACACACAACGTAGCATTGGCTTTAGCCCCCGTAACACTGGAATCAAGCATCTTAGGCTTCTTCTTAGGCCTTCGCTCCAGTTTTGTTTTCTCTACAAAAAATTTCCCTCGTTTTTCTCTGACTTTATCAACAACGCATTTACTTCTTGTTTATTTCGGAGGCAAGGACTTGTTCTGTCACACCAGCTGGAGAGCAGTGGAGAAATCAGAGTTCACTGCAGCCTCAAACTTCTGGGCTCAAGCAATCCTCAGTCTCCTGAATAGCTAGAACTATAGGCATGCACTCCCATGCCCAGCTGATTTTTTTATCATTATTTTTCATAGAGATGGGGTCTCGCTTTGTTTCCCAGACTGGCCTCGAAGTCCTGGCTTCAAGTGATGCTCCCACCTCAACCTTCTCAAGTAATGGGATTACAGGTGTGAACCGCCACACTTAGCCCATTTTCTTCCTATTGCGGTTTTTTGTTGTTGTTGTTTTTTGGGGTTTGTTGGTTTGTTTGAGAGTCTCACTCTGTCACCCAGGGTGGAGTGCAATGGCACAATCTCGGCTCACTGCGATCTCTGCCTCCTGGGTTCAAGCGATTCTCCTGCCTCAGCCTCCCAAGTAGCTGGGATTACAGGCACCAGCCACAACGCCCAGCTAATTTTTATATTTTTAGTAGAGAGGTTTCACCCTGTCAGCCAGGCTGGTCTCATTAAAAAAAAAAAGAAAGTAAATATTTGTATTTACCTGAATGGCTTGCTATTTATATCTAATGATGATGCAGCACAATACCACATGTGTCACTATTGCAGATGTCATTACCAAGCCCTGCATGTACATGGCCAGTCTTCACAGCTCAAGCAGCAGGGCTGCCTACTCACAACTTAAAATGTCCTGGAGGAGCTTTGCTGGTCAACACCCGAACTCCTGTCCCCATGATTGTTTTTTTTTTTGTTTTTTTGTTTTTTTTTTCTGAGACTGGATCTTACTCCCTCACCCAGGCTGGAGTCCATGGCACAACCATAGCTCACTGCAGCCTTGAACGCCTGCACTCAAAGGATCTGTCCCTGTCAGCTGAGATCACAGACGTGTACCATCACTCCCAGCTAATGTTTTTATTTTTATTTTTTGTAAAGACAGAGGTATCCCTATGTTTCCCAGGCTGGAGTTCAAACCTCAAATCGATCCTCCCATCTTGGCTTCCTAAAGCACTGGGATTATAGGCATGAGCCACCGCGCCTGGTCCCTCCTTCATGATTTTTTGAAAATAATAATAACAATCACAGATCACATTTGCTGGGCACAACTACCTGCCAAACACCATGCTAAGTCTCTCCATTCCTTATTTGCTTGTCAGAAAAGCCTGTGACACAGGTGCTAGCCTCATCCCCATTTTGCAGATGAAGAAAGCAGTGAGGTCACTTGCTCATGATCATGCAGCCGCTGAGTGGCGAAGCCAGGCAGGGCAACCTCCTCTCCCATCAGGGAAGGCGCTGGGTGGTGTTCTTCAACACACATCGCAGCAGAGAGGTGTGTGATTGTTAGCAAAAGGGCAGGTTTTGGTGAATTGAAGTGTCAGCTTAGGCTAATGACAGGTAGAAGCCAATATCATTTTTCCCACCAACCAGATGTAAGCCTCTCTGGGGGTGGAGATCTTCATACGCCTCTTGTATCCAACACTGCATAAGAGTTTCTGCTGTTCTGAAAATAAGACCAAATTCAGTTGACGCTCCTAACCCAATCACACAGAAATAGCTCCCTCCTTCACCCACCCACCCACAGCCCACTAATCACCGATCTTGGGTCAATTCTACTACAGAAATGGTTTTCCAGTCCATCCCATTGCCAATGGCCTGGGTCAGGTCCTGGCCTTCTCTGCCTGGTTTAGGGCAGCACCCCTCTTTCCTGCCTAGGAAACTTTGAGGAATTTTCCAAAACCCAAGTCTTCCGTGACCCTGCCACACAGCATTAGTCTCTCTGTCTCAAGAGGGTTTATTCCACTGTGTTATCATTATCTACAAATGGTCTTCAGTGAGACTGAGTTCTTCCAGCAAAGGTGCTATGTCTTTTTTATACCTTTTCTACCCTTCTGTCTACCACAGAATCTGAAATACAACAAATTTCAGTAGGTGTTTGCTAAATTAATGATCTCCAAAGATCTTTATAAAAATATTTTAAAGTAAAAATTATATATTTATAAAAGCCAAATGTAAAACATTCAAACAATATAGAAATTTCAGAATAAAGAAAAATCTCCCTCCCTCCCCTCTGCCAGTTCCTCCCTCAAAGATTATCATCTGCATGTATGCTTTTTAATTTACAAAATAGAAAACAGCTTAGAATTACTTAGAATTACTCTGTCCACATATCTGTAGCTTGCTTTTGTTGTATGTTTCTGGGAGATACTCAACCATGGAGTTTGTCCACTCATTTCTGTAACCCATGCTGGAGTCCAATGGCACGAGCATAGCTCACTGCAGCTTCCCTCTCCTGGGCTCAAGTGATCCTCCCACCTCATTCTACTGAGTGGTTGGGAATACAAGGATGGACCACTACTTCTGGGTTTTTTTTTTTTTTTTTTTTTTTTTTAGAAATAGGGTCTCACTATGTTGCCCAGGCTGGTCTTGCACTCCAGGCCTCAAGCGATCCCCCCTCCTCAGCCTCCGAAAGTGCTGGGATGACAGGCATGAGCTGCCGCCATGCATGGCCTTATCTCACTCTTTTTAGCAGCTGCACAGTATTCCACTCTATGTACATTTACTCAACCAGTTCCCCTGTTGATGGCCATTTAGGTAATTTTCAGTGATTTGCTCTAGTAATGTTCCGATGAACGTATCTTGAAGTCTTTTTTTAGATTGTTTTTTAATTGACAAATAATAATTGTACATATTTATGGGGTGCATAGTGACATTTTGATACATATAGTGATCAGATGAGGGTAATTAGCATGTCCATTATTTCAAATATTTATCATTCTCTTGTTTTAGGAACATCAATATCCCCCTTCTAGCTATTTGAAACTATACAATAATTATTAAGTTTTTTTTAACTTTTAGGTTCAGAGGTATATGTGCAGGTTTATTTTTTAGGTAAACTTATGTCACAGGGATTTGTTTTACAGATTATTTTGTCACCCAGGTACTTGAGATAATATTATATATAGTCATCTTATACTGGTGAGGTCTTCTTTTTAAGTTTTTTAAATGATTTTTTAATGTCAAATAATTTGTTAATGATTTTCTAAACTCATTTACACAATTCAAAATTCAAATGTCTAAGAACATAAAGCCAAAAGTCTCCCCTTCTTTCTCTGTAATCCCCATCACATACCTCCTGGACAGCCCCCAACCACCCTTTTCCTCTAATTTATGTCACTTGTTTCTTACCTGTCTCCACATTGGCACTTTTAAGTGAATGTCCAAGGGCTGAATTCCTGGTACTCAAATTGTTGAGTCAAATAATATGTGTGTGTGTGTGTTTTTAAATTGATATTGCATACCTGTTCTTCAAAAAGGTTGTACAGAGGTAATTAGTAAATATTAATTTAGTAATAAGGAATTAGTAAATAGTAATTTATGTTTCTACTAGTAGCAAACAATATTTATTTGTCTACACACTCACCAACACTGGCTATTTTCAAACTTGCAGATATTTACCAATATGATAAGTGGTGAATGGTTTGACTCTGCTTCCCCATCCAAATTTGATGTTGAATTACAATCCTCAATGTTGGGGAAAGGACTTGGTGGGAGGTGATTGGCTAATGGAGGCAGATTTCTCCTCTGCTGTTCTCATGATAAAGAGTGAATTCTCACAAGATCTGGTTGTTTAAAAGTATAGAGCTTGTCCCTCTTCATTCTCTCCTCCTGGCCATGTGAAGATGTGCCTGCTTCCCCTTCACCTTCCACCATGATTGTAAGTTTCCTGAGGCCTCTCCAGCCATGCATCCTGTACAACCTGCAGAACCATGAGCCACTTCAACTTCTTTTTCTCATAAATTACCCAGTCTCAGGTAGTTCTTTATAGCTATGTGAGAATGAACTAATACAGGTGATAAGGAATACCTTATTGCTTTAATCTACAATTCCGCATTTTAAGTAGGAAGGTAACCAACTTTTCATATGCCTGTTGCTGTCTGGAATTTTTTTTTTCAGTGTTCTGCCTATCCAGGCCCTTTGTTCATTTTTCTTTTGGCTTGTTTATATTTTCATGTTGATTTGTAAATTTTCCGAACATAATATCTGCAAATGCTTTTCATGAGAATACATTTATTATTAAAGCCACATAATTCAAAATTTAAATCTTCTGGTCATGAGTATCACTTTGTCTTCCCAGTCAGATGATCAATTCTTTGAAAACAGGGACCCACAACCTAGTCTAGTCTTAAGTTGCATAGTAAACACTGGTTGATCAGCCTTGTCCTTCATCCTGGGCACCTGTCACGGAATGCGATCCTCTTGGGAAGAGTTGTATCTTCCTTAGTTACAGAAGAAGATGAGATTTGCCTTCCTGGGTCAGACCCTCCATCGATCCAGTCTTGCTTTCTATATGACAGCAGCAACAAGAAACATGTTGAAGAGAATCCAATTACCCTCTTTGACATCCACTTCAAAAGGTTAGGAATTTGTCGTACGTACCACCGTTTGAGATCTATCTTCCATCAATTCCTCTAAACCCTTCTTGAACTTACTTACATTTCAGCATATAGTCCCACTGAGGGCACTAGAGGTAATGAGTTCTTTTGTTTATAATGCAATATGTCAATTTCTGAGTCAGCAGGACAATGTTATATGTGAGCATATAGAATTCTTCCCAATTCACTTTTAACACCTATGAATAATATGTTTAAAATATTAACACAATGTTTTCTTTATTAATTCTAAAACATTTTTCAGACTTTTCTTTGAGCTTTTTTATTGTGTATTACTATGTATTTTTAAAAGACCAAAAAATATAAATATACAGTTTAATGAGTAATTTTAAAGAGAGCAGCTATGTACTCATACTGGGTCAAGGAAGGTCCTTGCCAAGGTCCCAAAACCCCTTAAGTGTCCCCTCCCCAGAAAGGGTGAGTAAACACTATTCTGACTGTTTAGATAATCACTTTCTTTGTATTTCTTTATCTTTTACCATCTATGGATACCTCCCTAAATTCTATGTTTTGGTTTCAGCTTTTTATTTTCAGGTTTTTGAACTTTATATAAATGACTTAATACTGTCTATGTTTTTGGTGTCATGGTTATCCCTCAACATTAAGCTATTAGGATTCATCCACATTTGTTGAGAATGGTTTTAGTTCATTTTTTTTCTCAACAGACTTCCATGGTATTGCCATACTACAGTTTAATTACACATTCTGCTAATGATGGACATTAGGGTTGTTTCCATTTCCGAGTGATTGCAATCAATGCTGCTATTCTCATAAATGTATCCTGCTACACATGTGTACAAGTTTCCCTAGGGTATATATTCAGGAATAAAATTCCTGAGTCATAGAGATACTATCTTCAACTACTAGGTATTGGCAAACGTCTTTCCAAAGTGGTTATGCCAATTTTCATTCCCATCAACATCACTTGAGAGTTTCCACTGCTCGACACCCTTCTTTTTTTCAGTACAGAGAGTCATGTACCATCCTATCTTATTGAGATATGATTCACATATTACACAGTTCACACTTTCAACCTATACCAACCAGTAGTTGTTAATATATTCACAAAGTGCACTTCTAGGATGACAATTAATTTTAGAACATTTTAATTACCACCAAAAACAAAACACAAAAATTATGCCCTTTAGACACCACTGCTCAAATACCTACCTCATCCCACTGACCCCAGTCATAGGCAACAAGTACTTTCTGTCTCTACAGATGTGACTGTTCTGGTCATTTCGCATAAATAAAATCATACAATATGTGGTCTTTTGTAACTTTTTTTTTCACTTAGCACAATGTTTTTAAGATTCATGCATGTTGTAGTATGCATCAACACAGACATTCCCCAACTTAAAATGGCTCAACAATTTTTTGACTTTATGTTGGTACAAAAACAACATGTATTTAGTAGGAGGTGTGCTACAAGAACACATCCAGCCATTCTGGTTTTCCCTTTCAGTATAGTATTCAATAAATTACATGATATAATCAGCACTTTATTATAAAATAGGCTTTGTGTTACCTGATTTTGCCCAACTGTAGCTAATGTAAGTATTCGGAACACGTTTAAGGTAGGCTAGACTGAGCTATGTTGTTTGGTAGATTGGGTGTAGTCAATGCATTTTTTGACTTACAATGTTTTCAACTTACAATGATTTATTGGGATGTAACCTCGGTGTGAGTTGAGGAGCATCAGTGCTTCATTTTGTTGCCAAATATCTCATTCTACGGACGTATCCCATTTTATTTGTCCATCAGTTGGTGAATAGACATTGGAGCTTTCCCTCTTTCGGACTTTTATGAACATGCTGCTAGGAATGTTCATGTACAAGTTTTTGTGTGGACATGTTCTCTTTTCTCTTGAGGATCTACCTAGGAGTGGAATTGTTGGATAATATGGTAACTCTATGTTTAACAAGAACTGCCAGACTATTTTTCAATGCAGCTGCACCATTTTGCATTCTCACCAGCAAAGTATCATGGTTTCAATTTCTCCAAATCCTCACCAACACTTGTTTTTGGTTTTTGGATTTTTGGTGTTTTTTTTTTTTTTTTGAGACAGAGCCTTGCTCTGTCACCCAGGCTGAAGTGCAGTGGCATGACCTCAGCTCACTGTAACCTCCGCCTCCCGGGTCAAGCAATTCTCCTGCCTCAACCTCCCTAGTAGCTGCGACTACAAGTGTGTGCCACCACATCTGGCTAATTTATTTTTCGTATTTTTAGTGGAGATGGGGTTTCGCCATGTTGGCCACGCTGATGACCAACTTAACTCCTGAGCTCAGGTAATCCATTCGCCTCACCCTCCCAAGGTGCTAGGATTACAGGCATGAGCCACCACACCCAGTCAAAACTTGTTGTTACCCTTTTTTTTTTTTTAAGTAATAGCCAATCTAGTGGGTGTGAATTGGTATATCCCAAAAAATACCGATAGTTTTGACTTTCTTTTCTCTAATGCCCAATAATGTTGATTATCTTCTCATGTGCATATTCATCATTTGTGTTTCTTCTTTGGAGAAATGTCTATTCAGATCCTTTGTCCACTTTTTAATTGGGTTATTATCTTCTTATTATTGAGTTGTAAAAGTTCTTTATCTTTTCTAGAAACAACTTTCTTATATGATTTGCCAAAATTTTTTCCCATGCTGTAGAGTGTCTTTTCACTCTCTTGGTAGTGTCCTCTGAAGCACAAAAATTTTAAATTTTGGTGATGTCCAATTCATCTATGTTTTTCTTTTATTGCTTATACTTTTGGTGTCATGTCTAATAAATGATTGCCTAATCCAAGGACATGCAAGTTTAGACCTATGTTTCCTTCTGAGAGTTTTACAGTTTTAGCTCTTTAATTTAAGTTTTTAATCCATTTTTTAGTTAGTTTTTGCATGTGGTGTGAGATATGGGTCCAACTTTATTCCATGTGAATATCTATTTGCATGTGGATATTCATTTGCATGTGGATAATCCTGCTGGCCCAATACTACTGCTTGAAATGACAATTCTTTCCCCTACTGAATTGTCATGGCACTCTAGTAAAAAAAATCAATTAACTGTAAATGCCAGGACCTATTTCTGGACCTTCAATTCTATTCCATTGATCTATGCGTCTATTCTTATACATGTTTCACACTATCTCGACTGTCATAGCTTTGTAGTTTTTTGAAATTGAAAAATATAAGCCTGGTCTTTTTTCTCAAAATTGTTTTATCTATTCTGAGTCCCTTGCATTTCCATGTGAATTTATGGATCAGCTTGTCAGTTTCTGCAAAGAAGGCAGCTGGGATTTTTACAGTGATTGCATTAAACGTGTATCAATTTGGGGAGTATTGCCACCTTAACAATATTAAGTGTTTCCATTCATGAACATAGGATGTCTTTCTGTTTATTTAGATCTTCTTTAACATCTTTCAATAATGTTTTACAATTTTCAGTTTATAAGTTTTGCACTTCTTTTGTTAATCTATTCCTAAGCATTAAATATGGTTTGGATCCATGTTTTTACCCAAATCTCAAGTTGAATTGTAATTCCTAATGTTGGAGGTAGGGCCTGGTAGGAGGTGAAAGGATCATGGGAGTTGTTTTCTCATAAATGTTTTAGCAGCATCCCTTAGTACTGTTCTCATAATAGTGAATCCTTGTGAGATCTAGTCATTTGAAAGTGTGTGACACCTCCCTCTTCACTCACTGTTGTTCCTGCTCTGACCTTGAGATGCTTCACTCGCACTTTGCCTTCTGCCATGACTTGCCAAGTTCCCTGAGGCCTCTCTAGAAGCTGATGCTGCCATGCTTCCTGTACATCCTACAGAACCATGAGCCAATTATACCTCTTCATTATAAATTACCCAGTCTTAGGTATTTCTTTATAGCAGTGTGAGAATGGACTAATAGAGTATTTTATTCTTTTTAGTGCTATTATAAATAAAACTACTTTCTTAATTTCATTTTTAGTTTACTCATTGCTACTGTACAAAAATACAGATGATTCCATCAGGACTTGCTGAAATGAAAAAGAATAGGAAAATATAGAAATACAATGAAACATTATTTATATTAATCTTATATCCTGAAACTTGCAAGACTCATTTATTAGTCCTAAGAGGTTTTTAGTGGATTCTCTAGTATTTTCTTTATACCAGATCATGCCATAAAATAGAGATAGTTTTACTTCTTCTTTTCCAATCTGTATACATTTCTATTTCATTTTCTTGCCTAATTGCCTTCACTAGAACCTCTAGGACAATGTTTAATAGAAGTGGCAAGAGCAGACGTCCGTATCTTGTTCTTAATCTTAAAATTCAGTCTTTCACCATTAAATATCATGTTACCTGTTGGTTTCTCTAGATTCTCTTTATCAGGGTGAGGAAGTTCCTTTCGATTCCTAGTATGTTGGGCGTTGTTTTGTTTTCTTCATGACAAAGTGTTGGATTTTGTCAACTGCTTTTTCTGCAACTATTGAGAGGATCATGTGGGTTTTTTTTTTTTTGTCCTTCATTCTATTAGTGAGTATATTATGTTAATTGATTTGAGTATGTTAAACACACTTGCATTCCTGGAATAGTTAGTCATAGTGTATATTCTTTCTATATATTGCCAGATTCTGTTTACTGGTATTTAGTTGAGGAGTTTTACATCTATAGTCGTAAGAGATATTGGTCTTTAGTTTATTCTTGTAATGTGTTTGTCTGGTTTTGGCATGAGGGTAATATTGGCCTCATAAAATAAGTTGGGAAGTGTGTTCTCCTCTTCTAATTTTTTAAAGAGTTTATGGCCTTACAAGAGGTCCTGAAAGAAGCACTAAACATAGAAAGGAACAACCAGTACCAGCCACTCCAAAAACGTACCGAATAGTAAAAACCATCAACACAATGAAGACACTGCATCAACTAATGGTCAAAACAACCAGATAGCATCAAAATGGCAAGATCAAATTCACACATAACAATATTAACCTTATATGTAAATGGGCTAAATGCCCCAATCAAAAGAAACAGACTGGCAAATTGGATAAAAAGTCAAAACGCATCAGTGTGCTGTATTCAGGAAACCTATCTCACGTGCAAGGACACACATAGGCTCAGAATAAAGGGATGGAGGAAGATTTACCAAGTAAATGGAGAGCAAAAAAAAAAAGCAGGAGTTGCAATCCTAGTCTCTGATAAAACAGGCTTTAAACCAACAAAGATCAAAAGAGACAAAGAAGGGCATTACATAATGGTAAAAGGATCAATGCAAAAAGAAGAGCTAACAATCCTAAATATATACACACCCAATACAGGAGCACCCAGATACATAAAGCAAGTTCTTAATGACCTACAAAGAGACTTAGACTCCCACACAATAATAGTGGGAGACTTTAACTCTCCACTGTCAATATTAGACAGATCAACGAGACAAAAAATTAGCAAGGATATCTAGGACTTGAACTCAGATCTGGACCAAGCAAACCTAATAGACATTTACAGAACTCTCCACCCCAAATCCACAGAATATACATTCTTCTCAGCACCACATCGCACCTACTCTAAAACTGACCACAAAATTGGAAGTAAATAACTTCTCAGCAAATGCAAAAGAGCAGAAATCATAACAAACAGTCTCTCAGACCACAGTGCAATCAAATTAGAACTCAGGATTCAGAAACTAACTCAGAACCACACAAGTTCATGGAAACTGAACAACTGGCTCTTGAATGTTGACTGGATAAACAGTGAAATGAAGGCAAAAATGAAGATGTTCTTCGAAACCAATGAGAACAAAATCACGACATACCAGAATCTCTGGGACACAATTAAAGCAGTGTCTAGAGGGAAATTTATAGCAATAAATGCCCACATGAGAAGCAAGGAAAGATCTAAAATCGACACCCTATTATCAAAATTGAAAGAGCTAGAGGAGTAAGATCAAAAAAACTCAAAAGCTAGCAGAAGACAGGAAATAACTAAGATCAGAGCAGAGCTGAAGGAGATAGAGACACAAAAAAAAAACTTCAAAAAAATCCATAAATCCAGGAGCTGGTTTTTTGAAAAGATCAACAAAATAGGTAGACCTCTAGCCAAATTAATAAAAAAGAAAGGAGAGTATAATCAAATAGAAGCAATAAAAAACAATAAAGGGGATATCACCATCGATTCCACGGAAAGACAAACTACCATCAGAGATTGCTATAAACAACTCTATGCACATAAAGCAGTAAACCTGGAAGAAATGGATAAATTCCTGGACACTCGTACCCTCTCAAGCCTAAACCAGGAAGAAGTTGAATCCCTGAATAGACCAATAACAAGGGCTGAAGTTGAGGCAGCAATTAATAGCCTACCAACCCAAAAAAAAAGCCCAGGTCCAGAGGGGTTCACAGCCAAATTCTACCAGATTTACAAAGAGAAACTGGTACCACTCCTTATCCATCACGATCAAATAGGCTTCATCCTGGGGATGCAAGGCTGGTTCAACATACACAAGTCTAAAAATGTAATACACCGTAAACAGAACCAAAGACAAAAATCACATGATCATCTCAATAGATGCAGAGAAGGCCTTCAACAAAATTCAACAGCCCTTTATGCTAAAAACTTTAATAAACTAGGTATTGACAGAACGTTTCTCAAAATAATAAAAGCTATTTATGACAAACCCACAGCCAATATCATAATGAAGGGGCAAAAACTGGAAGCATTCCCTTTGAAATCTAGCACTAGACAAGGATGCCCTCTCTCAGCACTCCTATTCAATATAGTATTGGAAGTTCTAGCCAAAGCAATCAGGCAAGAAAAAGAAATAAAGGGTATTCAATTAGGAAAAGAGGAAGTCAATAGCAAAGAGTACAATAGCAAAGAATTGGAACCAACCTAAATGCCCATCAATGATAGACTGGATAAAGAATATGTGGCACATATACACCATGGAATACTGTGCAGCCATAAGAAAGGATGAATTCATGTCCTTTGCAGGGACATGGATGAACCTGGAAACCATCATTCTCAGCAAACTGACGCAAGAACAGAAAATCAAACATGCATGTTCTCACTCATAGGCGGGTGTTGAACAATGAGAACACATGGACACAGGGAGGGGAGCATCACACACTGGGGTCTGTTTGGGGGGACTAGGGGAGGGACAGCGCAGGGGTAGGGAGGTTGGGGAGGGATAACATGGGGAGAAATGCCAGATATAGGTGATGGGGATATGGAGGCAGCAAACCACATTGCCATGTATGTACCTATGCAACAATCCTGCATGATCTGCACATGTACCCCAGAACCTAAAGTACAATAAAAAAAAAATTTTAAGAAAAGAGTTTGTGTAGAATTGTTATTTATTTCTTTAAGTGTTTAGGTGGCTGTCAGACTTTTTAATTTTTTTTCCAATTGGTGAATATATAGTGATATTTCACAGGGTTTGATTTTGCATTTCCCATATTTCCCTTACTCTCTGAAGGTTAAACAATTTTTTTCTATGTGTGATGGCTTTTTATATTTTCTCTTTTATTTGAGGGTTTTGACCATTTAGAGAAGGCTGATTGTGTCAGTGATCTGCAGAAGTTCTTATTATGTTCTAGGTTCCTGTCCTTTGTATATTATATGTGCTGCAGCAAATATCTTTTTTCCTGTGGCTTCTTTTTAAGACTATTTATAAAGTCTTGGTTAGTAGAAGTTCTTAGTGTTTATGCGGTCAAATATATAGTCTTTTCTTGAAAATAAGGACAAAAACTTTTTGTGTTATACAGAAAAAAATCCTTTTCTATTCCAAGATCGTTTTTTAAATTCTCCTATTATTAACTTTTCTTCCCCCTTTCATAATTGGGGCTTCTATCCATGTAGAAATTTTCTTTTTATGAATGCTATTAGATAGGAATCCAACTTTTTTTCCCATCTGGATACCCACTTATGCTAACACTATTTTTTGTAATAACAAAACAACTCCGTTGTTGAGACGGAGTCTTGCTGTGTCACCCAGGCTGGAGTGCAATGGCAAGATCTTGGCTCACTGCAACCTCTACCTCCTGGGTTCAAGTGATTCTCCTGCCTCAGCCTCCCAAGTAGCTGGGATTACAGGCGTATATCACCACGCCTGGCTTGTATTTTTGTATTTTTAATAGAGACAAGGTTTCATCACGTTGGCCAGACTAGTCTTGAACTCCTGAACTCGTGATCCCCATCTCAGCCTCCTAAAATGTTGGGATTACAGCCGTAAACCACTGTGCCTGGCCAGTAACACTATTGGAAAGACCATTCTTTCTCCCTCTGCTCTGCAGTGCCAAATCTAGCACACATCGAGTCACCATAAATGTTTCTGGGTGTCTATTTAGTTCCAGTGATCTGTCTGTTTATTTCTGTTCCAATACCATATTGTTTTAATTATTGTAGCTTTACAGTAACTCCCTGTAGCTTGTAAAATAACTGCTTCACCATGTTCTCTTTAATGGATACGTTGGCTCTTCTTGGGTCTTTGCATTTTCATAGACATTTGCAATCAGCTTATGAAGTTGCAACTAAAAAACTGTTTGGATTTTTGACAGGGATTGCATTAAATTTACTCATAATTTTTAATAGAAATTCTAATTTATGATATTGAGTCTTCTAATCCACAAGCACGGTATATTTCTCCATCTATTTAGGTATGCTTTAGTTTTCACAATGATGTTTTAAATTTATTTTAGTAAAGGCATTGCACAGATATTTTGAGGTACTTCATATTTCTTGACGTTATTGTAAATGATATTTAAATATTTTCCATTTTCTAGTGAACATTGTATACAAATATAACTGATTTTTGTACACTGGTTTTTGAATTCTAGGCCAAAAATTCATTAATACAAGTATTTGAACTGTGTATTCTTTAGGAATTTCTAGGGACATAATCATATCATCTACAGAGCGACCGTGGAAGTTTTGTTTTTCTTATGTTACTGTGACAATTAGCGCTTCCAGTACAATGTTCAATGTGGTGACCACAGTAAACATCCTTATCTTGCTCCCCGTCTCAGAGAGAAAGTGATGTGACTGTGTCATGTTGCTTGTTAAAGCTTTGTTTCTTTTGTTCTGCTGTATTTTGTTTGGTGGTTACCTTCTCCATGGCTTTTTAAAAGTTGCCTTCTGCCGGATGCAGTGGCTCATGTCTGTAATCCCAGCACTTAGGAAGGCCAAAGCAGAAGGATCGCTGGTGCCCAGATGTTCAAGACCAGCCCTGGGCAAGATAGTGAGACCCCATCTCTGATTTAAAAATAAAAATAAATAAAAGTTCCCTTCTATTCCTATTTGGCTGTGAATTTTTATTATGAATGGACACTAAATTTAATCAAATGTTTTTACTGCATCATCTGAAATGAAGATCACGAGCTTTTTCTCCTTTAATCTACTAATGTGGTGATTTACATTCATTGTTTTTCTAATGTTAAACCAACCCCAGTTTCCCAGAATAACCCAGCTTGGTGATGATATATTACCCTTTTAATATATTGCTGGATTCTATCTGCTAATATTTTGTTTGGAATGTTTATATCTGTGTGAGGTTGGCCTGTAATTCTCTTTTCTCAGGCTATCCTTGTCAGAGTCTGTTATCAAGTTCATGACAATTCAGAAATGAGTTAAAATGGCACCTCTTTTTCTATTCACTAAAAAGTTTATATAAGACTGAAATGATCTGTTCCTTGAATACTGGGTTGCACTTTCCAGGGAAGTCATCTGGGCCTAAAATTTCGTCTGTGGGAAGATTTTTTGTTACTAACTCAAATTTTATAATGATTATAAGACTTTCAGATTTGCTCTTTCTTCTAAAGTCAGTTTTCACTTTAAATAACTTTACTAATATATCACTTATATACCATAAAGTTTAACCACTTTGCATGTGCAATTCCATAATTTTTAGTGCATTTACTGAGTTATGCAGCCATAACCACAACCCTGTCTTGCAGCCCACATTTAGATTTGTTATTTTTTTTTCCAGGAATAAGCTTTTTTTTTTTTTTTTTTTTTTTTGAGACAGAGTCTCGTTCTGTCATCCAGGCTGGAATGCAGTGGCATGATCGCAGCTCACTGCAAGCTCTGCCTCCCAGGTTCAAGCCATTCTCCTGCCTCCACCTTCCAAGCAGCTGGGATTACAGGTGCCTGCCAGCACACCCAGCTAATTTTTGTATTTTTAGTAGAGACGAGATTTCACCATGTTGGCCAGGCTGGTCTCAAAATCCTGACCTCAGGTGATCTGCCTGCCTCAGCCTCTTAAAGTGCTGGGATTACGGGCTTGAGCCCCCACACCAGGCCAAATATGCCTGTTTCACCTAAGATTTTTGGTATAAAGTTGTTCATGATGATTTATTTTATTTTATTTTATTTTTGTCTTTTTGTTTTTTTCCTTTTTGTGGAGAACGGGGTCTCGCTATATTGCCCAGGCAGGTCTCGAACTCCTGGGCTCAAGCTATCCTCCCGCCTCTGCCTCCCTAAGAGCTGGGATTACAGGCGTGAGCCACAGCGCCCGGCCTGATGATTTGTTATTATATTGTGAATTTTTACAGTCTCTAAGTTACATCCCTTTTCTACTCCTCAATTTTTTGCGCCATTTTTCTTCTTTCCTTGGTCAGTCTCACCAAAGATTTGTCAATTAATCTTTTTTGAAAGAACAATTTCTGGCTGTATTAAACCTTGCTGGCATGGATTTATTTTCTCCAATAATTTCTCCTATCGTAATTATTTCTTTTCACTCTCTACGGTTTATTATTCTTTTCTACTTAGTTAAGATGGATGTTTAGCTCATTTATTTGGGGCCCTTTTGCAGTATATCCATTAAGGGTTATAAATGTATCATTAAGTACTATTTTAGCTACAATGACAAGTTTTCAAATGTAGTATTTTTATTATAATTCAAGTCAAGTATTTTTAAATGTTTATTATTATTTCTTCCTGGATTCATTATTTAGAGGTATATTCTGTTACATTTTTGTCATTGATTTTTAGACTAATCATACTTTGTTCAAAAACTAAATATTGTGTGATTTCAACACTCTTAATTTTTTTACTTATGGCCCAGGGTATAGTCAATTTTAAAACATGTAATATGCACACTCAAAAAATTTTCATTCTAAAATCATTGAGAGCAGTGTTCTGAATATTTACCTGACCTCTATTTGCTAATGATGATGTCAGATCTTCTGCATCATTACGAATTCTTTTGCTGCTGCTTCTATCAACTATTGAGATATCTGAGATTTTAAAAAATCTTCCAGGATAGATGGGGTGTGGTGGCTCACACCTGTAATCCTAGCACTTTGGAGGCTGAGATAGGAGGATGGCTTGAGCCCAGGAGTTTGAGGCCAGCCTTGGGCAACATAGTGAGACTCCATCTCTACAAAAAAGAAAAAGAAAAATTAGCCAGTGATGGTGGTGCCTGCCAGTGGTCTCAGCTGCTCAGGAGGCTGAGGTGGGAGGATCATCTGAGACCAGAAGGTATTTGAAGCTGCAGTGAGCTGTGATCACGCCACTGCACTTCAACCTGGGCAACAGAATGAGATCCTGTCTCAAAAAATAAAAATAAATCTTCCAGGATAATTGTAGATTTATTAATTTTTCCTGTGATTCTGTCAAATTACATTTTATTATATTTTGAGATAAATTATTAGGTAAATGCAAGTTTAGAAATCAATAATTCTTCCTGATGAATTGACCTTTCAAGTTTCAATGTAACTCTCTGTATGCCTAGTATTGTTTTTTGCCTTAAAGTCCATTTTTATTTTATTTGTTTTACAAATAGTGAAATTCACTCTTTTTGGAATCGTTCCATGAGTTTTAATAAATACATGGAGTTGTATAACTACTACCACAAGCAAGACACAGAACAGTTCCATCATCCCCAAAATCTTTTTCACTCTCTCCCTTTATAGATAGCCTCCTCCTCCCTCCCGCTAATCCCTGGCAACCACTGATGATTGTTTTGTCTTTCCCAGAATATCCTATAAAGAGAACCATGGAGTATATACTCTTTTGAGGCTGGCTTCTTCCACTTAGCAGAGTGCCTTTGGAATTCATCCATGTGGTTACATGTGTCAATGATTTGTTTTTTTTGTTGCTAGGTAGTTTTCTACTACATAAGTGTGGCAAATTTGTTTAGCCATTAGCTACTTGAAGGACCCTTAGATTATTTCCAGTTTTTAGTGGTTAGAAACAAGACTGTTGCCAGATGCAGTGGTTCATGCCTGTAATCTCAGCACTGTGGGAGGCTGAGGTAGGTGGATCACCTGAGATCAGGCACTCAAGACCAGCCTGGCCAACATAGTGAAACCCCGTCTCTACTTAAAATACAAAAATCAGGCAGATGTAGTGTTGCACGCCTGTAATCCCAGCTACTTGGGAGGCTGAGGCAGGAGAACTGCTTGAACCTTAGAGATTGAGGCTGCAGTGAGCCAAGATTGCACCACTGCACTCCAGCCTGGGCAACAAAGCGAGACTCTGTCTCAAAAAAGAAAAGGAAAAAAAACAAGAAAAGAAAAGAAAAAAGCCTGCTAAATATAGTCACATACAAGTTTGTTTGTTTCCTGCCTCCCTTCCTCTCTTTTTTTCTCTTTCTCTTTCTCCTCTCTTTCTTCCTTTCTTCTTTTCTTCCTTTCTTTCTTTCACAGGGTCTTGTTTTGTCACCCAAGCTGGAGTGCAGTGGTGCAATCTTGGCTCACAGCAGCCTCAACCTCCCAGGCTCAAGCAGCTATTCCATCTCGGTCTCTGAGGTAGCTGGGACTCTAGGCACACACTGCCGTGCCGGGCTAATTTTTGTATATTTGGTAGAGATGAGATTTCACCAGGTTGCCCATTCTGGTATCAAACTCCTATGCTCAAGAGATTCAATTGCCTCAGCCTCCCAAAGTGCTGGAACTGCAAGCTTGAACCACCATGCCCAGGCCAGGTTTTCTGATGAACAAAAGTTTTTATTTAACTCTATAGTGGGATTGCTGGGTGATATGGTAAACATACGTTTAACTTCATGAGAAACTGCCCAGTTGTTTTCTCAGGTGACTGTGTCATTTTGCATTCCTATCAACAGTGAAAGAGTGTTCCAATTTCAGTACAGCATGTGAGCTCTTAGTATTTCCAGGTTTTTTCTTTTAGCCATTCTATTTAGGTATGTAGTAGTATTTTATGGGGCTTTTAATTTGCATTTTTCTAAAGATTAATGACGTTGAACAAGTTTTCATTTGCTCATTTGCATCTATATGTCTTTAATGACGTGTCTGTTCAAATCTTCTGCTCATTTTTAAAAATCTGGTCATTTTTTGGCGTTGAGTCTTGAGAGTTCTTTATATTTTCTTTATGTTCGGTATGTATGGTCCTTTGTCATATAATGTGAGTTGCAAGTGTCTTCTCCCAGGCTGTGGCTTATCTTTTCATTCTCTTAACATCCCTTTCACAGAAAAATAGTTTTTAGTTTCATTGAAGTCTGATTTATATTTTTGTCTCTTACAGATCATGCTTTTGGTGTTATATCTAAAGATGAACTCTTTTTCCTAACTCAAGGTCACAAAAATGTTCTACTATCTTTTCTTTGAGAAGTTTTGGACCTTCGGATTCCACATTTGTGTCTATGATAAATTTTGAGTCAACTTTTGTAAAATATGTGAGATATGGGTCAAAGTTTCTTGGGGGGCGTTGTTTTTTGGGGGGTCTTTTGCGTATGACTATCCAATCGTTCCAGCATCATTTGTTTAAAACTATATGCTTTCTCCCTTGAATTGCCTTTAGATTTTTGTTAAAAACCAATTCACCATATTTGTATGAGTATTTCACACATATATAGACATAGTCTATTCTTTCACCAATATCACACTGACTTGATTACCATAGCTTTGTAGTAATTTTTGAAATTAGGTAATGTGAATCCTCCAACTTTTTTCTTCTTTTTCAGAATTGCTCTGGCTATTCTAGTTTCTTTGCTTATTCATATAAATTTTATGTTTAACCTTTCTGTCTACAAAAACTCCTGCTAAGATTTTGGTTGGGATTGTATTGAATTCACAGATTAAATTGGGGAAAATCGGCATTTTAATGAAATTAAGACTTCTAGTTCATGAACAGGGCGTATTTATTTATTTAGGTCTTTTTTGACTTTTTAAAGTTTGTTGTGTCTAATGTAAACATAGCTACACTGAAGCTGAGCGTGGTGGCACATGCCTGTAGTCCCAGCTACTAGGGAGGCTGAGGCCAGAGGATCACTTGAGCCCAGGAGTTTGAGGCGAGCCTGGGTGATATAGCAAAATCTCTAGTAAATAAAGAAATACATGGCCGGGTGCGGTGGCTCACGCCTGTAATCCCAGCACTTTGGGAGGCCGAGGCGGGTGGATCACGAGGTCAAGAGATCAAGACCATCCTGGTCAACACGGTGAAACTCCGTCTCTACTAAAACTACAAAAAATTAGCTGGGCATGGTGGCGCGTGCCTGTAATCCCAGCTACTCAGGAGGCTGAGGCAGGAGAATTGCCTGAACCCAGGAGGCGGAGGTTGCGGTGGCCCGCGATCGCCCCATTGCCCTCCACCTTGGGGAAAAAAAGCAAAAAATTGTCCAAAAAAAAAAAAAAAAAAGAAAGAAAAAAGAAATACAGCTACACTAGCTTTCTTTTTGGTTAATACTTTCTCTTTTTTTGAGACAGAGTCTCACTTTGTTGCCAGGCTGGAGTGCAGTGGCGCAATCTGGGCTCACTGCAACCTCCAGCTCCCTGGTTCAAGCGATTCTCCTGCCTCAGCCTCCCAAGTAGCTGGGACTATAGGCATGAACCACCACGCCCAGCTAATTTTTGTATTTTTTAGTAGAGACGGGGTTTCACTATGTTGGCCAAGATAGTCTCGATCTCTTGACCTCGTGATTCCCCTGCCCCAGCCTCCCAAAGTGCTGGGATTACAGGCCTGAGCCACTGCGCCTGGCTGGTTAATACTTTCATGGTATATCCCTCCCTCTCCATGGCCCTCATTGATGTTCCATATTCTAATTCCCCAGAACTTGTTGAATATGTTATATAGCCAAGGCGAATTAAGGTTGCAGATAGCTGCTGATCACCTAACCTTAAAATAGGGAAAGTATCGTGAATTAGCCAGGCGGGCCCAATACAATCATCAATGTCCTTAAAAGTGAAAAGCAGAGGCAGAAGAAGTGACTGGTGAGAATGATGCAATGTGAAAAGGACTGGGCTCAACATGGCTGGTTTTGAAGATGGAGGAAGAGGGCCATGAGCCAGGGAATGTAGGCAACTTCTAGAAGATTCCAGAAGCAGGAAAAGACCCAAAAATAGATTCCTTTAAAAAAAAAAAAAAAAAAAAGACAGGATCTCACTCTGTTGCCCAGGCTAGAGTGCAGTGTCGCAATCTCAGCTCACTGCAGCTTCTACCTCAGGCTCAAGCAATCCTCCCATCTCAGCTTCCTGAGTAGCTGGGACTACAGGTATATGCCACTGCACCCATCTAATTTTGTTTTTATTTTTTTTTGTAAAGACAGGGATTCCCTATGTTGCCCAGGCTGGTCTTGAACTCTTGGGCTCAAGTGATCCTCCTGCCCTGGCCTTTGAAAGTGTTGGGATTACAGGCATGAGCCACCACACCTGGCCAAAAATGTTTTTGTTTCCAAAATCTGCAGGAAGAATGCAGCCCTGAAAATATTTTGATTTTAGTTCAGTAAAACCTTGTTTGTATCACAGAAGCCACTAAGTTTGTGGTAAATTGTTACAGCAGAACTAGAAAGCTAATACGCTGCCCTCTTACTCACACTTTATTTTGTGCCTAAAACCTCTCTTATTAAATAGCACATAATTTCATTTTCCTTTTTTTTTAATAACCTGAGAATCTTTGTTAACTGGAGCATGTGATTCACTTGTATTAATGCAATTGCTAATAGATTTGGTTTAAATCTCACCTCTTGTTTTGTGCTTTCTTTTTTGTTTTGTTTGGGGTTTTGTTCATTTGTTTGTTTGTTTGTTTGTTGAGACAGAGTCTCACTCCGTCGCCCAGTCTGGAGTGCTGCGGTGTGATCTCAGATCACTAAAACCTCCATCTCCTGAGTTCAGGCCATTCTGGTCCCTCGGCCTCCTGAGCAGCTGGGATTACAGGCACTCACCACCATGCCCAGCTAATTTTTGTATTTTTGGTAGAGATGGGGTTTCGTCATGTTGGCCAGGCTGGTCTCAAACTCTTGGCCTCAAGTGATCCGCCTGCCTCAGTCTCCCATAGTGCTGGAATTAAAGGCATGAACCGTCATGCCCAGCCTTGTTCTCTGCTCTCTAACTGCCCTATCTGTTCTGTTTTTACCCTTCTTGCTTCTTAATTATGTTTTATTATTCTGTTTCTCCTACTCTTGTTTTATAAATTATATATTTATTTCCATTATTTTACTGGGTATCTAGAAATTAAAACATGCATAATTAACATATCTGATTCTAAACTTGGTCAATATTTTACCCTATTCTTGGACAATTAAAAATCTTTAGAACATTGGCATTTCATTTATCCCCCTCCAACATATTTGCTGTCACTGTCATGTATTTTAATTATATTTTAAACCTCACAAGGTATTATTATTGTTTTATCTAACCAACGTTCATTTAGATTTTATCTAGATATTTACCACTTTGGTTTTCAGTTTTGTTTTTTGGTTTATTTGAGATGGAGTTTCACTCTTGTCACCCAGGCTGGAGTGCAGTGGCACAATCTCGGCTCACTGCAACCACCATCTCCTGGGCTTAAGTGATTCTCCTGCCTCTGCCTCCCGGGTAGCTGGGATTACAGGTGGCCACCACCACGCCCTGCTAATTTTTGTATTTTTAGTAAAGACAGGGTTTCACCATGTTGGCCAGGCTGGTCTCAAACTCCTGACCTCAGGTGATCCACCCACCTCTGCCTCCCAAAGTGCTAGGGTTACAAGCTTGAGCCACCACACCCAGCTGATATTTACCACTTTTTGTTCTATATTTATTTCTTCCATTTAGTATCACGTGATTTCTGTTTGAAATATATCCTTTATAATTTGCCTCATTGAGAATTTGTTAATGGAAAATTCTTTTTGTTTGTCTGCATGAAAAAAAATCTCTATTTCAACTTTATTCTTGAAATATCTCTTTCTGGTATATAAAGTAGTAGTTTTGTTTGTTTGTTTTTGTTTTTTGGTTTTTGGTTTTTAATGCATCAACAATACCATTCCATTGTCTTTGGGCTCCCATTGTTGCCGTTGAGAAGTTAGCAGTTGGTCTCATTGCTGCTCCTTTGAAGATGTCTTTTTCCTCTGTTTTGTTTTGTTTTGTTTTGTTTTGTTTTTGACACAGGGTCTCACTCTGTCACCCAGGCCAGAGTGCAGTAGTACAGTCGCAGCTCACCATAACCTCAAACTCCTTGACTCAAACAATCCTCCCACCTCAGCCTCCCAAGTAGCTAGGGGTACAGGTGTCCATCATGATGCCCAGCTAATTATTTTACATTTTTTTGTAGAGATGGAGTCTCCCTATGTTACCCAGGCTCCTCTCAAACTCCTGGCCTTGAGCAATTCTCTTGCCTCAGCCTCCCAAAGTGCTGCGATTACAAACATGAGCCACCATACCCAGCCTTTTCTGGCTGTTTCTAAGATCTCCATTGATTTGATTCTTTCATGCTTTACTGTAATCTCAGTGTGGATTTTTTTGTATTGAACCAGTTTGTGATTCACGGCAAATCTGTGGTTTGCTGTCTCTCAGCACTTCTAAAAAAATATTCACCTTTCTCTGTTCATACATTGCTGCTGACCCATTCCCTCCTACTTACAGAACATCAATAAAATATATGTTAAACATTTTCTCTCTGCCTCTTAAACATTTTTCTGTACATTTGATCTTTTTTTCTCTGTGCTACTTTCTGGAAAATTTTTTAAACCTATTTTCAAGGTGATTAATTCTCTCTTCAGCTATGTCTAACCTGATTGTGAATCCATCGGGTGATTTCAGGATTGTGTGTTTTATTTCTAGAAGTTATATTTGCTTTTTCTATTAAATTTGCTTTTTGTTGTTGTTTACTTCTATTTCCCGATAGATTAACCCAAACTTATGTTTTGTTCATTTAGCTATAGTAAGAACAACAGTTATTTAATTGTGTTTAACTATTTCAATTCTTATTGAAATTTTAATATTTCATTGACATCTTTATAGGCCTTGTCCTGTTGCTTTTCTGGTCCTCAGTTATTGTTTTGTTCTCCTTTTGCATTTATTATTTTTGCATACTGCTATTATACTAAAAATAATTATTGCTAGGCATGGTGACTCATGCCTGTAATCCCAGCACTTTGGGAGGCTAAAGCAGTGGATCACTTCAGCTCAGGAGTTCGAGACCAGCCAGACCAACATGGGGAAACTCCATCTCTACTAAAAATACAAAAAATTAGCCAAGCATGGCGGCAGGCCCCTGTAATCCCAGCTACTCAGGAGGCTGAGGCAGGAAAATCACTGAACCCAGGGGGCAGAGGTCGCAGCAAGCTGAGACTGTACCACTGCACTCCAGCCTGGGCAACAGAGCAAGACTCTGTCTCAAAAACAAAAGTATTTATAGGGAGCACTTTAGGCATTGGATGAAGTTTCTTTTCCCCAGAGAGGATTTGCACGTGTTCCTGCCTGCAGTAGCAGCACTAGCAGTCTAAGAACTGCTTGAGGTTGCCTGAATAAACCAGATTATAAAAACCTGAGAGTCAGTTCACCCTTATGCTGAAGATACAGTCCTTTGAGTTTCTGATAATAATCATCATTCAAACTATGTTTTCCTGGGAACTTTTCTTCTTAAAGTACCATAAATTACACACTGTTCCATGTGGAAAAATTCATGATTTTTAAGAGAGGATAAAACAATGAAGTGTGGGTTCTTTCTTTTCAATGACATTCCCTATGATATCAAGAGGCTTGCAATCTCTTTAAGCCAAAACAATATGCTATTCCAGTTTCCTTGAGAAATAGTTTATAAAACAAAAACAGTGTACAAATAGGGAGATATTTATTAAGTGTCTGCCAGAGACCAGGTGCTATGACGCTACGAATAGCATGGTAAGAAATAAAAAGACCAGCCCTCCTGTGACTACTTAACCTCTTTCCTGCATATAATTAGTAGTTTAAAGATTATTTTATTATTTTGATTTATAACTATAAGGGTAAAATAAATCATCATGTTTTCATTATTTTCCATTTGCTACTATTCCTCCAAGAGCACAAAGCCTATTTGGGGAGAAAATATAAAAAACCCTGGATAATTAAATTCTCTGCTCATGTATGTGGAAGGCCTCCGACAGGGAGGATACAGGAAGTAATGATCACAGGGCTCTGAGGTACAATGTGCCCAGTACTGTACATGTATTTTCTACCTCAAGTCTATGAGGTTGGCATTATTGTCCCCATTTTACAATAAAAGAAACAGGTATGGGGACATTCACTTTCCTGAAGTCATACAGCATGTTAGGCAGCTTGTGAATAGCTCCCAAAGACCTTTGCCTCCTGGAATTCCTACCACACCCTTCCTTGTATTATCACCTCTCCTTTAGTGGCTGAAATTAGGTACTCACTTCTAATCAATATAATATGGCAGAAGTAATGAGCAATCAATTCTGAGATTAGCTCCCAAGAGTGTGTAACTTCCATCTCCTCTTCTCTCTTTCTCCCCAGCTCTTCTTACTTGCTTGTTCTGATGAAGCACACTGCCTTGTTATGAACTGTCCTATGGAGAAGCCCATGTACAAGAAATGGAAATCAGTCAGGCATGGTGGCTGATGCCTGTAATCCCAGCACTTTTGGAGGCTGAGGTAAGCAGACTGCTTGAGTCCAGCAGTTTGAGACCAGCCTGGGTAACATGGTGAAACCCCATTTCTACAAAACTACAAAAATCAGCCAGGTGTGGTGGTGTGCACCTGTAGTCCCATCTACTCAGAAGACTGAGGCAGGAAGATTGCTTGAGCCCAGGAGGTGGAGGTTGCAGTGAGCTGAGATTGTGCCACTACACTTTAGCCTGGGTGACAGAGTGAAACCCTGTCTCAAAAAAAAATAAAGAAAAGAAACTGAAGCCTTCAATTGAACAGTCCGTGAAGAAATGAGGCCTGTCAGTAGCCACAAGTAAGCATGAAAATGGATTCTACTCCCAGTCGAGCCTTCAGATGAGACCACAGTCCCAACCAACACCTTCATTGCGGCCACATAAAAGGCTCTGAGACAGGGGACCCAGCTAAGCCACAGACAGATTCCTGACCCACAGACAAGGTAAGATATTAAATGTTGTTGCTTCAAGCCACTAAGCATTATAGCAATGTGTTACACAACAACTGATAACTAATACATGCCTCATAGGGCTAGTCTGATATCTGACAGGCCTGAGAACACACTGTCTTCCTGGGCAAGGCTATGCTGTAACAAATAACCAAATCTTCAGGGGTGATGCCTTTGAATAGAAATTTCCAGAAGAGTCCAGGCAACATAAATCATACAAAAGCTAAATTTGTCTTTAAAGGTCACTTAATCAGACTCTCTCACTTTACATTTGAGAAAAATGAGGGCCAGGAGGGGTGGTTTATATCTGCAATCCCAGCACTTTGGGAGGCTGAGGGATTGCTTGATCCTAGGATGTCGAGACAAGCCTGGACAACACAACAAGACGTCGTCTCTACTACAAAGAAAAAAAAATCAGCCAGGGGTGGTGCTATGGAAATGTAATCCCAGCTACTGGAGAGGCTGAGGCAGTACAATGGCTTGAGGCCAGGAATTTAAAGCTGCAGTGAGCTGGGCTCATGTTACTGCCTTCCAGCCTGGTCAACAGCGTGAGAACATGTCTTTAAAAAAAAAAAAAAAAAGGAACAAGAAAAAAGAAAACTGAGGAACAGAGAGACTTTCGTAGTGCCCGATGGGCATTTGAGCAGGGCCAGTACTATAGAATGTTGTTTGTTTCCCGATCTAAAACGCTTTACGCTGCTTCATGCTGGCTTTCCTTGCTACTTAAGGTGGGAAGAATACCCTCTCTAATGTGTTTTGCATATATGACGTGTGTGTGTGTGTGTGTGTGTGTGTGTGTGTGTGTGTGTGTGTTAGCAATGAATACTTACTGCAGGGTTAGAAGACCAAGGACAGTTTGCCTTTGCTGGTCACAATGAAGAGAAATTGCTCAATGTTCCCTCATTCCCTTGGGTCTCCACCTCCTGCCCCAGCAGCAAGAAACAAACGCTAAATAGAATTAGTAAGAGCTCTGGATAATGGGTTATGTGGGTGCTTCATGAAGAGAAAGCAAAGGTGCAAGGAGACAGGCCAGACAGATGCAAAAGGGAGGAAGCTAGTTAGGGTAGCTAGGATAGCTACATTCAATAATTTATCAGCCAAAGAACTGCAGATGATTTGGGCTCCTTGTCTTAGTCCATTTTGTGTTGCTATAAAGGAATACCTAAGACTGGGTGATTTATAAAGAAGAGATGTTTTATTTGGTTCATGGTTCTGCAGGCTATGCAAGGAGCATGGTGCTGGCATCTGCTTCAGGTGAGGGCCTCTGGCTGCCTCCACTCAGGGCAGAGGTGAAAGAGAGCTGGTGTGTGCAGAGACCACATGGAGAGAAAGGAAGCAAGCTGGGGTGGAGGGCCCAGGCTCTTTCTGACAACCAGCTCCCCAGAACTAACAGAGTAAGAGCTCACCTTCACCCCCCTGCCCTACCTACCCTGCCCAGGGCATTAATTATTCATGAGGGATCTGCTCCATGACCAAACATTGACCACTAGGCCCACCTTTAATGGTGGGGGCCAAATTTCAACATGAGATCTGGAGGTCAGATACCCAAACTACAGCACTCCCAAAATGTGGAAGGTACAGGAGAAATTTTCAGGATCTTGAGGGACCCACAAAAGCAGAAAACAGAACAGTCTTCCTAGAATGCATTTTTCTTTTTTTTTTTTTTATTATACTTTAAGTTCTGTGGTACATGTGGAGAACGTGCAGATTTGTTACATAGGTATACATATGCCACGGTGGTTTGCTGCATCCATCACCCCATTATCTATATTAGGTATTCATCCTAATGCTATAGCTCTCCTAGCCCTCCACTCCCCAACAGGGCCCAGTGTGTGATGTTCCCCTCCCTGTGTCCATGTGTTCTCATTGTTCAACTCCCATTTATGAGTGAGAGCATGTGGTGTTTGGTTCTCTGCTCTGTGTTAATTTTCTGAGAATGATGGTTTCCACTTTCATCCATGTCCCTGCAAAGGACATGAACTCATCCTTTTTTTGGCTGCATAATATTCCATGGTGTGTATGTGCCACATTTTCTTTATCCAATCTATCACTGATGGACATTTGAGTTGGTTCAAAGTCTTTGCTATTGTGAACAGTGCCACAATAAACATACATGTGCATGTGTTTATAGTAGAATGATTTATAATCCTTTGGGTATATACCCAGTAATGGGATTGCTGGGGCAAATGGTATTTCTGGTTCTAGATCCTTGAGGAATCGCCACACTGTCTCCCACAATGGTGAAACTAATGTACATTACCACCAAGAGCGTAAAAGTGTTTCTATTTCTCCACATCCTCTCTAGCATCTGTTGTTTCCTGACTTTTTAATGATTGGCAGTCTGACTGGCATGAGATGGTATCTCATTGTGGTTTTGATTTGCATTTTTCTAATGATCAGTGATGATGAGCTTTTTTTTTTTCATATCTTTTTTGACTGCATAAATGTCTTCTTTTGAGAAATGTCTGTTCATATCCTTTGCCCATTTTTTGATGGAGTTGTTTTTTTTTTTTTTTTTCCTTGTAAATTTGTTTAAGTTCTTTATAGATTCTGGATATTAGCCCTTTGTCAGACGAATAGATTGCAAAAATTTTCTCCCATTCTGTAGGTTGCCTGTCCACTCATGATAGTTTCTTTTGCTGTACAGAAGATCTTTAGTTTAATTAGATCCCATTTGTCAATTTTGGCTTTTGTTGCAATTGTTTTTGGTGTTTTAGTCATGAAGTCTTTGCCCGTGCCTATGTCCTGAATGGTATTGCCTAGGTTTTCTTCTAGGGTTTTTATGGTTATAGGTCTTACATTTAAGTCGTTAATCCATTTTGAGTTAATTTTTGTATAATGTGTGAGGAAGGGGTACAGTTTCAATTTTCTGCATATGGCTAGCCAGTTTTCCCAACACCATTTATTAAATAGGAAATCCTTTCCCCATTGCTTGTTTTTCTCAGATTTGTCAAAGATCTGATGGCTGTAGATGTGTGGTGTTATTTCTGAGACCTCTGTTCTGTTCCATTGATCTATATATCTGTTTTGGTACCAGTACCATGCTGTTTTGGTTACTGTACCCTTGTAGTATAGGTTGAAGTCAAGTAGTGTGATATCTCCAGCTTCGTTCTTTTTACTTAGGATTGTCTTGGCCATGCGGGCTCTCTTTTGGTTCCATATGAAATTCAAAGTAGTTTTTTCTAATTCTGTGAAGAAATTCAATGGTAGCTTGATGGGGATAGCATTGAATCTATAAATTACTTTGGGCAGTATGGTTATTTTTCACAACATTGATTCTTCCTATCCATGAACAAAGAATAGTTTTCCATTTGTTTCTGTCCTCTCATTTCCTTGAGCAGTGGTTTGTAGTTGTGCTTGAAGAGGTCCTTCACATCCCTTGTAAGTTGTATTCCTAGGCATTTTATTCTCTTTGTAGCAATTGTGAATGGGAGTTCACTGATGATTTGGCTGTTTGTCTGTTATTGGTGTATAGAAATGCTTGTGATTTTTGCACATTGATTTTGTATCCTGAAACTTTGCTGAAGTGGCTTATCAGCTTAAGGAGATTTGGGGCTGAGACAATGGAGTTTTCTAAATAAACAATCACATCATCTGCAAACAGAGAAAATTTGACTTCCTCTCTTCCTATTTGAATGCCATTTATTTCTTTCTCTTGCCTGATTTCCTTGACCAGAACTTCCAATAATATGTTCAATAGGAGTGGTGAGAGAAGGCATCCTTGTCTTGTGCCAGTTTTCAAAGGAAGTGCTTCCAGCTTTTGCCCATTCAGTATAATATTGGTTGCGGGTTTGTCATAAATAGTTCTTATTATTTGAGATACATTCCATCAGTACCTAGTTTATTGAGAGTTTTTAGCATGAAGAGGTGCTGAGTTTTATCAAGGGCCTTTTCTACATCTATTGAGATAATCATGTGGTTTTTGTCATTGATTCTGTTTATGTGATGGATTTGTGTATGTTGAACCAGCCTTGCATCCCAGGGATGAAGCCAACTTTATCGTGGTGGATAAGCTTTTTGATGTGCTGCTGTATTCAGTTTGCCAGCATTTTATTGAGGATTTTCACATCAATGTTCATCAGGGATATTAGCCTGAAATTTTCTTTTTTTGTTGTGTCTCTGCCAGGTTTTGGTATCAGGATGTTGCTGGCCTCATAAAATGGGTTAGGAAGGATTCCTTCTTTTTCTATTGTTTGAAATAGTTTCAGAAGAAATGGTACCAGCTCCTCTTTGTATGAATTCTACCTCTGGCTGTGAATCTGTCTTGTCCTGTACTTTTTTTTTGGTTCATAGGCTATTAATTACTGCCTAACTTTCAGACTTGTTATTGGTCTATTCAGGGATTTGATTTCTTCCTGGGTTAGAGTTGGTAGGGTATATGTGTCCAGGAATTTATCCATTTCTTCTAGATTTTCTAGTTTATTTGTGTAGAGGTGTTTATAGTATTCTCTGATGGTAGTTTGTATTTCTGTGGGATTGGTGGTGATACTCTCCTTTATCATTTTATATTGTGTCTATTTGATTATTTTCTCTTTTCTTCTTTATTAGTCTGCTAGCAGTCTATCTATTTTGTTGGTCTTTTCAAAAAACCAGCTCCTGGATTCATTGATTTTTTTGAAGAGTTTTTCATGTCTCTATCTCCTTCAGTTCTGCTCTGATCTTAGTTTTATCTTGTCTTCTGCTAGCGTTTGCTCTCTAGTCTCTTGTGGGCATTTAGTGATATAAATTTCCCTCTAAACACTGCTGTAGCTGTGTCCCAGAGATCTGGTACATTGGGTCTTTGTTCTCATTGGTTTCAAAGAACTTATTTATTTCTGCCTTAATTTTGTTATTTACTCAGTAGTCATTCAGGAGCAGGTTGTTCCGTTTGAACGTAGCAGTGCAGTTTTGAGCAAGTTCCTTAATCCTGAGTTCTAATTTGATTGCACTGTGGTCTGAGAGACTGTTTGTTACGATTTCCATTATTTTGCATTTGCTGAGGAATGTTTTACTTCCAATTATGTGGTCAATTTTAGAATAAGTGCAATGTGGTCCCGAGAAGAATTTATATTCTGTTGATTTGGGGTGGAGAGTTCTGTGGATGTCTATTAGGTTTGCTTGGTCCAGAGCTGAGTTTGAGTCTTGAATATCCCTGTTAATTTTCTGTCTCATTGATCTGTCTAATATTGACAGTGGGATGTTGAAGTCTCCCACTATTATTGTGTGGGAGTCTGAGTAGGTCTCTAAGAACTTGCTTCATGAATCTGGGTGCTCCTGTATTGAGTGCTCCTTTATTGGGTGCATGAATAGTTAGCTCTTCCTGTTGCATTGATCCCTTTACCATTATATAATGCCCTTCTTTATCTCTTTTGATCTTTGTTGGTTTAAAGCCTGTTTTATCAGAGACTAGGATTTCAACCTCTGCTTTTTTTCACTTTCCATTTGCTTGGTAAATATTTCTTCATCCCTTTATTTTGAGCCTGTGTGTGTCTTTGCACATGAGATGGGTCTCCTGAATACAGCACACCGATGGGTCTGCACTTTTTATCCAATTTGCCAGTCTGTGTCTTTTAATTGGAGCATTTAGCCCGTTTACATTTAAGGTTAATGTTGTTATGTGTGAATTTGATCCTGCCATTATGATTCCAGCTGATTATTTTGCCCATTAGTTGATGCAGTTTCTTCATAGTGTCGATGGTCTTTAGAATTTGGTGTGTTTTTGCAGTGGCTGGTACCAGTTGTTCCTTTCCATGTTTAGTGCTTCCTTCAGGAGCTCTTGTAAGACAGGCCTGGCGGTGACAAACTCTCTCAGCATTTGCTTGTCTATAAAGGATTTTATTTCTCCTTTGCCTATAAAGCTTAGTTTGGCTGGATATGAAATTCTAGGTTGAAAATTCTTTTCTTTAAAAATGTTTAATATTGGCCCCCAATCTCTTCTGGCTTGTAGGCTTTCTGCAGAGAGATCCACTGTGAGTCTGCTGGGCTTCCCTTTGTGAATAACTTGACTTTCTCTCTGGCTGCCCTTAGTATTTTTTGCTTCATTTCAGCCTTGGTGAATCTGACGATTATGTGTCTTGGAGTTGCTATTCTCGAGAAGTATCTTTGTGGTGTTCTCTGTATTTCCTGGATTTGAATGTTGGCCTGTCTTGCTAGGTTGGGGAAGTTCTCCTGGGTAATATCCTGAAGTGTGTTTTCCAACTTGTTTCCATTCTTCCTGTCACTTTAAGGTACACCAATCAAACATAGGTTTGGTCTTTTCACATAGTCCTTTATTTCCTGGAGGCTGTGTTCATTCCTTTTCATTCTTTTTTCTCTAACCTTGTCTTCACGCTTTATTTCATTAAGTTGATCTTCAATCTCTGATATCCTTTCTTCAGATTGATTGATTCAGCTATTGATACTTGTGTATGCCTCACAAAGTTCTCGTGCTGTGTTTTCCAGCTCCATCCGGTCATTTATGTTCTTCTCTAAACTGGTTATTCTAGTTAGCAATTCCTCTAAACTTTTTCAAGTTCTTAGCTTCCTTGCATTGGGTTAGAACATGCTCCTTTAGGTTGGAGGGGTTTGTTTTTACCCACCTTCTGAAGCCTGCTTCTGTCAATTTGTCAAACTCATTTTCCATCCTGTTTTGTTCCCTTGCTGATGAGGAGTCGTGATCCTTTGGAGGAGAAGAGGTGTTCTGGTTTTTGCAATTTTCAGCCTTTTTGCATTGGTTTCTCCCCATCTTTGTGGATTTATCTACCTTTGGTCTTTGATGCTGGTGACCTTTGAATGGGGTTTCTGAGTGGACATCCTTTTTGTTGATGTTAATGCCATTCCTTTCTGTTAGTTTTCCTTTTAACAGTCAGGCCCCTCTGCTGCAGGTCTGCTGGAGTTTGCTGGAGGTCCACTCAGACGCTGCTTGCCTGGGAATCACAAACAGAGGCTGTAGAACAGCAAAGATCGCTGCTTGTTCCTTCTTCTGGAAGCTTCATCCCAGAGGGGCACCCACCAGATGCCACCCAGAGCTCTCCTGTATGAGGTGTCTATTGGCCCCTGCTGGGAGGTGTCTCCCAGTCAGGAGACATGGGGTCAGGAGGTAGTTTGTCCCTTAGCAGAGCTTGCGTGCTGTGCTGGGAGATCTACCACACAGAGCCGGCAGGCAGGGATGTTTAAGTCTGCTGAAGCTGTGCCCAGAGCCGCCCCTTCCTCCAGGTGCTCTGTCCCAGGGAGATGGGGGTTTTATCTATAAGCCCCTGACTGTGACTGCTGTCTTTTCTTTAGAGATGCCCTGCCCAGGGAGGAGGAATCTAGAGAGGCAGTCTGGCTACAGTGGCTTTGCCATGCTGTGGTGGGCTCTGCCCAGTTGGAACTTCCTGGCAGCTTTGCTTACACTGTGAGGGGAAAACCACCTACTCAAGCCTCACTAATGGCTGACGCCCCCATCCCCCCGACCAACCTTGAGTGTCCCGGGTCAACTTCAGACAGCTGTGCTGGCAGTGACAATTTTAAGCCAGTGGATCTTGGCTTGCTGGGCTCCATGGGGGTGAGATCCACTGAGCTAGACCACTCGGCTCCCTGGCTTCAGCCCCCTTTCCAGGGGAGTGAACGGTTCTGTCTCACTGGCGTTCCAGGTGCCACTGGGGTATAAAAAAACTCCTGCAGATGGTTTGGTGTCTGCCCAAATGGCCGTCCAGTTTTGTGCTTGAAACCCAGGGCCCTCGTGGCATAGGCACCTGAGGGAATGTCTTGGTGTGCGGGTTGTGAAGACCATGGGAAAAGCATAGTATCTGACCCGGGGTGCATGGCTCCTCCCAGCAGTCCCTCCAGGCTCCTTTTGGCTAGGCTAGGGAGTTCCCCAACCCCTTGTGCTTCCCGGGCGAGGCAACACCCCACCCTGCTTCGGCTTGCCCTCCTTGGACTGCACCCACTGTCTAACCAGTCCCAATGAGATGAGCTGAGTACCTCACTTGGAAATACAGAAATCACCCGCCTTCTGCCTTGATCTCGCTGGAAGCTGCAGACTGGAGCTGTTCCTATTCAACCATCTTGCCAGGTCTCCTAGAATGTGTTTTTCAATAGGTACTCTCCCTAAGCCACTTCTCTCTTCAACCTGGCCTTGTTCATAGGCTGTAGTGCTATACATGTCCACTAGAGGTCAGCACCTACTTCTATCCAAAGCAGGGGTTCCACCTGTTTCTTCTAAAGATACCCTACCCTCCAAGAAATAAAATAAAAAATAAAGATACTCTGCCTGGAGATATGCTGTCTGCCAAACAAACTGAATTTATTAAGAACAATCAACTTAGGTTTGCAGTTTTTCTTTATAAAAGACATCCATAACAGCATTTAGAATTTTCTGAGTGCACTGAGATAAGTGGCGTTGTAAAATTCCAGCATCACCACCACCGTCACTACCCCAGTTTTTTTTCTAGCTGGACTTTCCACCACCAAATGTATCCATTGGAGAACTGAAATGCTGAACGTTAAAAGGAAAGATGGGAAGAAGGAAGGGAGGGAGGGAATAAAGGAAAAAAGAAGGAAATAAAGGAAGAAAAGATGGAAAAGAGGAAGGGAACTCTCTCCTCAATAAAAGATACTTCCATTTTCCTTCTCAAAGTAAGACACACATGCACCATTGGCTAGAGCTTCCTAATCCGTCTTTGGGCGAGGGAGGACTGAATATGTGTTGAAGGAATCCGCTAGCTCAAGTAGGCTGCTAATCACATTTTCTTGGCCAGTGAGGAATGCTTTGGAGTTGGCATGGTAGTGTTTGACATCCGCTTGATTTAACTGTCTACCTCCACTGGGGTGCTACAGGTGTGTGGGCAGATGGCATCAGGCCAATTCAAGGCAATTTCAGAGGAACTTAATCACCTTGCCCAGGCTATAATCTGTCTGAAGTCAGGGACCGTACGGTATGTGTCATTTTCTTCCCTGATGTCACTACAAGGCTCGGACATAGTACGAATGGGTTAACGATAATGCATTAAAACCTAAAACGTGTTCATAAGCCACCAAATGAATAAAGAGCACCCATTTTCCGGCGTCTTCAACCCTCGAGGTACTTGCAGAAACAGGCAATGCACTATACCTCCGTGATTTACATGTGTATGGTCCGTATTTACTGCTCAGGTTAAGGCTTGAACAGCTGACAAGGCTGGACGCAGTGGTTCACGCCTGTAATCCCAACAGTTCGGGAGGCAGAATTGGGAGGATCGCTTGCGCCCAGGAGGTCGAGGCTGCAGTGAGCCATGACCACGCCACTGCATTCCAGCCTGGGTGACAAAGCAAGACCCATCTCTTAGAAATAAATAAATATAATGCATGATTAGGCAGAAAAATAAATAAGCTAATTAATTAATTAATTTAAAACAGCTGAGAAAACTTAGACGGTTCGGGAAGCAATCTTGTGCGTATTTTTCAGGCGTCACCACCTGAGGTCTCTGCTGGAGCGCTTTGACAGCTGTAAAAATATTATTGGTCACAAGGTGGCGCTGTTGCCTTAGTGTCAACCCTTTCCCCGCCCTCAGCACCAGCTTTAGTTCCAATTCACGAGGCTAAAAGGTCCACAGATTGGTTTCCATTAACAAATCTGAGAAGGGCGCAGAGGGGGATGACAGAAAGAATCACAGCCAGACTCTTCACCTTTGGGTTCCTCTGAGACTCAATTTGATTTTATCAGAGGAGGAAGAGAGAGAGCTTCACAGAAACTCATTTCCTATGTTTGACAGGCGTGGCCCTGCTGGAAGGTTAAACGTGCTCTGTGGGGGCTGGATTCTGCCTCTGTCCGTCTCTATCCTGTTGGGTCATCAGTGAAACGTTGCCAAGGTCCTACTCCTGGTAGAAGGGAGAGGAGGGATGAATGTGCATACAAAGTGCCTTGGAGAGAGTGTCGCAGAGGGACGGGGCCAGAGGTGACTTAAAAGCCCTTTTGAGCTTACAATGTTTTCAAATAAAACAAAGCAGGGAAGGTTATCAAATACTTTTGATCAAGATTCAGGCAAAACCTAAACAGGCAGCAGCAACTGGCTAGACCCGTAGATGAAGATGTATCCCCGTTGCAATAAATGAATGGCCCCAATCCAGCTGAATGGCCTGACCTTCTGCACACATGGCCTGCTTTGTATCTGCTCTGAGACATGCTTTATGTCACCCTCACAATAGCCCAGGGAAGAGGCTGTGAGCCCCATTTTAAAGGATAAGGAAAACAAGTTCATGATCTTGGCTCAGGGCACATAGCTAGGAAGAGGTAGTTCCCGGATTCCAGCTCCTCTTCCTCTGAGAGGTGGCACCAACTGCCTTGCCCATGCAGCCTCCCCTGAAGGCTTCAGTGGAGCAGGGTGGAGCCAATCGCTGCTCGACTGGCAGGTCGGCTCTTGCTGAGACCCTGTGAGGTGGTTCCTCAATGCATGTTGATGGGGTTGTTCTAAGTTACTGTGACTCTGAAGCAGTGGAACATAGTGGTTAAACAGCTCTGACTCTGGGCCAGGTGTGGTGGCTCACTCCTGTAATCCCAACACTTTGGGAGGCCAAGGTGGGAGGATCACTTGAGGCTAGGAGTTAAAAATCCACCAGGACAAGATGGTGAGACCCATCTCTAAAAAACGTAGAAAACCTGGTTGGGCACAGTGGCTCACACCTGTAATCCCTACACTTTGAGAGGCTGGGGCGGGTAGATCACCTGAGGTCAGGAGATCAAGACCAGCCTGGACAACATGGCGAAACCCCATCTCCATTTAAAAAATACGGCTGGGCGCAGTGGCTCAAGCCTGTAATCCCAGCACTTTGGGAGGCTGAGGCGGGTGGATCACGAGGTCAAGAGATCGAGACCATCCTGGTCAACATGGTGAAACCCCGTCTCTACTAAAAATACAAAAAATTAGCTGGGCATGGTGGCGCGTGCCTGTAATCCCAGCTACTCAGGAGGCTGAGGCAGGAGAACTGCCTGAACCCAGGAGGCGGAGGGTGCGGTGAGCCGAGATCGCGCCATTGCACTCCAGCCTGGGTAACATGAGTGAAACTCCGTCTCAAAAAAAAAAAATACAAAAATTAGCCAGGCATGGTGGTGGGTACCTGTAATCCCAGCTACTTAGGAGACTGAGGCAGGTAGAATTGGTTGAACCCATGAGGCAGAGGTTGCAGTGAGCCAAGGTCATGCCACTGCACTCCAGCCTGGATGGCAGAGCAAGACTCCATCTCAAAAAATAAATAAATAAATAAATAAATAAACCTAGCTGGCCATGGTGCTGCACACCTGTGGTCCCAGCCAATTAGGAGACTGAAGCAGGAGGATCAGTTGAGCCTCGGAGGTGGAGGCTACAGTGAGCTGTGATTGCACCACTGCACTCCAGCCTGGGCAACAGAACAAGAACCTGACACAAAAAAAGGAAAAAAAAAAAAAAAAAAAAAAAAGCTTGGACTCTGGACCCAGGCTGCCTGGTTTGAGTCTCAGCTCTGTCACTTACTAGCTCTATATAACATGGGCAAGTCACTCACCTCTCTGTGCCTCAGTTTCCTCATCTGTACATCAAGAATAATAATGGCACCCATCATCATGTTGTGAGAATTCTATGAACATGTAAAGCACTTTCCATCATACTTAGCACATTATGAAAACTGTATTTTGGTTATTGTTTGCAAAAAAAAAAAACCCACCCTGTATTGTTTGCTATTATTGTGATCAGATGAATGGCAGTCATCAAATTCTTAGCAAAAGCAAAGTCAGAGAAAACTTTAAATCAGCCAAACATTTTTTATAATTTTTAATCTTTCTAGTTTTCTCTACAAAAACCAAGACTCCTCTATTCATCCTATGAACAGTCGGCCTAGGCTTTTTTCTTTTCTTTTCTTTTCTTTTCTTTTTTTGAGAAAAGGACTTGCTCGGTTGCCCAGGCTAGAGTACAGTGGCACAGTCACAGCTCACTGCAGCCTCAACCCACACCCCCAACCCCGGGGATCAAGCGATCTGCCTGCCTCAGCAACCCCAGTAGCTGGGACTACAGGCACGCACCACCACTCCCAGCTATTTTTTTTTTTTTTTTGAGATGGGGTCTCACTAGGTTTCCCAGGCTGGTCTCGAACTCCTGGGCTCAAGTGATCTACCTGCCTCAGCCTCCCCAAGTGCTGGGATTACAGGCATGAGCCACTGCTCCCAGCCCAGCATAGCCTTTCATGTGGCTTTGCTGAAGATCATTCAACTAAACCAGTGAGACCGTTGAGGGCCTACTGTGTGCCAGACCCCTGCTAGCTATGAGAGTCACAGATGAAGCCCTGGTGCCCCTTGCTGGCTCTCCCAATTCTGCAAGAGAGACAGGCCAGTCACAGACATGGAGAACAGTGAGTTAACAGGACCCAGGCCTGTGAGGGTAAGAGGAGGTGCACCCCCTTCTGCCCAAAACAACGGGGTGTCCCTAGAGCAGGTAACTGAGCCAGGACCTGTGAGGGAGGACGTGCAGCAGGAAGTGAACTGCAGAGGCCTGCAGGACTTCTGGTCTTGGACTCCAGTATGCAAGGGTTGGCAAACGTGTTCTGAAAAGGACCAGCTAGTCAGTATTTTAGGCTTTGCAGACCCTGCAATCCCAAATGAATGAGCGTCGGCTAGGGGTAAACGACACTGTTGAGGAAAACATGCGGAAGACAGAACCGAAGCCCTATGCTGGAAATGGCCAACCCCTCCGCAGCTCAGTGGGTCCAATCGCTTCAGGAAGATCCCTCAGGCTGCAGAGGTGAGGTTGGAGGGGAAGCAGGAAGGCGTGGCACCTGGAGGCAGGAGGCCTTGCACCGGATGAAGGAACCATAGCCTGAACCAGTGGTTCTCCACTCAGGTGTACCTGACAGTCACCCAGAGAGATCCCAAACTGCCTCATAGCCTGGCCACCCCCAGCTAATTACATGTGAATTTCTGGACATGGGAATCTGGCACTGGTGCTTTTTATAGTACCAGGGATTTCCAGTGTCAGCCCACACTGAGAACCACTGGCAACATCTAAGGAAGAAGAGGCAGAAATGTGGGAGGGAAACAAATTCAGACAGTCCCTACTTATGATGGCACCACGTAACAAAATTTTTTTTTTGAGACAGGATCTCACTGTGTCACCTGAGCTGGGGTGCGGTGGCACAATCTCGACTCACTGCAACCTCCACCTCCTGGGTTCAAGTGATTCTCCTGCCTCAGCCTCTGGAGTAGCTGAGATTTCAGGTGCCTGCCACCACACCCAGCTAATTCTTGTATTTTCAGTAGAGACGGGGTTTCACCATGTTGGCCAGGCTGGTCTTGAACTCCTGGCCTCAAGTGATCCTCCTGCCTTGGCCTCCCAAAGTGCTAGGATGACAGGCATGAGCCACCGTGCCTGGCCCACTTAACAATTTTTTGACTTTATGATGGGGTTATAGTGGGGAGTGTAACCCCGTTGTAAGCTGGGAGCATCTATATTGGGAATTTTCGGGGAGTACACAGCCTATAAAACTGCTTGGATATGAAAAAGTAGATTTGAGGGAAGAATTAACCATATCACGCCCCCTCAATGAGGGGGATTAAGTTTCCCTTCCACCTCGCTCTCAAAGAGCCCAGAGCAGTGCCTGCCATGCGCTCACCCCTGTTCTCCCTGCTCAGAACTTGCCCCTCCCCACCCCCTCTCTTTCTCTTTCTGAAATTGTGGTAAAATATAATTATAAAATTGACCATTTTAGCTACTTTTTTTTTTTGAGATGGAGTCTTGCTCTGTCGCCCAGGCTGGAGTGCAGTGGCACAATCTTGGTTCACTGCAACCTCTGCCTCCCGGGTGCAAGTGATTCTCTTGCCTCAGCATCCTGAGTAGCTGGGATTATAGGTGTGTGCCACCACGCCCGGCTAATTTTTATATTTTTGGTAGAGACGGAGTTTTACCATGTTGGCCAGGCTGGTCTCAAACTCTCAACCTCAGGTGATCCACTTGTGTCAGCGGGCTTTTTTTTTTTTTTTAGACAGAGTCTCACTCTATCACCCAGGCTGGAGTTTGGTGGCACAATCTCAGCTTACTGCAACCTCCCCCTCCCAGGCTCGAGTCATCCTCCCACCTCAGCCTCCTGAGTATCTGGGACTACAGGCGCATAGCATGACGCCCAGCTAATTTTTGGTGTGTGTGTGAGATTTTTGGTGTGTGTGTGAGTGTGTGTGTGTGTGTGTGTGTGTGTGTGTGTGTGTGGTGATAGGGTTTCACCATGTTGCCCAGGCTGGTCTGGAACTCCTGACCTCAGGTGATCCACCCACCTCAGCCTCCCAGAGTGCTGGGATTACAGGCATGAGCCACCACACCCAGCATTTTAGCCACTTTTAAGTGTACGGTTGAGTGGCATTTAAGAACGTTCACATTGCATTACATCACAGTGGCATTTAAGAAGGATCACAAGCAACACCGCCATCCATCTCCATTTCATTTTCCCCAACTGAGTCTCTGCCCCTATTAAACACCAACTCCCCCATCTTTCTCCCTCCAGTCCCGGCAACCCCCCTCCTACTTCCCGTCTCTATGAATTTGATGCTCTAGAAACCTCAGATGAGCAGAGTCGTACAGGATTTGTCCTTTTGTGTTTGGCTTACTTTACTGAACCTAATGTCCTCAAGATGCATCCAAGTTGTAGCACAGGCCAGAATTTCCTTCCTTTTTCAGGCTGAATACTATTCCACTGTGTGGCTGGAGCACATTTTGCCCATTTGTCCGTCTGTTGATGGGCGCTTGGGTTGCTTCCAGCTTTTGGCTATTGTGAACCATGGGTGTGCAAATATCTCTTCAAGATCCTGTAGTCAATTCCTTTGATTATATACTCAGAAGTAAAATTGCTAGATTTCTATACTTTTTTTTTTTTTTTTTTTTGAGACAGGATCTCACTCTGTCACCTAGGCTGGAGTGCAATAGGGCAGACATGATTCACTGCCGCTTCCACCTCATGGCTCAGGCAGTCCTCCACCTCCTTCAACCTCCCGAGTAACTGGGACCACAGGTGCACACCACCATGCCCGGCTAATATATTTTTTTAATTTTATAGAGACAGGGGTCTCACCATGTTGCCCAGGCCAGTTTCAAACTCCTGGAGTCAGGAGAGCCTCCCATCTTGACCTCCCAAAGTTGCTGGGATTACAGGCATGAGCCATCAAGCCCGGTTGATGTTTAATTTTAATCACGCCTGTAATCCCAGCACTTTGGGAGGCCGAGGCAGGCAGATCACTTGAGGCCAGGAGTTTGAGACCAGCCTGGCCAATGTGGCGAAACACTATCTCTACTAAAAATACAAAAATTAGCCAGGCATGGTGGCAGGCAACTGTAGTTTCAGCTACTTGGGAGGCTGAGCTAGGAGGATTGCTTGAACCCAGCAGGCAGAGGTGGAGATCGTGCACCTGTGCTACAGCCTGGGCAACAGAGCAAGACTGTCAAAAAAGTGTTTTTTGAAGAAATTTGCCTGTCTCTCTCACAGGACTGTGGCTTCATCTATAAATCCCTCCACAGCTGGCCATTGTCATGACTCTTTCTGGCCTATTTGGCACATGGGCTGGTGAGACTCTGTATGAAACTGAATGGTAACATTCAGGGAATTACTTCTAGCACACTTTCACTTAGTGGCAGGGGAGAGCTACAACTTGTATGGAGAACAACCCCCCAAAATTGAAGCCATTACAACTAAAGAAACTCCAGGGCAGGGGTTAAGGATGGAAGGGAGAAGTTACTAGGAAATACATTTTAGGAGCAGAGGCACCGGCAGGCCTGGGACTTGTATAGGGCAGGTACTGGTGCGGCCTAGGTGGGGAAAAATTATGCCTGTCCGTACATGACCCACCTGCCTATTAGCAGAACTTCGTTAAGAAAAGAAGAGTGTTTGGTCAGGCGCGGTGGCTCACACCTATAATCCCAGCACTTTGGGAGACCAAGACAGGTGGATCACCTGAGGTCAGGAGTTCGAGAACAGCCTGGCCAACATGGTGAAACCCAGTCTCTATTAAATACAAAAAATGAGCCAGGTGTGGTGGCAGCACCTGTAATCCCTGCTACTTGGGAGGCTGAGGCAGGAGAATTGCTTGAACCTGGGAAGCAGAGTTTGCATCGAGCAGAGATTGTGCCATTGCACTCCAGTCTGGTCAACAAGAGTGAAACTCTGTCTCAAAAAAAAAAAAAATACTTTATGAAATCGGTTTCTGGGCTATATATATTTTTTTTAAATTAAATAGGGTGGCCGGGCGCGGTGGCTCAAGCCTGTAATCCCAGCACTTTGGGAGGCCGAGGTGGGTGGATCACGAGGTCAAGAGATCGAGACCGTCCTGGTCAACATGGTGAAACCCCGTCTCTACTAAAAATACAAAAAATTAGCTGGGCATGGTGGCGCGTGCCTGTAATCCCAGCTACTCAGGAGGCTGAGGCAGGAGAATTGCCTGAACCCAGGAGGCAGAGGTTGCGGTGAGCCGAGATCGCGCCATTGCACTCCAGCCTGGGTAACAAGAGTGAAACTCCGTCTCAAAAAAAAAAAAAAAAAAAAATTAAATAGGGTGAGTGCATTCCCACTAATAAACACAATCCAATAGCTATAGGAGAAGAAGCGGAATCTGTAGTAAAAATGAGGGGTGGGGCCTGGCACAGAGGGCTCATGCCTGTAATCCCAGCACTTTAGGGAGGCCGAGGCGGGAAGATTGCTTGAGGCCAAGAGTTCGAAACTGGCCGGGTCAACATACTGGCATGCCATCTACACAAAAGAACAATTAAAAACTTAACTGGATGCAGTGCCTATAGTTCCAGCTACTGGGGAGGCTGAGGCAGGAGAATCACGTGAGACCAGGGGAAACCTGGACAAGATGGTGAGATTCCATCTCTAAAAAGAAAAAAAAAAAAAATGAGGAATGATAAAACGCTTGTTTCAAATACATTTTGTGGTGAAATCGGGTTCTTGAACGTGTGTGTTGAGCATCTCTGGGCCTGACATTTGTGGGTTCAAAGACCATTATGAGCCCCTCAGGCAAAAGGAGGAACAAAATGAATAACAAATAAGTTAGGGCAGATGGAGTTTCTGGAACTGGGGTAAGCCTGCCATGGCAGAAATGTGTGCAAGTTAAAATTAACTTTGGTAGTATATGCCAGTTTCTAATGGAAAAAAAAAAATTAACTTTGGAATACAAACGCGTTTCAAGATTCAGAATCCCCCCCCCAAAAATGCTGACAAAAATAAAAATATACGCATATTTAGCGAGGTATGAAATAGTTAAAAGAATAAATAAAATATATGCATATAGTAAAAAAATCTTACAAAAGAGTATAAAATAGCGCTTGCCTCAGCAGCACGTATACTAAAATTGGAATGATACAGAGATTAGTATGGCCTCTGTAAAAATATCTTTTTAAGTACAAAAGAAAAAGAGTTTTTTCTCTGCCAAGCTCTCCCTGGTATATCTTTCTAGAAAACAGCATTTATGTGTGCCAGTTTATTTACATGGACTATTTTTTGTATTTTTATAAAGATATTATACACACTATTCTGTCCCACCTTAGAGTTTTTTGTTTCTTTGTGGGGTTTTTATGCTTTATTTTTAACCCAAAAGAGAAAAAAACGTAGCAAGAGCAGAACGTAAACAATTAATGATGGGAAAAGGAAGAGTCCCATGAACTCAAATGCTGCTCATATGATTCCACTCAACTTTTATTTTAACATGATTTTTGAAATAAAAACATCCCTGGAGAAATTAAAAGCTCCAGCACCTACAGCTGGGGCAGAGAATGGCAAAGATCAAGCTTGCCGGTAGCTTCAAATTTCTCCCGAACACATTAGATGTGAACACATTGTCAGCAGGCTCAAGCCTCTCGCCCATCACACGGGTTGAGAAAAGAAAAACTACTCATGAGCTGTGTTTAAATGGCCTCTTCCCAGCATTCCCCCTCTTCTCATGACCAAAGGACAGAAGGAAGTATTTTGGATGTTGAAATACTACCTGGCAGGGCTCAGTGCCTCACACCTGTAATCCCAACACTTTGGGAGGCCAAGGTGGGAGGATCTCTCAAGCCCAGGAGTTGGAGACCAGCCTGGGCAACATGGCAAAACCCCCTCTCTACAAAAAATACAAAAATCAACCAGGCGTGGTGGTTCGCACCTGTGGTCCTAGCTACTCAGGAGGCTGAGGTGGGAGAATTGCTTGAGCCCAGGAGGCAGAGGTTGCAGTGAGCCAAGATCACACCACTGCACTCCAGCCTGGGTGACACAACCAGCCCCTGTCTGGAAAGAAGAGAGAAAGAAAAAGAGAAAAAGAAAAGGAAAGAAGAAAGGGAGGGAGGCAGGAATGGAGGGATGGATGGAGGGAGGGAGGGAGGGAGGAAGGAAGGAGGGAGGGAGGGAGGGAAGGAAGGAAATCAATCACCCCTGGGAGAACACAGTGGCTCACGCCTGTAATCCGAGCACTTTGGAAGTCCGAAGCGGGTAGATCACAAGGTCAAGAGATCGAGACCATCCTGGCCAACATGAGGAAACTCCGTCTCTACTAAAAATACAGAAATTAGCTGGGTTTGGTGGGATGCACCTGTAGTCCCAGCTACCTGGGAGGCTGAGGCAGGAGAATCACTTGAACCCGGGAGGCAGAGGTTGCAGTAAGCCGAAATTGTGCCACTGCATTCCAGCCTGGTGACAGATGGAAACCCTGTCTCAAAAAAAAAACAAAATAAAAGAAATCACTTCTGCACTGCTAGTGTTTCCAGAAGAGCATTTTTGGACGTGCTCTGAATGTCTGCCTCTTCGGACAGTCCTCCAGGGAGCAGCACAGATTCAACACGGCTTCCGCGGGTTGCTCATATCTTCCTAGCCTTTCACGGTAACTTTACAGACACAAAAGTCCTCTTGCGGTGGGAATGGAAATATTTATAAAAGAAAATCCTCTAGAAAATATGCAGTTAAAGTTGCCAGGCATTTGCCTAAAGTACTTCTCCAAGTTTTCTATACTGGGACAGCTGCTACATGTGAAGATATTAAATATACTGTGTTTGCTTTTCAAGATTCTCCACAATCTTGAATTTCAGGAGAAGAAATTCGTATGCTCAATGCTTGTCAAAATTTTATAATTCTATTTTTCTTACTTTTTTTTTGAGTTTTGAGACAGAGTCTCTCTCTGTTGCCCAGGCTGGAGTGCAGTGGTGCAATCTCGGCTTACTTCAACCTCCATCTCCTGGATTCAGGTGATTCTTATGCCTCAGCCTCCCAAGTAGCTGGAATTACAGGCACCTGCCACCACACCTGGCTAATTTTTGTGTTTTTAGTAGAGGTGGGGCTTCACCATGTTGGCCAGGCTGGTCTTGAATTCCTGACCTCAGGTGATCTGCCTGCCTCCGCCTCCCAAAGTGCTGGGATTACAGGCGAGAGCCACCGCACCTGTAATCCCAGCCCAGCCTAAATTTTTGTTTGTATTTTTCCTTTGATATAGGGTCTCATTCTGTTGCCCAGGCTAGAGTGCAGTGGTGCAATGTTGGCTGCTCTCCAGCCACTGCACTCCAGCCTGGGTGACAGAGCAAGACTCCATCTCAAAAAAATAAAAAAAAATAAATAAAGTGTACGGGAGGATGTGTGTAAGTTATATGCAAATACCACACCATTTTATTTATTAATTTACTTATTTGTGATGGGGCCTCACTTCCAAAATTCTGGGATTACAGGCATGAACCACTGCTGGCCACTATACCATTTTATACCAGAAACTTGAGCATCCGTGGAGTTCTCAGGGGTCCTGGAACCAAGCCCCCACCAGCGCTGAAGCAGGACTCTATATGAAGTCTTGGTACTGAATGAACAGCCCACGTCATCCTCACAGAGGCCAAATAAGACAGCCGGGGGCCAGATTTGACCCAGCCTGCAAGGCACATTCTTGTCCTAAGTGCAGGCTGTTAATGGCCATGGGGGCCTGGGCAAGTCTTCCCAGGACCTTCCCTCAAAGAGAAAGACTGACCTTTGAAGGAGGCCCATACACTCTTCTAGCACTCTCAAGGGCATCTCACTTTTTCTCCAAAACCGTGTTTGGGCCTGTAATCCCAGGACTTTTGGAGGTTGAGACACACAGATCACTTGAGGCCAGGAGTTCGAGACCAGCCTGGCCAACAGGGTGAAACCCTGTCTCTACTAAAAATACAAAATACTAAAAATGCAAAAACTAGCCAGGTAACCAGCCTGGGCAACATAGCCAGGTGTGGTGGTGGGTGCCGGTAATCCCAGCTACCCGGGAGGCTGAAGCAGGAGAATCGCCTGAACCTGGGAGGCGGAGGTTGCAGTGAGCTGAAATCATGCCACTGGACTCCAGCCTGGGTGACAGTGAGACCCTGCCTCAAAAAATATAAAAATAAATAAAAGAAAATTAAAAAGTTCAAGATTAGGCTAGGCAACATAGCAAGGCTCCATCTGCACAAAAACAAAAAATAAAAATAACCCGTATTCATATTTGCATAGCATCCATTACTACCACAAGTGCTAAGATGATGGATTGGGGGCTTCCCATCATCTTTGCGTGGATGAAACTAGATTTTCTTCCCATGAGAGAGAAGAGGTTCTGGAGAGAAAATAGTTTGATCCTTTTGGGGAACACTGAAGATGCTTCCAATAATCGTTTGGAATTGAAAGGGGGCCATGGGTGAGTGGCTTTTAAGAGTAACACTGAGTCGATTCATCTAGAACTGCCAAGCAGGCGGCAGCTGACGGAGGGGCTCCAAAGGGAATTGTTTCTGGAGACAGGGGAGGTGCAGACCGAAGGTCATGGAAGAGGCCAGCATCAAGCTTTTGACCAGAGGGAAGGAAGGATGCACTGGAGGCTCCGAGCAAACAAAGAGCCTGAGAACTGTGCCTGTGTTCTGGGATTATTTCAGCTGAGCTCCGCAGAGGCTCTGAGAACTGTTCCAGGCAACAGAGCTCATCGCAAGGGGCAGAGCTCACTCTCTTAAAAGGAGAGACTGGGCCAGGCATGGTGGCTCACGCCTATAATCCCAGCACTTTGAGAGGCTCTGACGGGAGGATCGCTTAGCTTCACGACCAGCCTGGGCAGTATAGCAAGACCCCATCTCTACAAAAAATTAGCTGAGCATAGTGGCACACACCTGGGATCCTAGTTACTTGGGAGGCTGAGACAGCAGGATTGCTTGAGCCCAGGAGTTTGAGGGCTGCAGTGAGCTATGCTCATGCCACTGCACTCCAGCCTGGGCAACAGAGTGAGACCTAGCCTCTAAAAAAAAAAAAAAAAAGAAAAAGAAAAGGAAAGAAAAAAGACTGAAGGAGAATAGACAATCCTCAATAGATGACTTCGGACACCACTTCCAGAAGACGGAGTAAGATCCGAGGCACAGCTAAGAGGCTGAAGGGAAGGAGGCAGGACGTGTTGAGGTTTGGAAGCTCCATTATTGGCGGGACACTGTGCGAGGTGTGTACACGGGTTATTTCATCAGACCTCATGCTAGCCCACTAGGCTGGGATTGTCATTTCCATTTGGCAGGTGGGAAAAGCGATGTTCAGCTTCATCACTTGCCTGCGCCGCACAGCTGGCAGCGGAGAGAGGACTGAGACCCAGGTCTGTGTGATGTTTTGGGTGGGGGGCCAACATTTGCTAGAAGGGACAGGGCTTGAGGAACAGCTTGGAGTTACGGTTCTAGGTCTTATTTTGAGTCACAGACCTCTTCGAGGGCAGGAGTTTTAAACCTAGGGAACCTATGGGTGGCTGTTGGGGGCCTATGAACCTCCTGAAACCATCTACAAAATCCACCTGTGTGTGTATGTTTCTGAACAGAAAATCCAGAACTTTCTATCCATTCTGTAAGGGTCTCTGTCAAAAGGTTTTAGCCATTGTTCTAAGAAGTCTACAACCTTTGTAGTAGCAGGAAGAGGAAAGGACTCAAAAAAACTTTAGATGGGCCGGGTGTAGTGGCTCACACCTATAATCCCAGCACTTTGGGAGGCCAAGGGAGGTGGATCATGAGGACAGGAGTTCAAGACCAGCCTGGCCAATGTGGCAAAACTGCGTCTCTACTAAAATACAATAATTAGCTGGGCGTGGTGGCACACACTTGTAATCCCAGCTACTCCAGAGGCTGAGGCAGGAGAATCGCTTGAGCCCAGGGGGCGGAGGTTGCAGTGAGCCAAGATCATGTCACTGCACTCCAGCCTGGGCAACAGAGGGAGACTCTAT
>NW_022437090.1:1954009-1984076 GCF_009761245.1 Sapajus apella | reverse complement strand
TATTTATATTTATATATATAAATATATAATATATATATATATAATTTATATATATTTATAATATATTTATATATATATTTATCTATATTATATATAGATATAATTTATATATATTTATGATATATACTATATATATATATATATAAATATTAAGGCCGGCTGTAGAGGCAAGAGGATTGCTTAAGGCTAGGAGTTTGAGACCAACCTGGGTAACAAAGTGAGACCCCCATCTCTACAAACAACATTAAAAATTAGCTAGGTATGGTGGCTCATGCCTGTAAGTCCCAGCTCCTTAGGAGGCTGGAGTGGGAGGGTTGATGGAGCCCAGGAGGTGGAGGCCGCGGTGAGCCTGTGATTGTGCCCCTGCACTCCAGCCTCGGTGACATCATGAGAAAGAAAGAAAAGAAAACCTAGAAGAAGTAAACGAAGTAGATTAGAAAAGTACAAAGCAGGCAGGGCATGATGGCTCACACCTGTAATCCCAACACTTTGGGAGGTCAAAGCGGGTGGATCACGATGTCAGGAGTTCGAGAACAGCCTGGCCAATGTGTTGAAACCCCATCTCTACTAAAAACACAAAAATGAGCCGGGCGTGGTGGTGCGTACCTGTATTCCCAGCTACTCAGGGGGCTGAGAGAGAAGAATCACCTGAATCTGGGAGGTGGAGGTTGCAGTGAGCCAAGATTTTGCCACTGCACTCCAGCCTGGATGACAGAGCGAGACTCCATCTCAAAATTTAAAAAAAAAAGAAAGAAAGAAAATTACAAAGCAGAAATAAAGAAAAAAGTAAAAGTGTAAGACAGTCCAGGGATCATTTTTAATAAATGGTTTAAAGGGAATGAAATGGTTTAAAAAATGAAGTAGAAAAAGTATTCTGAGTAGCTTGGAAATTATCATTAGAAAAACAGTAAAATTCAGGCCAACTGCAGTGGCTCACACCTATAATCCCAGCAGTTTGGGAGGTCAAGGTCGGCAGGTGACTAGACCCCAGGAGTTCAAGACCAGCCCAGGCACCATGGTGAATCCGCTACCCTACAAAACATGCAAAAATTAGCCAGGCATGGTGGCGCATGCCTACAGTCCCAGCTACCCAGGAGGCTGAGGTGGGAGGATCACCTGAGCCCGGGAGGGCGAGGCTGCAGTGAGCTGTGATCGTTCCACTGTACTCCAGCCTGGATGGCAGAGTGAGATTCTGTTCCAAAAAGAAAAATAAAAGAAAAACAGTAAAAGTCATTGTTATACCCTGTAGCTGGTTTTCATTAGATTATGTGTAATTTCAGGCAGTAATGTATATGGTTCTGTGAAAAACAAATGCATAGTGGCCAGTTTCAAAGTGCTTCCACCTATGTCCCTCTTGGAACTTCACGACAGTCTCTACGCTGATATAGTCTGAAACAGCCCCAAAATTGCCACCGAAAGCAGAGTGGCTAGAAATGATGAAAGAGGAACTATTGTAAGACTTCGCATTCTACTTTAGTCACATTAAAAAGAGAAGCCGGCAAAGGGATTTCTGTTAAAAGGTGGAAGTAAAATTTTCAGAAACCAGGAGAGGCAACTTGCAAGAGAACATCTTGAAGAATGATTAGAAAATGTCAGAATGGATGATTTCATTCGAGGAAGGAAAGTCAATGATAGGTGTGTTCTATTTTAAAAATCACAAGAAATATGATCATTGCTTATTTAGGACATGATGAGAACTGCATAATGTAAATGGTTGTATGAGGCTGGGCGTGGTGGCTCACACCTGTGATTTCAGCACTTTGGGAGGCTGAGGCAGGAGAATCACCTGAGGTCAGGAGTTCGAGACCAGCGTGGCTAACATGGTGGCCAGGCACAGTGGCTCACGCCTGTAATCCCAGCACGTTGGGAGGCCGAGGTGGATGGATCATGAGGTCAGGCGGTCAAGACCAACCCCGCTGACACACTGAAACCCCATCTCTACTAAAAATACAACAATTTAGCAGGGCGTGGTGGCACGTGCCTGTAGTCCCAGCTACTCAGAAGACTGAGGCAGGAGAATTGCTTGACCAGGAAGCAGAGGTTGCAGTGAGCCAAGATTGTGCCACTGCACTCCAGGCTAGGTGACAGAGTGGGACTCCATCTCAAAAAAAAATAAATAAATAAATAACATGGTGCAACCCCTCTCTACTAAAAATACAAAAATTAGCCGGGTGTGATGGCATGCACCTGTGGTCTCAACTGCTGAGGAGGCTGAGGCAGGAGAATCACTTGAACCTGCGAGGCAGAGGTTGCAGTGAGCTGTGATTGCACCACTGCACTCTAGCCTGAGCCACAAAGCGAGACTACATCTCAATAAATAAATAAATAAAAATAAAATAAATGGTTGTAGGAGATGTGAGAATGAGGACCAAGTAAGAATGTCACAGACACATACACACATACACACACACACACACACACACACACACACACACACACACACCATCCCTTTCTAGCTATCTGCAGGTAGGTAGAGGTAGGGGTAGGTGCTCCCCTGCACTGGCCCAGAGAGTGGTAGACTCGCAGACTCAAAACCTATGATGATGAATTGGGGTCTCCCTGCCCCCACCTAGTCTACCAGCATCATGGACTGCCCCCTACCAAATATATCTGGAGCATGGCAGCCCTCCCCTCAGCCAAATACAAAGGCTTGGTTAGGGAACGGAGATCAGGTCCACCCTGGGAAAGCTGGACTTTCTCTAATCCTGGCTCTTTTGGGCCCAGAAGGTTCTGCTCTTTGGGGTGGTGCCAACCACGCTTCCGACATAAATGACTACCGTTACAGCTGACTCGTGCATAAGCTGGGAGGGGATTTTCTATCCTCCTGTCTTCCCTTCCTGGTGACAAAGTGGTCTTTTATCATAAAATACATCATAAATACATCATTTCAATTATGCCATGAAAGGAGATTAATATTAGCAAGTTAACATCGGCAAGGCTATGGTTTGCTTCTCTGCTTCTTCTTCTTCTTTTTTTTTTTTTTTTTTTTTTGAGAGTTAGTCTCGCTCTATTGCCCAGACTGGAGTGCAGTGGTGTGATCTCGGCTCCCTACTACCTTCACCTCCCAGGTTCAGGTGATTCTCCTGCCCCAGCTTCCCAAGTAGCTGGGGCTACATGCCCGGCTAATTGCTGCTTTATTTTTAGTAAAGACCGGATTTGCCATGTTGTCCCGGCTGGTCTCGAACTCCTGACCTCAAGTGATCCAGCCACCTCGGTCTCCCAAAATGCTGGGATTACAGGCTGGATGTTCTAGTTTGATCCCAGATCAGCAGTTGTGCCCAGTGCCAAGAGGGTGCTACACCTGTGGGGGCGGACAGGAGGAAGACATTTCACAGGCAAGAGAGCCCAGGCGGAGACTGAAGAGGGCAAAACCCAAACAGAAAAACTTCAGGACACCCGCTGCAGCTGCCTGTGTAAACCTGAAAGTCGAAGTGATGGGGAAGATACAGAATTGCTTTGGCTTTTTCTCTGGGTCCTGCTGGTCTGTGGTCTGCCGATGGTAATCTCGCCTCACCTTCTAGCACAGCTGGGATGTATCTTTCAAAGGCTGCAGGGTTTGGCGGAAGATCTAAACCATTTGCCTGGACGTTCCCCTTGCTATGTGATCGGCCTCATCTGTCTGAAACCTTGCTGACCCCGGCTTATCTGGTGTGGGACCAAATGTCCCAGGAGTCTCTGCATCCTCTTCAGAGTGACCTGCGCATGTCCACTATCCCTGCCCCCACCAGCCCCAGGCTGACCTCCACCTGGCCCTCAACTGCATGGGCCGTGATGAGGTACATTCCTTTCGAATCCAGGCCCTCCCTGTCGTTTGGAAGATTGGTGGAAATAGCTTGCTTTCCAAAAGGAGGTAGTGAGAAATGGCTTCGGGAGTTTCTTAAATCCAGTTGTAAAGATTTGGGGGAATTAGGAAGTTAACAGCATGGTAAGGAAGGGGTTAGGAGAGTGCTTAGAGAGGAAACCACTATCCCCCCACCTTTCAAAGAGAGGAGGAGTAAGGAGTACCATTGCAGTCACGTCCATGGCGTAGAGAGCATAGTGACAGATCCCACAGCATGATTTGCAGAGACTTCAGATCCAATGATGAAATAGATAGGGGCCGGGCGCGGTGGCTCAAGCCTGTAATCCCAGCACTTTGGGAGGCCGAGGCGGGTGGATCACGAGGTCAAGAGATCAAGACCATCCTGGTCAACATGGTGAAACCCCGTCTCTACTAAAAATACAAAAAATTAGCTGGGCATGGTGGTGCATGCCTGTAATCCCAGCTACTCAGGAGGCTGAGGCAGGAGAATTGCCTGAACCCAGGAGGCGGAGGTTGCGATGAGCCGAGATCGCGCCATTGCACTCCAGCCTGGGTAACATGAGTGAAACTCCATCTCAAAAAAAAAAAAAAAAAAAAAGAAATAGATAATGAGCTAAAGAGGAAGCAAACCAGACAGAAAAAGAGTATCAGTTTAGAGAGGGAATGTTCACACTCCAAGCAGGTTTTTGTTAAGAAATGTAGCAGTTCTTTTGTGCTCACTTTGGCAGCACATATACTAAAATTGGAACAATACAGAGAAGATTAGCATGGCCGCTGCACAAGGATGACGCGCAAATTCGTGAAGCGTTCCACATTTTCTTCCGTTTTCTAATATCCAAGACTGTGGAGAAAGTGACGCTCCTGTAAGTGAAGTCACTGATCCTGTTAAGGAATGTTCCTACTTCCAACCCCATTTCCACCTCCTCCTCCAAAAAAAATTTAAAAAAAAAGAAATGTAGCAGTTTTTTTTTATTTTTTTTGAGACAGAGTCTCACTCTCTTGCCCAGGCTGGAGTGCAGAGGCACCATCTTGGCTCACGGCAACCGCCACCTCCAGATCCAAGCAATTCTCCTGTCTCATCCTCCCAAGTAGCTGGGCCTACAGGCACCCACCACCACACCCACCTAATTTTTTTTTTGTATTTTTAGTAGAGAGGGGTTTCACTATGTTGGCCAGGATGGTCTCGAACTCCTGACCTCAAGTGATCCCCCATGCCTTGGCCTCCCAAAGTGCTGGGATTACAGGAGTGAGCCACCATGGCCAGGCAGGAATATAGTATTATTAATGTTTTCTTCCTTTAAGTGAGACAGGAAAGCCAAATAAAAATGTTCCAGGTAGGACTCAGCTACAAACGATTAAGGATGGCAACTGCCTCTTAAAAAACAAAAAAAGGCCAGGGGTGTCAGCTCACACCTGTAATCCCAGCACTTTCAGAGGCCAAAGCAGGTGGATCACCTGAGGTCAGGAGTTCAAGACTAGCCTGGCCAACATCGTGAAACCCCATCTCCACTAAAAATACAAAATTATTCAGGCATGGTGGTGTGCATCTGTAATCCCAGCTACTTGGAGGCTGAGGCAGGAGAGTCACTTGAACCTGGGAGGCGGAGGTTGCAGTGAGCGGAGATCATGCCACTGCACTCCACCCAGGGCAACAAGAATAAAACTCTGTCTCAAAAAATACATACATACATACATACATACATTAAAAAATCACATGAGCATGGTGGCATGTACCTGTACTCCCAGTACTCCAGGATGCTAACATGAGTGGATCACTTGTGCCCAGGAGGTTGAGGCTGCAGTGAGCTGTGATTGAACCACTGCACTTCCAGCCTGGGTCACAGCAAGACTTTGTCTATTAAAAAAAAAGAGGCCAGGTATGGTGGCTCACACCTGTAATCTAGCACTTTGGGAGGCTGAGGCAGACAGATCACCTGAGATTAGGAGTTTGAGACCAGCCTGGCCCACATGGCAAAACCTCATGTCTGCTAAAAATACAAAAATTAGGCAGGCATAGTAGCGTGGGCCTGTAATACCAGCTACTTGGGAGGCTGAGGCAGGAGAATCACTTGAACCCAGGAGGTGGAGTTTGCAGTGAGCTGAGATGGTGCCACTGCACTCCAGCCTGGGTGACAGAGCAAGACTCTGTTTAAAAAAGAAAGAAAGAAAAGAAAAAAGGATGGCAGCATGTTTCAAAGAGAAGCAGAGAAGACTTATTTGGGAAATTCATTAACGTCAGTGTTTTTTCTCTAATTACTACACTTTATTATTTAGAGCTATTTTAGGTTTATGGAAAAATTGAGCAGAATATACAGAGCGCTCCCATATTAACCCCTCCCATCACAGAGTTTCCTCTGTTACTAAGGGCTTGGCTTGCTGTAGAGTGGGACATTTGTTACAACTGATGAAGCACTTTTTTATTTTTTTATTTTTTTGAGACGGAGTTTCACTCATGTTACCCAGGCTGGAGTGCAATGGCGCGATCTCGGCTCACTGCAACCTCCGCCTCCTGGGTTCAGGCAATTCTCCTGCCTCAGCCTCCTGAGTAGCTGGGATTACAGGCACGCACCACCATGCCCAGCTAATTTTTTGTATTTTTAGTAGAGATGGGGTTTCACCATGTTGACCAGGATGGTCTCGATCTCTTGACCTCGTGATCCACCCGCCTCGGCCTCCCAAAGTGCTGGGATTACAGGCTTGAGCCACCGCACCCGGCCTTGATGAAGCAGTTTAACACATCATTGTTAACTCAAGCCCATAGTTTACATTGGAATTCATTCTTCGTGTTGTAATTTATGGACTTGTTAATCTAAAAATAAATGTGTTTTCATAGGAGAGATTATAAGTAGATAAAGAGACTCAAAAATTTATATAATTCCAAAAAAAGCATGGATTAAAAAAAAAAAAGCCCTTTAAAAGTCCCTTCTGATGGCAGGACTCTTGGGTTCTAGAATGGCCTGGAGCTCTCAAGAACAACGGTTTAGAAACTAGGCATGACAAAGGGTGGTCAAATCTTTCAGTCCAGGGTATAAAGTATCTTAAAAAATATTATGTTCTTAGTACCACTGAATTATACACTTAAAAATGGTTAAAATGGGCTGGATGTGGTGGCTCATACCTGTAATCCCAGCACTTTGGGAGGCTGAGGTGGGAGGATGACTTGAGCTAGGAGTTCAAGACCAGCCTTGACAACATAGCAAGACCTTATCCCCACAAAAAATAAAAATAAAAAAATTAGCCAGGTGTGGTGGTACATGCCTGTGGTCCAGACATTCAGGAGGCTGAGGTGGGAGGATTACTTGAGCTTGGGAGGTGGAGGCTGCAGGGAGGTGAGCCGTGACCGCATAACTGCACTCCAGCCTGGGCGACAAAACAAGACCCAGTCTCAAAAATAAAAGGTTAAAATGGTCAATTTTATGATATGTACATTTTACCATAAGAAAAAAAAAATGTTTTACAGAAGAATTACCCAAGAGCGCTCATCCACAGTGGTGTGACTCAATCAGCTGGGTGGAAACAAATTTCCAGGGCAGGAAGCTGTGAAATAGTCATTTCTGAATAAGCAAGATGAACGCCTGCGAGAGGGCTTGTTAGCAAGTCATGCTTCGGCTGACCCAGCAACATCAGCTTTTGCAACCGTGATACTGTAAGCATGGCTTCTATTCAGATACAGGCTCCCTTCACAGGAGGAAGGTGGAAGAGGCTCCTATGAAGGTTGCTTTCCTGGCCTTCTGACGTCTCTCAGGCCAGCCCTCAGCAGTGAGCCCACCCACAAGGCCATCCACCTGCTCAGGATCCATTGGGAAGGCAGCTGTCCTCTGGGATGATCCTGGCGCCGTATTGGAAGGAGTCCATCTGTGGAGGCCGTCAGAGATTTGATCACCTCAGCCACTTCCATATCCTGGGCTTGGTTTGATCAGGGAGAACAACTGAAAGATAAATTACAATTATAAACTGTGGGCGGGGACAGTGGCTTACACCTGTAATCCCAGCACTTTGGGAGGCCAAGGCAGGAGGATCATTGATCATTTGAGGAGCTCAAGACCAGCCTGCTCAAGAGAGTGAGACCCTGTTTCTGAAAAAGAAAAAACACAAAGCTCAAGCTCAGGAGTTTGAGACCAGCCTGGGCAAACTTTAAACAAAAAAATTTGCTTGGGAGGCTGAGGTGGGAGGATCACTTGATCCTGGGAGGCGAAGACTGCAGTAACCTATGATGGCACCACTGCACTCCAGCCTGGGTGACAGAGCGAGACCCTGTCTCAAAAAAAAAAAAAGACTTGGCAGGGTTGAATAAGACTGTTTTTGTCATAGGGCTGTCTTTAATAAATGCTAGTTACTTTTTTTTGAGACAGAGTCTGGCTCTGCCACCCAGGCTGGAGTATAGTGGTGCAATCTCAGCTCACTGCAACCTCCACCTCCCAGGTTCAAGCGATTCTCCTGCCTCAGCCTCCCAAGTAGCTGGGATTACAAGCACCCACCACCATGCCTGGCTAATTTTTGTATTTTTAGTAGAGATAAGGTTTTGCCATGTTGGCCAAGCTGGTCCTGAACTCCTGACCTCACCTGATCCGCCCGCCTCTGCTTCCCAAAGTGCTGGGATTACAGGTGTGGGCCGCTTGGCCTGCCCCCGCAACACTTTTTTTTTTTTTTTGAGACAGGGTCTTGCTTTGCCACCCAGGCCAGAGGGCAGTGACTGAACACAGCTCACTACAGCCTCTACCTCCTAGGCTCAAGCAATCCTCCTGCCTCAGCCTCCTAAGTAGCTGGGACCATAGGCATGCACCACCACACCCAGCTAAGCCACTATTATTAGTAAATGTTTGTTGAACCAAACTGACTTATACCTCAATGTCTGATTACTCTTCCTACGTTTTCACTTTTTTTTCCATCACTCTTTTGATCAAAATCTCTCAGAAGCTGGGCATGGTGATGCGTGCTTGTGGCCCCAGCTACCTGGAGGCTAAGGTAGGAGGATCCTTTGAGCTCAGGAGTTCAAGACCAGACTGGGCAACATAGCGAGACCCTGTCTCAGAATGAATGAATGAATGAATGAATGAATGAAAAAATCTTCCAAGGTCCTCTTTTATGTGGATAAAACCCCAACTTCTTAGCTTAAGTAGGATACTTTTTTCCTTTTAAACCTAGAAGGAGCTTTATTGCTAATTTATTTTCTTTCTTTTTTTTTAGATTTGCCTTGGCATATACACCTTTATTTATATATATATATATATATATATATATATATATATATGTATATATAGTTTTAAGTGTAAATAGCTTTTGGTGTACAAGTGGTTTTTGGTTACATGGATGAGTTGTATAGTGGTGAAATCTAGGAGGATTTATTTTATCTCTGTTTAAGAAGCACATTGAGGATTGTTTAAATGTTTCTTTAAATGCTATTTTTGTAAAGCTTATTTTGTAATTACTAGCTGGTCACAGAAAATGAATCCATCAGAATGAACTTCTTAGTGAGCAGCTCTGAAAGCCTACCCAGAATGCAGTGGTTTCCAGTCCCAGCTGCCTATTAAAATCGCCTGGGGCCTTTAAAAATACACCAGCGCCTGGGCCCAACCCCCAGAAATTCCAATCTAATAGGTCTGGGTCGTGGCTGAGCACTGGGTTTGTTTGTTTGTTTTTTAAGCTCCCAGGTGAGTCAAACGTGCAGCCAGTGTTGAGTGGTGCTGTTGTCACCTCTGCTTCTTGATACCTGGGCCTTCATCTGTCCAACTCCTCTGCAACCACACAGTTCTCAGGTTCTTTCTCCTGGGCCCTGTTTGCCTGGGATAGGCTGAACTCACCCACCCCAGTTCCTGCCCTGAAGCAATTATACAGACATACCTTCTAAGGCAAACAAGGCTTGTCTTCAAATCAGGCCACAAACACACCTTGACCCGCCCTTATAACTTCCTGGATTCTTGATCCCGTTTATGGCTTACTGATAACATCCTGGACGGAGAACCAGTTTGGGACTTTCGGTGACCTAGTTACTCCTTGGCTGGGGCTGGAAGTTCGCGTTCTGGGCCCTTTCATGGGCCTGGGCTCTTTGATGGTTCCAGAATGGCAGTGATTGATTTTTTTTTTTTTTTTGGAGACGGAGTTTCACTCTTGTTACCCAGGCTGGAGTGCAATGGCGCGATCTCGGCTCACCGCAACCTCCGCCTCCTGGGTTCAAGCAATTCTCCTGCCTCAGCCTCCTGAGTAGCTGGGACTACAGGCACGCGCCACCATGCCCAGCTAATTTTTTGTAGTTTTTGGTAGAGACGGGGTTTCACCATATTGACCAGGATGGTCTCGATCTCTTGACCTCGTGATCCACCCGCCTCGGCCTCCCAAAGTGCTGGGATTACAGGCTTGAGCCACCGCGCCCGGCCCGTGATTGATTTTTTTTTACTTTGGTCCTTGGTGCTGCACCCCCTGAGTGCCACCCTGATAGGCTCTAGCTTCTCAGCTTTTGCAAACTGGAGCTTTCATTTTGTAGTTCTAAACCCCCTCGTCCCCACCAGCCCCTGACCTCAGCCACTGGGGCCTTACAGGTCACCAGCTTCCACTTACCTTCTATATGTGCCTTATCTGCTATGCACCACACCCCACCCATGATGATTTTCTGCACCTGTGGAGTTTGTGCTGTTTCTGCTATTTGCCTCCTTAATCAGGCACCCCGTTCTTCCACCTGTCATTAAAATAGCACAGTTAAAATAGCTGACCACCCTAATTTGTTTTTTATAGAGACCAGCTCTCTATAAAAAACAAATTAGTTAGCCAGGTACAGTGGCTCACGCCTGTAATCCCAGCACTTTGGGAGGCCAAGGTGGGTGGATCACCTGAGGTCAGGAGTTCGAGAACAGCCTATCCAACATGGTGAAACCCTGACTCTACTAAAAATACAAAAATTAGCTGGGCATGGTGGCTCACACCTGTAGTCCTGGCTACTCCGGAGGCTGAGGCACAAGAATCACTTGAACCCAGGAGGCAGAGGTTGCAGTGAGCTGAGATCACACCACTGCACTCCAGCCTGGGCAACAGAGTGAGAGTCGATCTCGAAAAAAAAAAAATTAGTCAAGTGTGCACACCTACAGTCCCAGCTACTTAGGGGGCTGAGCCAGGAAGATCCTCTGAGCCCAGGAGTTCCAGGCTACAGTGAGTTGTGATAGTGCCACTGTACTCCAGCTTGAGTGACAGAGCAAGACCCTATCTCTTAAAAAAAAAAAAAAAAGAATAGGCTGGAGGCAGTGGCTCACACCTGTAATCTCAGCACTTTGGGAGGCAAAGGTGGGTGGATCACAAGGACAGGAGTTCGAGACCAGCCTGGCCAACACAGTGAAACCCTGTGTCTACTACAAATACAAAAAGTAGCTGGATGTGGTGGCAGGTGCCTGTAATCCCAGCTACTTGGGAGGCTGAGGCAGGAAAATTGCTTGAACCCAGAAGGCAGAGGTTGCAGTGAGCTGAGATTTTGCCACTACACTCCAGCCTGGGTGACAGAGCAAGACTCCATGTCTGAAAAAAAAAATAATAATAACAAATAAGTTCTAAGGTGTAAAAACATGAGTTTAAGGACTGCATTTATTCATTAGAAGGGTATGCAACATAAAACAAAAGGACTGCACCTAATGGCTGTATCCCATTGTTAAAAAACTGACATATATAATCACAGTTTATTTCCCTATTGTTGAAAATTTAAGCGATTTTCAATTTTCGAATGTTATAAATAAAACCCAGTCAACTAACCATAGTTATAAATGTTTAGGAACTTCTTTATTTCATTAGGATAAATTTCCTAGAAGTGGTATTACTGGCTCAAAGGTATAAATATGTTTAAGCCTCTTGAAATGCACATTCAAGTTGCTCCCCAGAAAAGATGCACTAGGCCAGGCGGGTGGCTCACGCCTGTAATCCCAGCACTTTGGGAGGCCGAGGCAGGCAAATCACCTGAGGTCAGGAGTTCAAGACCAGCCTGGCCAACAGTGGTGAAGCCCCGTGACTAATAAATATACAAAAATTAGTGGGGTGTGGTAGCCGGCACCTGTAATCCCAGCTCCCCGGGAGGCTGAGGCAGGAGAATTGCTTGAACCTGGGAGATAGAGGTTGCAGTGAGTCGAGATTGTGCCACTGTGCTCTTGCCTGGATGGCAGAGCAAGACTCCATCCGAAAAAACAAGCAAAATGAAAAGTCGCACCAGTATCTACTTCTACCACAAAGATCCGAAAGTGTGTTGTTTACAGGGCCTGTGCCTGTGTAGTTTCAGCAGTTACAGTTCCAAATTTCACAAGACTCCTCCGCAGGACACAAGAAGTCCAGTTTTCAGCAATGAATGTGGAAGGCGGTGGAGAAGTACAAAACTTGTATGGCTCTCGACAAATCGTGGTTGAAAGCAACACTGGTTTCGGTGTCCAGCAGTTAGTTCACAGACTGTCCACCTTCCATGGTCATTGCCCCTGATACTGATTTGCAGTTCCCAATAATAGACGCTGTTATTAGGGACAAGGGCTGCTGTCTCTTGCTGGGCATGATAGGACTTCAGTGCACAACTCACATGCTTTGTCCCCGTTGAGTGTTGTGAGCGTTGACAGTCTGGCTCTGCCTTTGCCTCTGGAGTAACTGCTGTGCTTTGTTTGTATTGAAATAAGGTACTTTAATCATTAACACATTGAATATCATGATCAGGTTTTCTGCAAGTTCAAATTATAATATCAATGCCAGCATGACCCAGTGGTTACTGAAAAGGAAGGCTAGGCAACTGTGTTATTTTAATGACGGCTAGACAGGAGTGCCTGATTAAGGAAGCAAAGAGCAGAAGCAGCACACACTCCACAGGTGTGGACGCGTGGGTGGGTGTGGCGGACAAGAGACGAGGCATCTATCGAGTGGAATCTCACAAGTCTGTGGTGAGACAGCCAAGTCTTTCTCAATCAAAAGGTTTTTTGGGCTTTTTTTTTTTTTTTTTGAGTGGGGGTTTCCCTAATTTTACCCAGGCTGGAGTGAATTGGCGCGATCTCGGCTCACCGCAACCTCCGCCTCCTGGGTTCAGGCAATTCTCCTGCCTCAGCCTCCTGAATAGCTGGGATTACAGGCACGCACCACCATGCCCAGCTAATTTTTTGTATTTTTAATAGAGACGGGGTTTCACCATGTTGACCAGGATGGTCTCGATCTCTTGACCTCGTGATCCACCCGCCTCGGCCTCCCAAAGTGCTGGGATTACAGGCTTGAGCCACCGCGCCCGGCCATGGGCTTTTGTTTTTTAGACACGGTCTCACCCTGTCACCCGGGCTGCAGTGCAGTGGCGTGATCACGGCTCACTGCAGTCTCAAACTCCTAGGTTCAAGCCATCCTCCTTCTTCAGCCTCCTGGTAGCTGGGACTACAGGTGGGCACCACTATGCCCCATTAATACTTTTATTTTTTTTGTGGAAACAGAGTCTTGCTACGTTGCCTAGGCTGGTCTTGCACTCCTGGGCTCAAGAGATCCTCCCGCCTTGGCCTTCCACCTTAGCCTCCTGCCTCGGCTGGAGGCTTTCACTTTTTTCACTTTCAACTTTTTCACCTGGCCAAAAGTTTTTCTGTTTCTTCAAAAGACACCAAAAAGGCTGGGTGTGGTGGCTCACATGTATAATCCCAGCACTTTGAGAGGCCAAAGTGTGATCATTTGAGGCTAAGAATTTGAGACAGCCTGGGCAACATAGCAAGACCCTATCTGTAAAAAAAATAAAAAGATTAGCCAGGCAGGATGGTGCACACCTGTGTCAGCTGCAGGGAGGCTGAGGCAATGAATCACTTGGGTCCAGGAGTTCAAGCCTGCAGTAAGCCCTAATGGCGCCACTGCCCTCCAGCCTGGGTGAGGGGGGAAAAAAAAGACACCAATATGCTCAGTGGAAAGTGGTGGCTCATGAATTAGACTTAACTTGAGTGGCTGGGTGTGGTGGCTCATGCCTGTAATCCCAGCACATTGGGAGGCCGAGGCGGGCTGATCGCCTGAGGTCAGGAGATTGAGACCAGCCTGACCAACATGGTGAAACCCCATCTCTACTAAAAATACAAAAATTAGCCAGGTGTGGTGGCGGGCATCTGTAATCCCAGCTAATACTGGGAGACTGAGGCAGCAGAATCACTTGAACCCAGGAGGTGGAGGTTGCAGTGAGCCAAGATGGCACCACTGCACTCCAGCCTGGGCAACAGAGTAAGACTCTGTCTCAAAAAAAAAAGAATTAGCTTGAGCATACCATGCTAAGGAACACATATTATCATATCATTCCCTTGACTGCTCTATGAAACATCAGTATATCCAAGAATGGGTTAGATCATACCAACAACAGTCACAATGAAGGAGACCAGAAAATGCCACTTTGGCATATTGATTCTTTTGAGCTGAAGGCAAATGAGAAACAGCAGATGCAGGAAAGGCTCTCTGTCTTCCTCCCATCTGTCTAAAAATAAGGCATGTATTTCCCCTTGAGACAGGTAACTCTCCCCTCTCCTCCAAAGAGAAGAGCGTTTTGATCACTGGACACAGGGAGAAGATATTAAGAACAATTTGCATAAACAGACCTTACTAATGAAACCCTTATCTTCCATTAGTTCCCCCATATATTTCTGTTGTTGTTGTTTTTGTTACTGTTTTGAAACAGAGTCTCACTGTCTCCCAACATGGAGTGCAATAGCACCATCTCTGCTCACTGCAACCTCGGCCTTCCAGGTTCAAGCGATTCTCCTGCCTCAGCCTCCCAAGTAGCTGGAATTACAGGTGCCCACCACCACGCCCTGCTAATTTTTGTATTTTTAGTAGAGACAGGGGTTTCACCATATTGGTCAGGCTGGTCTCGAACTCCTGACCTCAGGTGATCCACCTGCCTCAGCCTCCCAAAGTGCTGGGATTACAGGCATGAGCCACTGTGCCCAGTCAGTTCCCCCATATATTTCTTTTTCTTTTCTTTTTTTTTTTTTTGAGACAGAGTTTCGCTCTTGTTACCCAGGCTGGAGTGCAATGGCGCGATCTTGGCTCACCGCAACCGCCGTCTCCTGGGTTCAGGCAATTCTCCTGCCTCAGCCTCCTGAGTAGCTGGGATTACAGGCACGCACCACCATGCCCAGCTAATTTTTTGTATTTTTAGTAGAGACAGGGTTTCACCATGTTGACCAGGATGGTCTCGATCTCTTGACCTCGTGATCCACCCGCCTCGGCCTTCCAAAGTGCTGGGATTACAGGCTTGAGCCACCGCGCCCGGCCAGCCCCCATATATTTCTAATTACTTCTTATGATTGTCCCTTGAAGCCCAAACCGCTTTGTTTTTATTTATTTTATTCTATTTTTACCTAGCAGCTGTAGCTCAAAGGACATTTTTCCTTGTGAAAATGGTATATAAGCCCCCAAGTCCAACTGCTTCTTTGAGTCTCATTTCCTTTCTGTAAGTGCTGTGTCTATAACTGTTAAACAAAAATTTTATCTTTTTTCCTGTTAAACTGTCTTTTGTTCGTTTAATTATCACGCCTCAGTTACTCAATATAAGACAGCAGAGGGAAGGTTTTTCCTCCCCAACAATGACAAAATATCCTCTCTACTTTTTTTTTTTTTTCCCTAAGACAAAGTCTCCCTCTTGTGCCTCAAGCTGGAGTACAATGGTGCGATCTGGGCTCACTGCAACCTCTGCCTCCCGGGTTCAAGCAATTCTCCTGCCTCAGCCTCCCACCACCACACCCTGCTAATTTTTGTATTTTTTAGTAGAGATGGGGTTTCACCATGTTGGCCAGGCTGGTCTTGAACTCCTGACCTCGAGGGATCTGCCTGCCTCAACCTCTCAAAGTGCTGGGAAGACAGTCATGAGCCATCATGCCCAGCCTGTTTTCTCTACTTCTTAGGTACTTTTACCAATAAAAACTAACAACAACAAAAAAAATCAAATTTCAAATCATCCTCTTGATTTCTGTGAGGATTTTAATGAAACTATAGAAAACATAAAACAAAGTTGTTGGTATATAGTTAGTATTGATATATTATCCAAATATAAACTGGGCCTTGCTGGTCTATTTGCATATATGGCAAATCGTACACTTGTAAATTTTGGAAAATTTCATTCCATCTTTATGCTTCTTACCAAAGACAATAAAAAAGATCTTCCTTATGCAACGTCCTGCACACCTTATATGCCACATCGCTAAAAAGGAGTGTGGCTTGCTTACCTGTGACATTGAGGCTTTCATTATGAGAGTTTTGGTCATTTGTTAGTTTCCTCAAAGTGGCAGGATTACTTAATAAGACATTAGACTTTATAAAAATGGAAGGAAATAGTCTCCTTAGACATGTGCTTGTAAGATGGCTGTCTGGCTGCCAGCTATAAACAATTATTATTATTATTATTATTATTATTATTGAGACAAGGTCTTGCTCTGTTGCCCTGACTGGGGGCAGCGACACGATCATAGTTCACCACAGCCTCAAACTCCTGGGTTCGAGTAATCCTCCCTCCTCAGCCTCCCTAGTAGGGGGGACCACAGACGTGCATAATTATGCTGGGCAAATTTTTTTATTACTCGTAGAGACAGAGGTCTTGTTATGCTGCTCAGGCTGGTCTTGAACTTCTGGACTGGACTCAAGAGATCCTCCCGCCTTGGCCTCCTAAAGTGCTGGGATTACAGGCAGGTAATTAAATATTGTCTATAAAGTTGTATTTTCAAAATGTGAGACAAGGGCCGCGTGCAGTGGCTCATGCCTGTAATCCCAACACTTTGGGAGGCTAAGGCAGGCAGATCACCTGAGGTCAGGAGTTCAAGACCAGCCTGGCTAACATGGTGAAACCCTGTCTCTACTAAAAATATAAAAATCAGCCAGGCTTGGTGGTTGGTGCCTGTAATCCTAGCTACTCGGGAGGCTGAGGCAGGAGAATCACTGGAACCTGGGAGGTGGAGGTTGCAGTGAGCTGAGATCATGCCACTGCACCCCAGCATGGGCAACAGAGCGAGACTCCATCTCAAAAAAAAAAAAAAAAAAAAAAAGTGAGACAAGGAGCATGTCCTTCTCTAATTTGAAAATACATTGAGGATGAATCATAGAAAAAAAATTTACACTAACACAAAAGTTTATATGCTGTTTCTCCAAAACTGATGATCTTAGAAGAAGCCATAAGGCCATAAAGAGCCATGACACCACATGAGTTGTTCCATGTTAAATGTAGATTGTGACAAACATGTAAATGGTATTTTTTGGAAATAAAGACTCCTTCAAAACTTAAAAAAAAAAAAATGTTACCAGAAAAAAGTTAAAGAGGACTTTCTCATTTCTTTACTAAAATTACAGCTTATTTGGAATCCAGTTTTTATGTCCTAAAATCAGATTACATCTGTGCTTTAAACCTATTTTTCCCGAGAGGGATTTAGCTTACGATGGCAACCAGTATCCTTTGGAATGTTTACAAATGATGGACATCTTCGACGTGGATCGTCTATATGGTGGATGTATAGTTGCAGAGGCCTCATTGAAAACAGCTGGTTTACAAACCAAGGCTGTAGATACAAAGCAAATGGACATTTTTGGAGTGTTGGAAACTATTTCTCCCTAGTCTAACAACCTGACATTACTAGTAAGTAAAATCCTAAGAATTCCATGGTTACATGCTTTTGTTGAGATGATACTCAGTTTGATGTCTTCCCATGAAGCTGACACCAGGAATGAGTATACCATAGGCTCAATAAGGGCAGAGCTGCAAATTAGACTGAATTTTACATTTGACCGTATTCATTCAGGTTACCACTGCGGAAATAAAAAAAGAAGGATATCCTAAAGGCTGCAGGCATTTCTGAGAAATATTACTGGAAAAGGAAACAAAGAGTAAAAATATCCTATATTATGGGACAGAAAGAAATACGTCATTGTTTTTGTTGTTGGTATTTTGACACAGAGTCTGTCGCCCAGGCTGGAGTTCAGTGCCACGATCTCTGCTCACTGCAACCTCCACCTCCCAGGTTCAAGTGATTCTCCTATCTCAGCCTCCTAAGTAGCTGGGATTACAGGTGTGCACCACCACACCTGACTAATTTTTGAATTTTTAGTAGAGACAGGGTTTCACCATGTTGGCCAGGCTGGTCTGGAACTCCTGAGCTTAAGTGATCTGCCAGCCTCAGCCTCCCAAAGTGCAAGAATTACAGGCATGAGCCACCACACCCGACTGTCATTGTTATTTTTTATTAGATGTAGGTTGATACTTGTTTAACTAGTCCTATTGTATTCATGCTCTCCTTTTGAAGAGTATTACATTTGTGAATTTTAAGAATATGTGAGGCTGGGTGCAGTCGCCCATGTCTGCATTCCCAGCTCTTCAGGAGGCTGCGGCAGGCAGATTGATTGAGCCTAGGAATTCAAGACTAGCCTAGGCAACAAAGCAAAACCCTGTCTCTATAAAAAATACAAAATTAGCTGGGCAAGGTGGCACACGCCTGTAGTCCCAGCTACTTGGGAGGCTGAGCTGGGAGGATCACTTGAGCCCAGTAGGTTGAGGCTGCAGTGAACCGTGTCGGTGCCACTGCACTTCAGCCTGGGTGCAGAGAGAGATCTTGTCTCAAGGAAAAAGAAAAAAGAAAAAAAAAAAGAATATACAATAATATGGCCTACACAATTTAAATATCAAATAAAGAGTTAAAAAATTGTTGTATCAGGCCAGGAACAGTGGCTCTTGCCTATAATCCCAGCACTTTGGGAGGCTGAGGCAGGTGGATCACTTGAGGTCAGGAGTTCTCGACCAGCCTGGCTAATATGGTGAAACCCCATCTCTACTAAAAATACAAAAATTAGCCGGGCATGGTGGTGGACAGCTGTAATCCCAACTACTCAGGAGGCTAAGGCAGGAAAATAGCTTGAACCCAGGAGGCAGAGTTTGCAGTGAACAGAGATCATAGCACTGTACTCCAGCCTGAGGGACAGAGTGAGGCTCTGTCTCAAAAAAAAAAAAAAAAAAAAATTGTTATATCAGAGAATCCAAAGAAACATTATAAAATGTTGATATATTTTCTTGTACATTATTTTTAATTAATTCTATTATTAATTACTATGAATTGCCCCCATTAACTAGTCTTATGTGGCTTTGTCTAAGTGATAGCATTTATGGAAGAAAAGTAACACAGAATAATATATAATTTTAAATACCTATTTTTCATATTTTACGTTAAAGTAAAAACACATATACGTGTAAATATATACTTTTTATACACACACACACACACACACACACACACATATATATATTTGGTGGGGGGAGTCTGGTATGATTGTGTCCCAGCTGACTGTCTAAAAAGTTGGTCACCATACACCAAAAACTAGGCATTAGCTTTTTGCTAAAAGTTTGCTGGCCAGGTGGTGGCTCATTCCTGTAATCCCAGCACTTTGAGAGGCTGAGGTGGGTGGATCCCTTGAGCCCAGGAGTTCAAGACCAGCCTGAACAACACAGCAAGACCGACAACCCACCCCCAACGCCATCTCTAAAAAGAACAAAGTTTGCCAAATTGTTAGACAAGAAAAGGTATGTTAAATAATGATTTGATAAATAACTTTTGAAAAAAATGTACATTTATTTGATTCCTAGGGAGAATGAACATTTTTCATGTGTTCGTTGGTCACCAAATTTGGAGCAGTCTTTTTTCTTTTTTTTTTAGACAAAGTCTTACTCTGTCACCCAGGCTGGAGTGCAGTGGCACGATCTTGGCTCACTGCAACCTCCCCCTCCCAAGTTCAGGCAATTCTCCTGCCTCAGCCTCCTGAGCAGCTGGGATTACAGTTGTTCACCACCACACCTAGCTAATTTTTGTATTTTTAGTAAAGACGGGTTTCATCATGTTGGCCAGGCTGGTCTCAAACTCCTGACCTTGTGATCAGCCCGCCTTGGCCTCCCAAAGGGTTGGGATTACAGGCGTGAGCCACCACTCTCGGCCTGGAGCAGCCTATTTTTAACTTTTGCCAACATTTCCACGGACCTCTTTTTGTCTTTTTCTTTTTGATTTATTAAGACTTCTTTAGGACTGTGCCCCTATGCCTATCATACATTGCAAAAACATCCCAGTTTGTTGCTTGCTTTTTATGGTGGATTATTTGAATATACTACAGAAGTCTTTCTTTTCTGAGTTACCTGTGTTTAGTTTTTCCTTAAGGTGATAGTTTCATGCAATGTTAAGAGTGAGCTCTGGGCCCGGCGCGGTGGCTCACATCCGTAATCCCAACACTTTAGGAGGCTGACGTGGGAGGATCACTTAAGCTCTGGGCGACATAGACCTTGTCTCTCAAAAATAAAAGAATGTGGCCGGGCGCGGTGGCTCAAGCCTGTAATCCCAGCACTTTGGAAGGCTGAGGCGGGTGGATCACGAGGTCAAGAGATCGAGACCATCCTGGTCAACATGGTGAAACCCCGTCTCTACTAAAACTACAAAAAATTAGCTGGGCATGGTGGCGCGTGCTTGTAATCCCAGCTACTCAGGAGGCTGAGGCAGGAGAATTGCCTGAACCCAGGAGGCGGAGGTTGCGGTGAGCCGAGATCGCGCCATTGCACTCCAACCTGGGTAACATGAGTGAAACTCCGTCTCAAAAAAAAAAAATACATAAGTAAATAAAAATAAAAGAATGTGAATATATCTATATTTTAATAAAGAATGGGGCTCTGGGCTGGGCGCGGTGGCTCACACCTGTAATTCCAGCACTTTGGGAGGCTGAGGTGGGTAGATCACCTGAGGTCAGGAATTTTAGATCAGCCTGGCCAACGTGGTAAAACCCCGTCTCTACCAGAAAAATACAAAACAGCTGGGCGTCGTGATGAGCACCTGTAATCACAGCTACATGGGAAGCTGAGGCAGAAGAATCGCTTGAACCCAGGAGGTGAAAGTTGCAGTGAGCTGAAGTCATGCCATTGCACTCCAGCCTGGGCAACAAGAGCAAAACTCCATCTCAAAAAAAAAAAAAAAAGAACGAGGCTCTAAAGTTCAAGGTTTGAGTCCCAGCTCTACCTAGATAGACTCTGAGCAAATGTCTCAGTACTGTTACTATCATTGATGCCTTCTCCCTTTGCTCGAGATCAGCTAAATATTCAGTTTTCTTTTCTCTAGTTTTTCAAGTTTTTATACAAAAGACTTTCATTTGTCAGGAATTTATATTGGTAAACGATGGCTAAATCATCCTCTATTTCCAGGGAGGTTTTGCTTTCTTCCCGTAGAAGATGGAAAAGGGTGAACCCGCAGCAGCTGTCCCTCTGCTCTGGGTCCTGCTCAGCTGCCTCTGAGTCATGCATGCTACCGCACTGAGAGGGTTTTATAGCTCCTGGCTTCCTGGTGGGCAGAACAGCGTCCAGATTGGGTCCCAGCTGAAACAAGTCTCCCTTCGTGGCATAGAAAAATGAACCCTATGTGCTTCCTCTGCATGGCTATTATGGAGCCCCTGGCTGCAGCTGTCTTGGGTTTCTCTTTAACTGCTTCATGCCCAGTGGCCAGAAGATTAAAACCACAGGTGACATCCCTCAGAGCCTGTGTCATTTTCTCTGCCCTTCTCTTCCTTCCAGAAGCAGGATTTTCCACCCATCCTCATGTTTCCTGCCTAAGTGACACCTTCTAGATCTGAATCAGGCGACTGGTCCTTCTTCCTCCCCTCCTCCATCCACCTTGACGGTGCAACATGTGACATGCTTGGGAAAACAAGCTCTTATTTACCTGCTCGGTAACAAAGTAGGAATTCTACGGACATTTGATTCCATTTTCGCAGCATAATTACCTTCAAACAAATTCTCACTTTCTCAAAATGTGAAGTATGTAATATTCACTTTAACTCCTGGTTGGGCAAGTACCTTGCATTGATTACATATGCAATCAAATATAGGTGAAATTGAATTGTATTTGATTTTAAAAATATCAATAATGAATGCAGGGAGGTGAGTGTCTGTGCCTATGGAAGTAGGCCTGGATTCCCTCCCGGGCACACCTTTGCCAGATTTCTTTTTTTTCCAACTCTAATTTATTCAGTATTTCTCAGAGGAGAGCTTTGCTCCTTCTCCAAGTTGTTCTTGGGGTAAAAAAGTCAGTTGCTTCTCCTTAGGCTACGGGCCCTGGGCAAAATAGTTTCTTTACCTCTAGCTTATCTCACCCTTTCTCCGCTGGTTTCAGTAAATCCCTGTAAATTCTAGATCAGATTTGTCGATGAGCTATGGGAACCTCTGAGTTTACGGGGGTGTGTAGAGGGTGCAGGTTCTTCTGACTAATCTAATCCCTCCGGAGGTGGGTCCCCCAGCCAGTCAATGCGTTTCTGTCACAGCCTATGAATAGTTTATGGGTGTCCTTTTGTGCTTACTAATGGGGCCTGAACTGTACAATCTGCCTTAAATAACACCAGAAGAATACTCTCTCCTGACCTCTGTCCCTGAATGATTTATGGAGATGAACTAGGCCCATCAGAGATTCATTATTCATGTTGTTCTTTAGAGATGTTTTTTCAACAAAGTGGGGATGGGGGTTGTAAATTGATGTTTATCCAGACAGGGAACACTTTGGGGGAGTTCAGTGTGAAATCTGTGCATCTGGAGATGGTTTTTAAGTTTCTGATGGAAGTAGAGTTCTAGCTCTTTGGAGATTAGACGATTAGGAGGGACTTAAATTTCTTTAATAAAGAGGCCAAAAGAATATCCTAAAGATCGTTTCTCCTACTATCCATGCTTTTGTAGTTGCTCTAATTTCTTGTCAACCTAGAATATCAGTCAAAATAATTAAAGTCCTTCCTTGGCTCTGGGCTCTCCCACCTCCATGCCTTCTTTTATCTGGAAGTTACCATTCAGCCACCGAGTATGTATGAAGTCGGCTGTGTACTCGTCACTTTAAGTGATACCAAAAAAAGGGAAGACATTATTTCTGCTACTGAAAAGTCCCCAGTCTGCTTGGAGAAGACAAGACCTACATACATTATTGAAGGCAGCTTGTAACCGAATGCTAACGTGGCACAGTGCGAGAAAAGTTTCCAGGAGGAAAACATGAATGTGTGCAGGATGAGTGAGGCATGACTTTACAGAGAGAATGGGGTTTGAATGGTTAGATCTCAACTGGCAAAGGGCATCCTAGAAAAGGGAGCGACAGGAGTACAAGTCACTAGAGCAACAGTGCGGGCTACAGGGACTGCATCAGTTGGGAAGAGAAGAGAAAATAGGGGCTGGAAATGGAGGGAAGTGTCATCTTTCAGATTGAAGTGGAGCCCAGAGCTGTATGATCAGTGCAAAAGAGGGCTCTCCTGGGGCAGAGCCCAGTGATCTCTAATCTACATTTTTTTTTTTTTTTTTTTGAGATGGAATCTCACACCATCTGGGCTCACTGCAATCTCCACCTCCCAGTTCAGGTGATTCTCCTGCCTCAGCCTTCCGAGTAGCTGGGATTACAGGCACATGCCACCACGCCAGGCTGACTTTTGTATTTTTAGTAGAGACGGGATTTTACCATATTGGCCAGGCTGGTCTCGAACTCCTGACCCCACGTGATCCACCTGCCTTGGCCTCCCAGAGTGCTGGGATTACAGGTGTGAGCCACCATGCCTGGCCCAAATCTCTACTTCTGATTTGTCTCTTGCTGTGGTGTCTCCCCATTTCCCACTGCCCCCACCACACTGGCCTCAGAGGTTAGACTTACTCCTTTTCAAACCTCTGTCCCACTTGTGGACCAATGTCCTTCCCTTTGCTTCCCCTTTCATAGGTCAAATAGACATAAATTTAAGAAACATTTACTAAGTACAAAGGGTAAACCCTAGGGAAACCAATACATAAATCAGTTAGTTTATAAAGTACACCTTACCTTCTGGGCTTGTAAACCCTAGCTCATTCCGAAGCCCAGGGAAAGTGGCCTTCGCCTGGGTCCATTCTACCTAGCCTATTTTATTTTTATTTTGGAGACAGAATCTCAGTCTGTCACCAGGCTGGAGTGCAGTGGTGCAATCTCAGCTCACTGCAACCTCCACCTCCAGGATTCAAGTGATTTTTGTGCCTCAGCCTCCCAAGTAGCTGAGACTACAGGTGCATGCCGCCATGCTCGGCTAATTTTTTTTTTTTTTTGGAATGGGGTTTCACCCTTGTTGCCCAGGCTGAAGTGCAATGGCTCGATCTCAGCTCACTGCAACCTCCACCTCCTGGGTTCAAGCATTTTTCCTGCCTCAACCTCTCAAGTAGCTGGGATTACAGGCATCCACCATCATGCCTAGCTAGTTTTGTATTTTTAGTAGAGATGGTGTTTCTCCATGTTGGTCAGGCTGGTCTTGAACTCCCGACCTCAAGTGATCTGTTCCCCGGCCTCCCAAAGTGCTGTGATTACAAGTGTGAGCCACTATGCCTGGCCAATTTTTTGTATTTTTAGTAGAGACAGGATTTTGCCATTTTGCCCAGACTTGTCTCGAATTCCTGAGCTCAAGCAAAGTGCTCACCTTGGCCTCCCAAAGTGCTGGGGTTACAGGCATTAGCCACCATGCCCGGCCTGTTTCCTCTCTGTTAAAGGCCATAATAATAGTGCCAACCTCATGGGATTGTTGTACGAATGAAATGAGATCATACGTGTGGCGTGCTAAGCGCAATGCCTGGCATGTCATAAGGACTCATTAAATAACAGCTAGAAAGGGGTCATTGCTATGAGTGAGACCTAGGCTTTCACTAGGAGTTCACGACTCTGGAAAGATAATGTGCACCTGAAAAATAATGGAAGGGGACATGCAGTGCCTTCTTTGTGGAAAGGCCAAAGATTTTTGAAATCAAACAAATTTGTGTTTGCATTCCAGCTCTGCCACCTACCAGCTGTGTGGCTTGAGGCAAGCCATTTAACCTGAGAGCAACGACGTTGCCGCGTGGTTAATATCTTCATTCTCTAATGTATTAAGTGCCTACTAAGTACCAGCCACTGTACGAGGTGTTAGAGATAAACAGACTTTAAAAAGACATCTTTGGGCCCGGCATGGTGGCTTATGCTGTAATCCCAGCACTTTGGGAGGCCGAAATAGGCGGATCACCTGAGGTCAGGAGTTCAAGACCAGCCTGGCCAACATGGTGAAACCTGTCTCTACTAAAAATTCAAAAATTAGCTGGCGTGGTGGTGCATGCCTGTAATCCCAGCTACTCAAGAGGCTGAAGCAGAAGAATTGCTTGAACGTGGCAGGCCGAGGTTGCACGGTGAGCCGAGATTGTGCCACTGCCCTCCAGCCTGGGAAACAGAGCAAGACTCCATCTCAAAAAAATAAAAAAAGACACTTTCAAGCTGGGTGCGGTGGCTCACGTCTGTACTGTCAGTGCTTTGGGAGGCTGGAGGCAGGTGACTGCATAAGCCCAGGAGTTCGAGACCAGCCTGGGCAACATAGACAAAAAATATAAAAATTAGCCAGAGTGGTGATGCATACCTGTAGTCCCAGCTACTTAGGAAGCTGAGGTTGCAGGCTCATTTCAGCCCCAGAGTTTGAGGCTGCAGTGAGCAATGATTGTGCCACTGCACTTCAGCCTGGGCAACACAGCGGAGAGCCTGTCTCAAAAAAATGACATTTTCTCCATGCTCAAAGACCGCACTGTAGCACAGTATAGCTGGGGAGGCAGATGCAGATATGATTACAATTGGGAAAACGAAGTGCTCTCACAAAGGTTGGCCTCAGGCAAGCAGGGAAATCCTGACACAGTGAGACTCCGTCTTAAAAAAATTTATATATATATATCTCATATATATTATATATGCATCTTATATAATTTATATATATATCTATACACACACACACATATATACATACATATATATGACAAAGTGCCTTCCATAGCCTATGCAGGAACCATCAGAAACTATTGAATGGGTGGATCAAAGCCACAAAAAGTAAAGTAGAAATCAGTTTTAGAATGAGCAGATTTGCAAAATGTGATGGCAAAAATTAGAAACTCTTTATCTACACCGCTAAAATTCAACAGCTCTATCAAAATGGCTATTAGTATCTACATCATAAACACTTGTTGATTTCCTAAGCACTGGCTTTAAAAAACAGGTAACAGGGAATCCCTTATGCACTAGTTCTTTTTTTTCTTTTTCCTCTAATAGTTGAAAAGAAAGAAACTGGCTGGGCTCAGTGGCTCACACCTATCATCCCAGCACCTTGGGAGGCCGAGGTGGGCAGATCACCTGAAGTTGGGAGTTTGAGCCCAGCCTGGCCAATATAATGAAATCTGTCTCCACTAGAACTACAAAAATAGGCCAGGCATGGTGGCGGGAGCCTGTGATCCCAGCTACTCAGGAGGCTGAGGCAGGAGAATCGGTTGAACCCAGGAGGCGGAGGTTGCAGTGAGCTGAGATTGTGCCACTGCGCTCCAACCTGGGCGACAGAGCAAGACCCTATCTCGGAAAATAGAAAAAGAGGGACAGAGAGAAAGTAGCACCTTTCTGTCTGTCCTGTTGGAGCCTCTGCTGAAGCCCAAAGCCGGTTGTTGGTTCTCCAGTTTCATTCAATGTTGAAGCCCCTAAAACTCCTGGGCTGCAGGCTGTTACTCGCGTCCTGGTCCTCTGTTTCCCACCTGTCAGAGGAACACTTTCCATGGGAAGATAGGGGCATTTCTCATCTTGGGCTCTCTTTTAAGAATCATCTTTACTGCAGAAGTCGAAGGAGACAGATTAGTGTGAACAGAAGTCAAAAGGGGAAACAGCTCACAGTCCCCAGGGAGGCTACTGCCATTGTCTTCCAAATATTTTCAGAACATTTTAAATGGTTTTGAGGATTTTGAGAAAGTCCTCACTTCTTCCCTATTCGATTCTTCCCCTCCTGAGCTCCTTAGGGGCTTTCTCTCTTTTCAGTTTCAGCTTAAGTATAAATACAATATTCCCATAGAAACAGCATCATGTTCTCTTTTTCTGCCTGCTTTGACTCTGTTTAAAAAGCCAGATTCAAGCTAGCACCAGGACATGACATTTAAAAATAAAATTTACCTGGTTATAAAGGAGATATAAAGTGAAGTATGAAACCTTGGGACATTCCGAACCCTTATTTTTTATAACCCGAATGTAGGGAGGTGGTAATTAGGATGTGTGTTGAAGACAAGAGCACCCGCCCCTGGTAAGCAGTCTGGGGCCATTGCAAAGGTGACGTCAACACTAAATAAGAGCAAAAGGACAGGAGGGCAAAACAATTTCAATATAAAATTATACCCATCATGACTCTTTTTTTTTTTTTAAAGATAGTGAAAGTAGATAGTAATTGTTGTGTGCGTTCCTTTTCAAATAATTTACTTGGTGACCTGGCACAATGGCTCACACCTGTAATCCCAGCACTGTGGGAGGATCACTTGAGGCCAGGAGCCCAAGACCAGCGTGGGTAACATAGTGAGACACCATTTCTCCAAAAAATTTAAAAATCAGCTAGGCATGGTGGTACATGCTTGTAGTCCCAGCTACCTGGGAGGCTAAGGTGGGAGGGTCACTTGAGCCTGGGAGGTTGGGGCTGCAGTGAGCTAAGATCGTGCCACTATACGCCAGCCTGGGCACAGCATGAGACGCTGTCTCAAAAAAAAAAAACCACAACTGTACTTGGCAAAATTAAGCAGCTGTCATAGTGTCAAACACTATGATTGGTAATCCTAAACTGGTTCTCTTGATGTTACTTGTTTACTTTACTGGGCTGTGAAAATCAAAGGACCTGCTGCTCTAAACCCACTGCTGTTCTAGCTGAGACCTCCTGAAGTGCAGAGGCAGGGCCCTTAGGAAAGAAATTCCCCTTTTAAAAAAGAGGGCCTTCTGGGGTAGCATTTTCTATTTTTAACCTTTTTTGAAATTTTGATGAAAAAACATATAACATGAAACTTACTATCAGCCAGGCACGGTGGCTCACACTTGTAATCCCAGCACTTGGGGGGCCAAGGCAGGAGGATCACTTGAGGTCAAGAGTTTGAGACCAGCCTGGCCAACATGGTGAAACCTCCATCTCTACTAAAAATATAAAAAATAGCTGGGCATGATGGTGCACAACTGTAATCCCAGCTACTCTGGAGGCTGAGGCAGGAGAATCACTTGAACCCAGGAGGCAGAGGCTGCAGCAAGCCGAGATTATGCCACTGCACTCCAACCTGGGTGACAGAGCAAGACTCCATTTCAAACAAACAAACAAACAACAAAATAAAAACTTAGCATCTTGGTAGGGTGCAAGGGCTTACACCTGTAATCCTAGTGCTTTGGGAGGCTGAATTGAGGAGGATTACTTGAGGGCAAAAGTTCAAAACCAGCCTGGGCAACGTAGTGAGACTCCATCTCTACCAAAGAATAAAAATTAGCCAGTTGTTGTGGTGTGCCCCTGTAATTCCAGCCAGTTGGGAGGCTGAAGCAGGAAAATCACTTGAGCCCAGGAGATTGAGGCTGCAGCAAGCTATGCTCACACCACTGCACTACAGTCTGGGTAAACAGAGTGAGACCCTGTCTCTAAAAAAAACCTGTCCGCAGCTGAAATCTTCCCAAGCTGAATCTCTGCACCCATTCAATACTAACCTCATTCCTCCTTCTCGCAGCCCTTAGTAACCTCCAGTCTACCTTCTATCTCTATGAATTTGACTACTGTGTGTAGATATATGTAGAACCACACAGTAGTGGTTCTTTTGTGTGTGGCTTATTTCACCTAGCTTATTGTTTTCAAGGTCCATCATCCATGTCACAGCATGTGTCAGAATTTCCTTCCTTTGAAAGGTAATTTTAGGCTGGACATGGTTGCTCATGCTCATAATCCCAGCACTTTGGGAGACCGGGGTGGGTGGATCACCTAAGGTCAGACATTCAAGATCAGCCTGGTCAACATGACAAAACCCTGTCTCTACTAAAAATATGAAAATTAGCCGGGCATGGTGGGGCATATCTGTAATCCCAGCTACTCAGGAGGTTGAGGTATGAGAATCACTTGAACCCAGGAGGTGGAGGTTGCAATGAACCAAGATTGTGCCACTGCACTCCAGCCTGGGGACAGAGCTGCACTACATCTCAAAAAAAAAAAAAAAGATATTTTAATCTTTTTTGACAATACTCCTTGTACTAAAGATCATTCAGTAACAGGATGGTTGGTAAAAGGACAAGTCTTGCCAGCTTTCTGTATTTACTCATCTGTAGAATGGCTCTGAGTTCCATTGCTATCATATAAACACGTCTAAGCAGGGGTCACAAACCCACAAGGTCCAGGCACATGTGTGGTAAAGCGACTTGGAGAGGGGCTGTGGTGAAGTGGAGAGACTGGCCTCTGATAAAGCAGCTGCTGCTAGTTAGTTCCAATCCACACTGCACAATATGTAATGTAGGCCCAGTACTGCATGCACAAATCTGATTTCATACTCTGTTACCCAAGCCGGTCTCAAACTTCTGGCCTCAAGCGCTCCTCCTTCCTCACCTTCCTAAAATGCTGGAATTCCAGGTGTGAGCCTCTGCACCCAGCCACAAATCTGATTTTTATGTGTTGGCCAACACTGTTGGGCCAAACAGAACATGTTTGCAGGCTGGCTCTGGCCCATAGGCCACCTGTTAGAATGTCTGCCAGGGCTGATAAAAGCTAATTTCAGTGTGGCCTCATTCATTCATTCATGCAATTAATGTTTATGGGTCTCTACTACAGGCTAGGTTACACATATAAGATAATCTTATTTTAAAATGTACCTATTTTAGTAGGTACTAGCATCATCTCCACTTTCCATATTAAAGAGAAACCCAGAGTGGCCAAATAACTTGCCCCTGGTCACACAGTAGGAAGCACTGAGGTGGGATTTGAACTCAAATGGTTTTCAGAGCCGAAGGTCCCGTCTCAAAGGAGGCGAGACTCACAGGACAATGTTAACCTGTGGACCTATGGACACTCCCAGAAGAGGTGATCTGCAACTCATCTTGAAGGATGAGCTCAGCAAACAAGGCCTGACGGCAATCCAGGCAGAAGAAATAACTTAAGCCGGGGATCAAACCCTAAGATTGGCAGGAAATGAGCAGGAAGAGGTAGCTCCCGACGCCATCTATTAAACTGTTTATCAGGACCGGTATCAGCTCTCCACGGTTTACTTCTCAATACTGGCTGCGAGAACAAGAGTGGTGCGGAAAGACGCGGGAATTTACAAAAGCTCTCGTTGCTGATCTTAAGTTCTAGCAAAAGACCAGCGCAGGAGCTTTCCCGTCCCGTCTCCGGGGCGGCCCCGCCCACGACGATACTGGGGAACTACAAGTCCCGTCGTGCAGCGGAGCGCGCCGGGAGCTCGCGCCGGCCCCGCCCCCTCGCCCGGGCTCCCGCCCCTCGCCCGGGCTCCCGCCCCTCGCC
>NW_022437090.1:1925907-1953999 GCF_009761245.1 Sapajus apella | reverse complement strand
CCCCTCGCCCGGGCTCCCGCCCCTCGCCCGGGCTCCCGCCCCTCGCCCCGCCCTCGGTCCCCTCCCGCCGGGTCTGCCCAGAAGAGTCGCCGGTGGCCGCGGCAGACGGAAGCCCAGCGAGCGCCTCGGCGGCTGCAGGATGGGGGACTCCAAAGTGAAAGTGGCGGTGCGGATCCGACCCATGAACCGGCGAGGTGAGAGTCGAGCCCGCCCGGGCCGCCGGGGCGCAGGCGGCAGGTGCCTGGCGCGCCCTTCCCTCGACTGCCGTGGGGGGTCCGGCGGCCCCGCCCCTATAGTCGGCATCCGGGCGCGAGGGGGGTCCGGGGACCCCGAGACCCGCGCCCGCGCCGGGACGCCCCGCTCTCTCCTCTGCCCTCCCTTCCCCCCCGGCCAGCCCGGTCCCCGGCGCCGCCGGCCCCCTTTTGCCGGCCCCGCTGCCCCTTCCGCCTGCGCCCGCCCCGCCCCGCCGCCCTTTCGCCCTCTCGTCTCCCCCGGCCCTTCCCGAGGGCGCCCTCGGCCCTCGAGCCCCGCCTCGCCCCGGCCGCTCAGCCCCGCGCCTTCCCAGCCAGCTGTCACCGTCGCCCCCGCGCGCGGGTTGCCAGCCCCTGCAGCCCGCCCCGGGACCCCGCGTCCCGCCCGGGGCGCCAAGCGTGCACCGCCGTGGCCCGGGGCGGGAAGGAGGGCAGCGGGCCAGGTGGGCGCCCCGCGGCGAGTCCCTTCCACCTGGGCGTCCTGAGATTGGGGTCAGGTGGAGGAGATGCCTTCTTCGTTGTTTTTGGACAGTGGAGAAAGTTTTGGTTTTGCCTGAAGTCTCATTCGTCATCTCTCAACAATAAATAGTTTTAGTGCCAAGATTCTTGTGAAATTGTATCTTTCTGACATTCTCTTAAGTCTGCAGGGAGGGAAAGCAGATAAACCGAGTACATTTAAATCATCTGTAGACCCAGGGAGTGAAGAGAACCCCAAAAGTCAGGGGAGGAGGTGGGCTGGGTCTTGGCTTTGATACTCAAAGCAGCGTGACTGGGCAAGTTGCTTTAAATGAAATAATGGCTTTGAAAACGCTTTCTATACAAGGTCATATCACTGGGGTCGCTTACTGTCCCAGGAGATGACTTTGTCATTGATTAGACTTCGAACTAATTAGAATCATTTAAGTACCAGAAACAACTAAGAAGTTGTAGCTTCTTAGCAAAATGAAGTGTTGTTTAATTCTTATGTAAAAATTATAGGTTGTTTTCCTTTTCTTTGCTTTCTTTTGTACATTTTGAGACGTACAGATCAACCAGTTGACATAAGTTTTGTTGGTTTGTCCTCGGGGAAGTTGGTTTCTCGCTTGGAGTTATCTCATCTATGGGAATTGGTTTGTCCTGTTCCTGCTAGGGCCGATTAAGGCTGTCAGGTGAGTTTTTTCCCTAAGAACTTAATTACTTTAAGTTCTCAACTAGTGCAAGATTGAGTCCTGCTTTGCTTCACTAATCTCGTGCTCTGACAACACGAAGTAAACGTCGATGCAGTTCTGAACATTTTTAGAAGCATCAGTTTTTAAACATTCAGGCAGCTATATTCCAGTTCACTCAAGGTTACCATCACAATAATTTAAAGAAAAAAAGCCAAGTGAAACATAACTTATCTGTCAATTGATTCTGAAAGGATGGTTTCAGCACATTCTTAAAATTTCCTTTTCACAAGAAACTTGGAAATGTCAGTGCTAAAAAGAGGCGGCTAAACAACCACCACAAAAGACATCTCAGCTATTTAGAGCCCTTCTTTCCCCCCTCCCTTTCCCCATTGGTTTCACTTGAGGGGAGTCCTTAACCTTTATACTTATAAATTGCCATTGATAAGCTTGTAATAATAGTTTAGAGGAATGCACAGAATAATAGTTTTAGCTGTGGAATGGACGTCAGCTGATCCTTGGGTTGAACTCCTTTTAAAATTGAGGTTTACACATAGATTTCATTACCCTATATAGAGAAGTGGATTATTTGGGGTAAAGTACCTCCTGGGTTCACTTAGTGCCCACTCTTAGCCTTGTATTTTCTGACATGCATGTGGACTTCTTTTTTCAGTGATTGTCACACATAAATTTGTTCTTTTCCATTTTTGTTATGAAGTAGTTGTTAGCATAAATAAAGGTTATTATGGAATACAGCGTGGTAGAATTCTAAATCCAGTGATTTTAAAAAATTGGTATCTAGGCTGGGCATGGTGACTGATGTTTGTAATTCAGCACTTTGGGAGGCTGAGGCGGGCGGATGGCCTGAGGTCAGGAGTTCAAGACCAGCCTGACCAACATGGAGAAACCACATCTCTACGAAAAATACAAAATTAGCTGGATGTGGTGGTGCCTGCCTGTAATCCTGGCTACTCACAAGGCTGAAGCAAGAGAATCGCTTGAACCCAGGAGGCGGAGGTTGCAATGAGCTGAGATCACGCCATTGCACTCCAATCTGGGCAACAGGAGTGAAACTCAGTCTCAAAAAAAAAAAAAAAAAAAAATCAGTATCTGCAGTTTGTATAAAAAGACTAAAACAAAACCGTATTCCTTTCCAGTAATTTCTTTTTCCTTTTCCCCAGATGATGTGTAGGAACCTTTCCACCTTTCTAGTAATTTTGAAAAGAATCATATTACTTTGAATTGCTTAGGAGTTATTACTTCTAAGAAAACTAATGTATTAAGTAATTGTGTATAATTATGGCAAATAGTAAAACTGGAGTCCTAATGCTTTCTATCATACCGTATACATGCAGAAAGCAACCTTATAAATCACTGTCCACAGATAAGGACGGGGATGAGAATGGGTTACTGTGATGATGTAGTTTTACTGTGTAGACTCTAATATTTGGAATCATATGTTATATTCTGAGGAAAGTCCGAAAATTTCCAGAAAACTCTGGTGTATTAAGTTCTCGTGTAATTCAGTGTCTGATTGTGCTTAGGTGTTTGGTGTTTTAAGGTGGTTGGCTAATTTATTATTTAACATTTATCCTGGAAGTGAGAGTGTTTCAGTCTTTTTGCTAAACTGTACGTAAGTTTGGGAAACTTAGTTATTTGAAGGTTAAGCATTAGGCCCTAATTCAATAACAGGAAGAGTTGTAATGGCTAATTTGTCAAGAATATTTTTCTAGTCATACATTTATTTTAACATTACCCTAACAAAACAAAAAAGAAAAAGCTCTCATACTTCACAGCTTTTTGTTTCTATGCCAATATGTGCTCACACGTGTATGTAATTTTACATAATTTTAATATTGCAACCTTTATTTTGGCTTCCTCTCAGCTGCAGAGCTAAACAGCTAGAGAAAAAGGGGTAAACTTTGATCACAAGCTCTCGCAGTTCTATTTGCAGATGTTTGTTTTCTAATGTTGTTCAGACTGTACAGCTCAAAAGGTGTGTGTCTATGTACCGCACAGAACACCCATTCATACATTACTAACCTGTCTAATCATTACAGGAGCTGAAAGTTTTGTAGCCATAATTGGTGGGATTAGTTAGATCAGCAACATTGTATTTTCCAGGAATCTAATGTTTTCTAACTTTAGGTGGTTTAAAAAATGTTCTATAGGTAAGCAAACATTTATCGAGTGCCTGCCAGGTATCTAGCTTCTATTAGATAGGATGGGATCTTAATGCCTTCCCTCAAGAGATTTCCTGTGTTTAAATCTGTGTAAGATCGACTACCAAAATAAGTAAATATCTATAAAAGGTGTTTGGAATACCTTTGTTATCTACCTAGCCCAAGAGGGTAGAACCAGGGAGCGAAAGAAATGAAGATAGAAACAGTGAAATCGATTACTTTAGGTGTTAGGGAGAATAGACGAGAAATTTATTTAAGGAGCTATTTTTTTTTTTTTGAGACGGAGTTTCGCTCATTACCCAGGCTGGAGTGCAATGGCGCAATCTCGGCTCACCGCAACCTCCGCCTCCTGGGTTCAGGCAATTCTCCTGCCTCAGCCTCCTTAGCAGCTGGGATTACAAGCACGCGCCACCATGCCCAGCTAATGTTTCGTATTTTTAGTAGAGACGGGGTTTCACCATGTTGACCAGGATGATCTCGATCTCTTGACCTCGTGATCCACCCGCCTCGGCCTCCCAAAGTGCTGGGATTACAGGCGTGAGCCACCGCGCCCGGCCAGCAGCTATTTCAAATGAGTTTATGTTGCATTTTACAATGCCTTATGTGGTCAAAGATGCAGAATAGAGCCACTGCCTTGGTAATCATGATCTAGTATCTCAGTGGAGGGACTATTATACAGCCATTAAAATAATGATAGTCAAAATCATGTAACAAGGAAGATCATTTTCTCTGTTAGTGGAAAAAGCAGAATGTAAAGCTGTATGTTTAACTGATGGAATCCATTATGATTATTGCTATGTAAACACATATACAGGAATGGGCGAGCTAGAAAGAATCATGAAAAAGTGAAATTGATTATTCTTGTTAGGGAGATTTTACTTCCTCAAAGTTTTCTTAGGGTTGCCTGGTTCTGTCATACTCAGTTTCCTAAAGCATGCTTTCTGGTTCATGCTCGTTGAGGAAATGACTGTTACGGGCGTGAAAAGAAAATGACCCTGAAGAGATTAGATTAAAAGGTAAACAGCAGTAGCAGGCTGCTAGTTATTAAGTGCCAGGCAAATGACAGGGAAATAAGGGAATCAAGAGGAGTTTATTTCACTGAGGAGGGTGAACTTTGGTTGGACTTCCAGGGAGGAAGCTTATGATGTGAGCACGGGTGTGGGGAGGGCATGGATTCTTCGAGGAGGAAGTATGGGCTGAGAGTAAGGACACAGAGACAAGAATGAGCCAAGCAGGTTTAGGCAGCAGAGACGAGATCTGCCTGCCAGAAAGGAGATTGTGTGAGGGTAGCTAGAGAATGATGAAACGGGGAAGGTCAGGTGGATTGCAGGAAGCCCTGAATGGAGCTAGGCCAGAAGTCTAGGCCTAGGTGGGCTGGTCCACGCACTCTGTTTTGCTTCTTAGGACTTTGTGGGCGTCTTGGACACAAACACAACGGAGAAAGATTGCTAGATCTCAAAGCAAGATTGGAAGCCTCAGTAGATGACTGATTTCCTGCCATAGCTGGGCAGGATTTAAAAGCGCTTGGTGAAAATGAAGCCATGCGAGTGGGAAGCATAAGGAAGTGGGTCAGAATTAAGCAGCCACGAATCAAAAGGCAAAGGAAAAACCCAGCAAGTGCGAGGAAGCTTAGAAGTTGCTGGTAGTCAGTGAAGACATAGGTGACCCTTAAGCAATGAAGGGATAGGAGAAGGTGGCTTTGACCCCCGGGGTCATTGGTGATTCTTCAGTCTTCTCAGTTCACTGACAGATGCAGAGCTAGGGATGACCATGGATGAAAATTTCTGGCAGTATTTAGTAAAACAGAAGATCCTTGTTTTGCCAGCATCTTCTTGATATGCTAATGATGAATGGGACACACATCTATTACAACATTGTTTTGTTTCAGCTGTCAACTCAGTGACTAACATTTGGATATATGCACATAGGGCCAGATGCTTTTTGAGAAGAAGGTACACTCATATTCTTTTTTCCAAATCTCCTGTTTTTTTGGGGGGGACAAGGTCTCCCTCTGTTGCCCAGGCTGGAGTGCAGTGGCACGATCAGCACTCACTGCTTCCCCAACCTCCGGGGCTCCAGTGATGCTTCTGCTGCAACCTGCTGTGGAGTTGCTGCACAAGTGTGCACCACCATATCTGGCTAATTTAATTACTTTTTGTAGAGATGGGGTCTCACTTTGTTGCCCTGGCTGGCCAGACTCTTTCAAGAAATATACATTTATAATATAAAATACATTATTTAATTGGCATTGGCTTTTACTCTCTCACCTCCATAAAACAGTAACTGTCTAACTTTTCCACTTCTTAAGTGCTGAAAATGGAAGAAACCACTGACACAACTATTAGTTAAGGAGATGGATTGAAGTGCTGAGTGAGTGGAAATGGATGTATTGATCTCTAGCCTTGCTCATCATGTTCCCCTTGTGTTTGACAGAGCATGTTCTTAAAACAAACAAACAAAAAAAAAACTTGGTCAAGCTGAGCAGTGTGCCCTGTGACCTGGGAAGTGTGTGAAGCTAACTGGTCCACTCCACACAAGTCCATGACTTAACTGTATGGGGGGATTTTGCTCCCAGGAGCTATAGGTATCTTTAGAAAGTGGTATCTGTTAGTCATTCATTTCAACAGTGTTGATTGAAGAAAAAGAAAATAACTAGCTGCTTTCTGAGAGCTTTCTATTTGCGAGCTATGGACTTCAGTCTTTTTTAATGCATTATCTTATTTTATCCTTCAAACCAGACTTTGAAAAGTAATTGTAGGCTGGGTGTGATGCCTCACACCTGTAATCCCAACACTTTGGAAGGCCAAGACAGGTGGATCCCTTGAGACCAGAAGGTTGCGATCAGACTGGCCAACCTGGTGAAACCCTGTGTCTTCTAAAAATACAAAAGCTAGCCACACGTGGTGGTGGGCGCCTGTAATCCCAGCTACTTGGGAGACTGATGCAGGAGAATCCACCTGGAAGGTGGAGTTGCAGTGAGCCGAGATTGTGCCACTGCACTCCAGCCTGGGCGACAGAGTGGGACTGTCTCAAAAAAACAAAAACCAAAAAAGGTAGTAATTGTAACATTTCTATATAACAGAACCTCAGAGAGGTTAATTAACATTCCCAGAATTACAAAACCCACCTGTGCTTTTGCTACAATATTGGACATGATGATCTTTAAGGGGATCTTGCAATCCTGAGATTACCTCATTTTTCAAAGATGTGCAGGATGCACTAGAAGCATAAGTCTTGATCTTCCACCAAAGGAGCTCCCAGTCTTGATAATAGGAGATGCACATGTGAGTTCATTAGAAGAAATCTGTACACAGGACACTGATGGCAGTGAATCATGAATTAAAGAAATGGGGGTGGGATTTGAGAACAGCACAGAAGACAGCCCAGCAGGCCCCTGGGCTCCAAGTCTCACTGGGGTGATATGGGGGAGTCCAGATGGGTGCTGCACATGCAGTGGGTTTGTGTCAGCATCTGAGGACTACTGAGCTTGGGGAGTCCCCTGCAGAGTCTCTGGTGAGTGCTCGTGTCATGAACTGAATCATAAGGACAGGAGAAGCAGGTTTTAGGGTGGACGTGTGGGAAATGATGAGTTGCAGTCTTGGACAGTCAACAGCGTGTTGTCAGTGTTTAAGTACTATGTAGTGTGCCTGCAACTACGAATAAGATGGAGTGTGTGCTTGGAAGCAACTCAGCACACTTGAGTTTTAGGTGTCTGAAGTGCAGCCTGGTGGGTGGATCCAGAAGGCCATTGTGAATATGAGTCTGAAACGAAGGGACTGGACATAGGTGTAGATTTGGGAGTCATTACTGTAGGTAGAAGATAGAGCACCTCAGGTGTGTCTGTGACAGAGGAGGTCACAGAGGCCAAGAAGAGCAACCTCAGGAGAATCAGGTGAAAGCCACGGACACCTAGGGAGGAAAAATGTATCAAAAGAGTGAAAGGTCAGCAATCACATATCATAGGATGATCTATGTGATTAACGCAGAATTATGTTCAGTGTGTTTGGCATTATGATGGTCAGTGTTCAGGATAATTTCACTGAAATGAATGAATTAGGATTGGGCATTGGCAGTGGGCTGAGGAGTGAGTGGGCGTGCCATTGTGGAGGCAGCCAGTCTCAAGAACATTCCTTTGAGAAGCTCCAGAAAGGGTAAGGGTTCAGAGCGGTACCTAGAGGGGTAGGTAGCTAGGACCAGGAATTTTTTTTTTTTTTTTAAATTCTTGGAGATATTTGAACGTTGTATAAATAGAGCCAATAGAGAGGAGTTTTTGAAATACGGAAGGAAGAGAATAATTACAGAATGGGAAAGCCCTGGAATTTCAAGTTTAATTTTCTTCATGGGATAGAATGGGGGGTTATTGAAAGTAAGAGGAATTGGGTGAGCAGGGGTCTTCTGAGTAGTGAATGTATAAGAATGTGGTTGAAGGACCCTAACTGTATTTTCTATCTATTGAGGGTAGTGGGGTCATCCATTCTGAGATTTTTCTTCTTGTTTTTTTAGATATAAGTCACATCCCAAAAGTGTACCATTCACTGAATTTCAGTTTAATCACAAACTTGTGCAGCCATCATTACCGTCCAATTCCAGAACATTTTCATCACCCCACAGAGAAACCTTGTACCTGTTAGCAGTCACTCTCCGTTTCCCACTCCCCAGCCCCTGGCAACCACTAATCTACTTCCTGTCACTATGGATTTGCTTATTCTGGACATTTAATACATGGAATCCTGTATTATGTGAACTTTGGTATCTGGGTTCTTACACTTGGTATAATGTATTCAGGGCTCATCTATGTTGTGTCATGAATCAGTACTTTATTGTTTTGATAGCTGAACAACATTCTGTTACTGTATACAGCTATACTGTGTTTTGTATTCATCAATTGATGGGCATTTGGCTTGTTACCAATTTTTGGCTATTATGAATGATGCTGCTTTGAACATTTGTGTACAAGCTTTTGTATAGACATGTGATTTCATTTTCTCAGGGATGCATATATATAGGAGTGGAATTTCTGGGTCATATAGTAACTCTAACTTTTGAGGAATTTTCCAAAATATCTGAACTATTTTACATTCCCATAGAAATGCATGAAGTTTCCACTTTATCCACATCCTCACCAACACTTGTCTCTCTCTCTGAGTATTGCTGTCCTAGTGGGTATAAGGTGGTATCTGATTATGGTTTAGATTTGTGATTCTCTGGTGGATAATGTTGAGCATCTTTTCATGTGCATGTTGCCCATTTTCATATGCATACCAGGCATCTGGTATAGCTTTAGAGAGATCTCTATGCACATCTTTCCATTATTTCAAAAACTGGGTTTCTTGTCTTTTTATTACTGAGTTGATAGACTTCTTCGTATATTCTGGATAACATTCTGTTGTCATATAGATGATTTGCAAATATTTTCTTGATTTTCTCGGTTGCCTTTTCACTCCCTTGTGTCCTTTGATGCATGCAAGTTTTAAATTTTGATGAAGTCCAGTTTATTTTTAGTTGTTGCTTGTGATTTTGCTGTGATTTCTGAGAAACCATTATCTAATGTCGTGCGGATTTTCATTTGTTTTCTTCTAAGAGTTTGATAGGTTTAGCTCTTACATTTAAGTCTTTGATCCAGTTGGAGTTTTGAATGTTGTGTGAGGTAGGGATCCAGCTTCATTCTTTTGCATGTGGATATCCAGTTGTTCCAGCATCATTTGATGAAAAGACCATTCTTTCTCCATTACATTGTCTTGGTACCCTTGTCAAAATCAATTGACCATAACTGTGATAGTATGTTTCTAGACTCTGAATTCCATTCCATCAATTTATATGTGTCTTTCCTTGTGTAAGCACCATACTGTCCTGATTACTTTAGCTTTGCAGTAAGCTTTGAAAGCTGGGAGTCAAGTCCTCTGACTTTTTATTTTTTAAGATTGTTTGGCTATTCTAGTTCTGCCTTATGAGTTTTGTTTTGTTTTGTTTGACGGTCTTGTTCTTGTCACCCAGACTGGAGTGCAGTGTTGTAATCTTGGCTTACTGCAGCCTCCACCTCCTGGTTTCAAGAGATTGTCCCACCTCAGCCTCCTGAGTAGCTGGGATTACAGGCACCTGCCACCGCGCCTGGCTAATTTTGTATTTTTAGTATAGATGGGTTTCACCATGTTGGCCAGGTGCCTTGTGATTTTTTAAAATACTGTTTGTTAGTCTTCTGAGGTTGTCTGGTTTCTTTTTTAAACTGTTTGTTTATTTATTTAGAGATGGGAGTCTCATTCTGTTGCCCAGACTGAAGTGCAGTGGTGCGATCATAGCTCACTACAGCCCTGAACTCCTGGGCTGAGGCTGTCTTCCCACCTCAGCCTCCCAAAGTGCTAGGATTACCACTGCACTGATTTGTTTCTTGCTGATTCATTTCTTGAGTATGAACTTTTTTTTTTTAGATGGAGTCTTGCTCTGTTGCCCAGGCTAGAGTGCGGTGGCGCGATCTCAGCCCACTGCAACCTCCGCCTCCTGGGTTCAAGCCATTCTCCTGCCTCAGCCTCCCATGTAACTGGGATTACAGGCACCTGCCACTGCACTCAGCTAAATTTATATTTTTAGTAGAGACAGGGTTTCACCATCTTGACTAGGCTGGTCTCGAACTCCTGACCTTGTGATCTGCCCGCCTCAGCCTCCCAAAGTGCTGAGATTACAGGTGTGAGGCACTGCGCCTGGCCAAGTATGAACATTTTATGTTTTTGGTCACATAGGATTATTTTATATGTGTTTAGATACGGGGTCTTGCTCTGTTGCCCATGCTGGAGTGCAATAGCACAATCATAGCTCATCACAGCCTCTAACTCTTGGGCTCAAATGATCCTTCCATCTCGGCCTCCTGAGAAGCTGGCTACAGGTGCATGCCATTATACCTCGCTAATTTTTTTTTTTTTTTTTTTTTTAGGGACAGGTTCTTGCTGTGTGGCTCAGGCTAGTTTTTAATTCTTGGCCTCAAGTGATCCTCCTGCTTCAGACTCCCAAGTAGCTGGGGGATTATTTTAATTATTTCCACACTATCAACGTCTCCTCTCCTAACCTGGCATCTCAGTCTTACTTCAGCCATGTTGGAGTTCAGTTGTATTTTCATCTTTTATTTATCAAATACATTTTCATGTTTACTAGTAACAATATAAAAGTAGTGATTAGGATAGTTTACATATCTCTTTTTAGAAAACAAAAGATTTTCAGTTTACTTTTTACTTATATGGTATCATGTAATTTTTTTTTCTCTCAGGGTCAGCAGATCTCGATATAAAAGGGGGTCCCATGTAACTTATAACTAGAACAAAGTAGTAGAAGTAGTGTTCCCTGCTATGCCATTAAATATTACATTCCAACTGGGAAAACAAGTCCTTCCTGCATAAATATCATTGGTGAATATTTTATTTATGAACATGAGTAGACGTGGAACGGTATTGGGTATGTGACACTAATTGGTTGAAAATAGGATCATAAATGTCATGAAAAGTTTGCAGTTGAATAAGTAAATCTTACAAATAATTTGTTATCTACCTTTATAAAATGAACCCAAGTGAATTTAAGAGTAAGCTATAGTTGGATATTTAGGAACACGACTGGTAGGTAAAGGGAGGTACACCTGTGTTTCTGGATAGTAGATTTGGTTTGGAAATTATTAATAATTTTCTGGAGAGTTAGAAAAGCAGATTACTCAGTAGGCAACTCAGAATTATTTTGTTCAGACTGAGAATGATGCATTTCCCCAGATGGAACATGAGTTATGTAAAGAGAGTCTCCCAGGCCCTGCCCATATTTTACTATGATGTCATTGGGGTGCGAGCCACAGCTGATGTGTACATCGAAGAAAGACTTGTTTTAAATTATTGTTCACTTTTACAAGGTGACTAATATGCTGGCTGAATAAACGGAGTTGTCAACTGTTGATATTTTAATATTCCTTGTGGGCAATTTGCCCTGGAAAGGAATCTTGTTTGGGAAATAATACGGGATTGTTAATGTTGGTGGAATAAATTAATTTGTTCCTTTCTTTCCTTCCTCCCCTTCCTTCCTTGCCCACCTCCCTTCTCTTCTGCTTCCCCTCCCCTCCCCTCCCTTCTCCTCTCTTCTCCTCCCTTTCCCTCCCTTCCCTTTTTCCTTTTATTTTTTTTATTTATTTTTTTTTTTTTGAGACGGAGTTTCACTCATGTTACCCAGGCTGGAGTGCAATGGCGTGATCTCGGCTCACCGCAACCTCCGCCTCCCGGGTTCAGGCAATTCTCCTGCCTCAGCCTCCTGAGTAGCTGGGATTACAGGCATGCACCACCATGCCCAGCTAATTTTTTGTATTTTTAGTAGAGACGGGGTTTCACCATGTTGACCAGGATGGTCTCGATCTCTTGACCTCGTGATCCACCCGCCTCGGCCTCCCAAAGTGCTGGGATTACAGGCTTGAGCCACCGCGCCCGGCGAGTTCTACATTTTTTATTGTGAAATACAATATACTGTTTACTATTTTAGCCTTTGAAGTGCACAGTTCAGTAGCATTGAGTACATTTCACATTGCTGTATCACCGTCACCACCATCTAGTCACAGAACTTTTTTCATCTGGTAAAACTGAAACTCCATCTCCATTAATTAACAGCTCTCCTTTCCCATTTTTCCCCAACCCCTGGTAACTGATTCTACATTGTGTCTCTGAATTTGACTACTCTAGGTACCTCATGTAAGTGGAATCATAGTCCTTTTGTGACTTGCTTATTTCACTTAGCATGATGTCTTCAAGGTTCATTCATGTATGGTACGTCAGAATTTCCTTCCTTTTTAAGGCTGACTGCTGTGCCATTGTATGCATATACATTTTCTTTATTTGTTGATTTGTTGATGGGTGCTTGATTGCTTCTACATTTTAGCTATTGTAATAATGCTGCTGTGAACACGGGTACACTTTAGTGCTGTTTTTACAAAGGCAGTGGATAGCAGCTAGGCTCTTCTTAATTGAGTAGTATTCCAAACCAAAGAAAGGTGTTTATCTTTTGGATTTTTAGTAGGTGTTTTTTGTTTTTCCAGACTAAATTTAAGGCTTAAATTTGTAACTGCTATTTAGTCACTGCTTTGCATTCCCTTTTTTTTTTTTTTTTTTACCCCCGGTCAGGGACTACCTCTGTCACCCAGGCTGGAGTGTAGCGTCATGATCTTGGCTCACTGCAACCTCTGCCTCTGGGTTCAAGTGATTCTCTTGTCTCAGCCTCCCAAGTAGCTGGGGTTACAAGCATCCACCACCACGCCCGGCTAATTATTGTGTTTTTTTTGTAGGGTCGTGGTTTCACCATGTTGCCTATGCCAGTGCTTTGCTTGCTAAGCACTTTATCAGCAAGAAGTTTTCAGTGGCGAATGTGTCATATTTAAAATCTGTAGTAATACAGTTTAATTCAACCGACTAGTAACATTTGATGGTACACTAACGATAGCATTTTATATTAAAATGTATTTCATATTAAAATGCTTTTCATATATCTGACCCTTAAACTTGCTTCGAATCTCACTGCGTTTATTTGTTTGGGTGTGTGTCCTAGATGTTCTGCTTGTATACGTATTCTCAACAGTCTTTTGAAAAGCCTTCTCTTAATAGCCTACAATCAACAGGGTTGGAGTGGGAATTTTATTTGACAAAAAAGATTGAGTGAAATAGTGAAGATAGTTGTTTACATATTAAAGGCCATCTTTGATGGGTGTTAGACGTAAGTGACATTTGTAAGTTGCTGTCTCTATGATAAAATGAGTTTAGGTTTGATGTATTAGTTACGAAATGATTTTTTTGTATTATATTGGGTTGTATTATATTGTATTATATTAGATTTATCAGGGGTTGGTTACTTAATCATACCCTTTAATTCTTCCAACTTGTTTGTTTTATCTGATGACATGCATGGTAGGGGGTGGCAGAGGGAGAAGCAGTTGAGAGGAAGGAAATGTGAATACCGAAGGACAGCATTTGGCTTCCTTTTTTTTTTTTTTTTTTTTTGAGACGGAGTTTCGCTCTTGTTACCCAGGCTGGAGTGCAATGGCGAGATCTCGGCTCACCGCAACGTCCGCCTCCTGGGTTCAGGCAATTCTCCTGCCTCAGCCTCCTGAGTAGCTGGGACTACAGGCACGCGCCACCATGCCCAGCTAATTTTTTGTAGTTTTAGTAGAGACGGGGTTTCACCATGTTGACCAGGATAGTCTGAATCTCTTGACCTCGTGATCCACCCGCCTCGGCCTCCCAAAGTGTTGGGATTACAGGCGTGAGCCACCGTGCCCGGCCTGGCTTCCTTCTTAATTCAAAATAATTTGAAATGAAGGAACTGCACTATTGTGGGGGAAATGTTTGATTAAGCAGCCATTTTTTTCAGGCCTGCATTCTAGATGTGTTCTGTATGAGAACTACACTTGCAGTTCTTCTGCACGGACCAAATGTTCTTGCAAACTAATGACTAACTTTGTGGTGGGTGGTGAGTCACAGTAGATTTCCCAGGATTTAATAATGTGCTTGTGTGTGATATAGATTTGACCATGAGGAGCCAGCCGATACAATACAGTCTGATTGCATTAAGCAGTGGTTTTAAGAAACTCTTGGACCTCAGGGCCTAAGGAAGTGAAGAGGTAAAATTGCATGTTTGAAAAATGTGGCTCAGACTTTCTTGTAGCATTTCTGTGATAGTCTAGAGTGGATTTAAACACAAAACATTAGAAATAGACTTTAATGCTAGTTGACCACAATAGAACAGATGGGTCTTTTTTGTGTTATGTAGCTCTAAAGCTTTCCTTTTGATTCTCTTTGCCATTTGCTTGAAAAATGTATTGGCCAAAAGAAAGACCACTAGCTACTTAGTACTTCTTGATTACATATTTAAGAATAAATGTAAAATAACTGATGTGAGAAGAGTTAAGTTTTGGCCAGCACAGGGCAGGAAGTTTTTGTTTTGTTTTGCTTTTTTGCATTTGGCTTAATTATATGAGTTAAAGTGAAAAAAACAATAACATTTCTTGACAGTGGAAACACTCTTAATAAATATGACATGGACATTTGGCCAAGGTTCTTTAGGAAATAAAGAATAACTCTGACATGGTATTTTTCCTTCCTTTAGACCTTTTTTTTTTTTTTTTTTTTTTTTTTTAAAGACAGAATCACACTCTGTCGCCCAGGCTGGAGTGTAGTGGCATCATCTTTGCTCACTGCAACCTCTGCCTCCCGGGTTCAAGTGATCCTCCTGCCTCAGCCTCCTGAGTAGCTGGGACTACAGGCCTGTGCCACCACGCCTGGCTAATTTTTTGTATTTTTAGTAGAGATGGAGTTTCACCATTTTGGCCAAGCTGGTCCCAAACTCCTGACCTCAAGTGATCTACCCGTCTTGGCCTCCCACAATGATGGGATTACAGGCATGAGCCACCGTGCTCAGAAGAGCTTATCTTTTTATAGTGGAGATAAGACAAACAGAAACAGCTTCATACTTTGGGTCAGAAAAATATAAGAATATAAACATATGAGAACATAAACAAGCCATGGACTATGCTTTTTAAAAACAGCTGTATGTAGACAGAATTCACTCCCCAAACAAGTCAACCAATTCAGTGTTTTCAGTATGCTCACAGTGTACAGCCATCAGCACAGTCAATTTCAGAACATTTTCATCACCCCTGAAAGAAAACTGTACCTGTTAGCAGTCACTCCTTGGCCTTACACAACACTAATTTATTTTGTCTCTATAGATATCCCTGTTCTGGATATTTCAATAGGTGTGGAATCATACAATGTATGTTTTTTGATGACTGGCTTTTTTCGCTTAGTGTTAGCTTCATTCACTGTATAGCTTGTATCAGTTTTTGATATAGTTTGGCTGTGTCCCCACCCAAAACCCATCTCGAATTACAGCTCCCATAATTCCCTTGTGTTGTGGGAGGGACCCAGTGGGAGATGATTGAATCATGGAGTCAGTTTCTCCCGTACTGTTCTCATGGTAGTAAGTAAGTCTCACAAGAGCTGCTGGTTTTATAAGGGGAAAACCCTTTCACTTGACTCTCCTTCTCTTCTCTTCCATATGAGGTCTGACTTTTGCTTTCTGTCATGATTGTGAGGCCTCTCCAGCCACGTGGAACTCTGAGTCCATTAAACCTCTTTCTTTTGTAAATTGCCAGTCTCTGGTATGTCGTTATCGCATTGTGAAAATGGATTGATACAGTTCTTCATTCCTTTTCATTGCTCAGTAGTCTTCTGCATTAGGGTTATATCACATTTACCCATTTGTCAGTTGATGGACGTTTGAGTTTTGTGCACTTTTTGGCTGTAACGAGTATCCAAATAATGGTGCTGTGAATATTTGCGTACAAGTTTTGTGTTCTCTGGGATAGGTATCTAGGAGTGAAATTGCTAGCTCAGATGGTAATGCTGTTTAACTTTTTGAGGAGCTGCTGGACTGTTTTCTGAAGCGACTGCACCATTTTACATTCTCAGCAGTAATGTGTGAGGGTTCTAATTACTCCACATCCTTGCCAACCCTTGTGATGATCTGTCTTTTTGATAATAATTATCCCAGTGGGTGCGAGGTGGTATTTCATTGTGGTTTTCATTTGCGTTCCAATGTTGAATGATACAGAACATCTTTTCTTGTGCTCATTGGCCATTTTTGTATCTGTTTCGGAAAGATATATATTCACTTCCTTTGCCTATTTAAAAATTTGATTGTCTTTTTTTTTTTTTTTTTTTTTTAGACAGGGTCTTACTCTGTTACCTAGGCTGGAGTGCAGGATGCCATCACAGCTGACTACAGCCTTGACCTCTCTGCCCCAAGCCATCCTCCCTCCTCAACCTCCTGAGTAGCTGGGACCATGGGCTCCCACCACCATGCCTGGTTATTAATTTTTTTTTTGTAGAGGCAGGGTCTCTGTGTTGCTTAGATTGGTCTCAAACTCCTGTGCTGAAACAATGTTCCCAACTTGGCCTCTCAAAGTGTTGGGATTACATGCGTGAGCCATTGCACCCGGCCTATTTGTGTTTTTATTATTGAGTTGTAAGGGTTCTTTATATATTGTGATGCAAGTTCCTTATTCGATATATGATTTGCAAATACTTTTTTGATTCTCTTTTCCACTGTTGATGATGTCCTTTGAAGCACACAAGTTTTTAATAAAAAATTTTTTGTTGTTGTTTTTTTTTTTTTTTTGAGACGGAGTTTCACTCTTGTTACCCAGGCTGGAGTGCAATGGCGCGATCTCGGCTCACCGCAACCTCCGCCTCCTGGGTTCAGGCAATTCTCCTGCCTCAGCCTCCTGAGTAGCTGGGATTACAGGCACGCGCCACCATGCCCAGCTAATGTTTTGTATTTTTAGTAGAGACGGGGTTTCACCGTGTTGACCAGGATGGTCTTGATCTCTCGACCTTGTGATCCACCCGCCTCGGCCTCCCAAAGTGCTGGGTTTACAGGCTTGAGCCACCGCGCCCGGCCTTTGTTGTTGTTTTTATAGACAGGATCTTTTTCACCCAGGCTGTAGTGCAGTGGTATAATCATAGCTCACTACAACTTTGAACTCCTGGGCTCAAAGAATCCTCCTACCTGAGCCTCCCCAGTAGTTGGAACTATAGGCATGTACCACCATACCTGGCTAATTTTTTTGTTTGTTTTTAGAGATGGGGATCTCACTGTATTGCCTAGGCTGGTCTGGAATTCCTAGACTTAAGTGATCTTCCCATCTCAGCCTCCCAAAGTTCTGGAATTACAGGCATGAGCCACCATGTCTGGCGCCAGAGTTTTTAATTAGTCCAGTTCATCTTGTTGTTGTCTGTGTTTTGGGTGTTCATTTCCTAACCCAAAGCCATGTGGATGTATACTTATGTATTCTTCTAATAACTTTATGGCTTTAGTTCTTATATTTAGTTCTTTGATCTGTTTGGAGTTTTGAATGTGGTATGAGGTAGGGATCCAACTTCATTCTTTTGCATGTGGATATCCAGTGTCTCGCTACCATTTGTTGAAAAGACGATTCTTTCTCCAGTGGGCTGTCTTGGCACCCTTGTCAAAATCAATTGACCATAAATGTGACAGTACATATTTCTGAACTCTGAATTCTATTCTGTTGATTTATATACGTCTTTCCTTATATAAGTACCACACTGTCTTGATTACTGTGGCTTTGTAGTAAGTTTTGAAATTGGAGAGTTATGCCCTCTTTTTCAGGATTTTCAACTATTCTGAATCTTTTGCTTTTCCATATGGATTGTAAGACCTTGATTTGTTGATTTTCGTAAAAAAGCTAGTTGAGATTTTGATAAGGTTGCCTTGAATCTTGTGGATCTATTTGCAGAGTATTGGCATCTTAACAGTATTTTCTTTCAGTTCATGAACGTGCAATATCTTCTAGTTTATTTAAGTCTTCAATTTTTTTTAACTTTTTTTTTTTTTTTAAACTGATATGTCATAGTTGTATGTATTTTGGGGGTACATGTGATACTAGTCATTCTTTTCTTTTCTTTTCTTTTTTCTTTTTTTTTTTTTTTTTTTTTTGAGACAAGGTTTCACTCATCTCCCAGGCTGGAGTGCAGTAGCATGATCTCAACTTACTGCAACCTGTGCCTCCTGGGTTCAAGTGATTCTCCTGCCTCAGCCTCCTGAGTAGCTGGTATTACAGGCGCCCACCACCACTCCCAGCTGATTTTTGTATTTTCAGTAGAAAGTGGGTTTCACCATGTTGGCCAGTCAGGTCTGGAACTCCTGACCTCAAATGATCCATCCACCTTGGCCTCTCATAGTGCTGGGATTACAGGTGTGAGGCACTGCACCCGGCCACATGTGATGTTTTGGTACATGTATACAGTGTGTATAATGATTAAATCAGGTTAATTGGGCTATACCTCAGAAGTCTTTAATTTCTTTCAATGTTTCAGAATTTTCAGTGTACAAGCCTTGCATTTCTTTTACATTTATTCCTAAGTATTTGGTATTCTTGGTGCTATTATAAATGAAATTGTTTACTTAATTTCATTTTCAGATTTTTCATTGCTGGTATATAGCAGCACAACTGATATTTGTATATTATTCTTGTATTCTGCATAACTTGTTTATTTTCAGATTTTTAGTGGATTCCTTAGGATTTTCTCTGTTTTAGGATTTACTTCTTCCTTTCCAGTGTGGATGCCTGTTGTTAATTTTTCTGGCCTAACTGCCCTGACTAGAATTTCTAGTACAGTAGTGAGGAGAAATTGGGTAGCAGACACGCTTGTCTCACTCATGATGTAGGGTGGGAAGCCACCCAGCCCTTCGCTGTTAAGTGTGATGTTAGCTGTGGGTTTTTCTTGGTGCCTTATCAGGTGGAGGAAGTTCTTTTTTGTTTTATTCTTATTTCATTGAATGTTTGCATTATGAAAGAGTATTGAAATTTTGTCAAATGCCTTTTCTGAATTCCTTTTTAAATGACTATTTTTCTTGTTTTTTGTCTGCAGAGATTGACTTGAATACCAAATGTGTGGTGGATGTGGACACAAACAAGGTTATTCTTACTCCTGTAAATACGAATCTTTCCAAAGGAGATGCCCGGTAAGTTAAGCAATGGTGCTGTGCTCAGTGGATGTTTAAGTAACTGTAAGCAACTGTGGCTGCTGAATTAAGTTGCACTGAACAGACACCAAATGCCTACCCTGTGAGACGTATTGCTGTCTTCTGCGATCCTGTACTCAAGGTGAAGAGATGAAGTCTATAATATGGGAAGCCAAGGTGCCTGAATGAGTATTAGAGGTAGTAATTGTATTAGAAGCACGGAGAGGAGAGGAGAGTGAGTGTTAAGTTGAGAAGCAATTGAGGAAGGCTTCTTGAAGGAGGTGCAGCTGGCAAGAGGATTAGGTGGGATGTTAATCGGTTCCTTAGCATGAGTTTCGGCTTTTACTGCTGCCAGTTCAAATACTGTCTATCAAAGCACCCATTTTAAGTGCTATCTTCATAAAGGTGTGCCTGCAGCCCTCAGTGATTTCTTTCCTTAAATACCTGTCAGCTATAATCTGTCCTACCTAATTTAATGATTATAGATTGTTTTGGATTGTTCCAGTTGTACAGTGGATTTTAATGTCTTTGGGGAAAGAGACCCTGTCAGGGGCTGAGGCTGGATATTTGAGCATCAGTTCTAGATGTGGATGGTAGCACGAACAAAATGAAAGGGAAGAACATGAATTTGGGCAGGAAAAGATTGTTTTTGGTTTTCTTGGTAAATGGAGGACAGTAAATGAGCTGGGATCAGATTACAGAAGACCTGGAGGGCAGATGAGGAAGTTTGGCCTGTATTTTTGTCAGGAAGAGTTTGTTGTTGACAGTTTTTGACTACTATGATTGAGGATCAAGGTGGATTAGGAAAAGTTATTGATTGCAATGTAGAGAATGGGTCAGAGTGGGGATAGGCTGACTTTTATGGAGATCAACTGTATCAGAAATGTTTCTGTACTGGCCCTGAAAGTAGAGAGACAGGTGAAAGACATCTGACTTCGGGCTTTGTGCAAAGTAGATACTTCATAAATCTTTCTAGAAACTGTGCCATATTTGGCACTCTGCAGATGTTCTTTTGAGTTGAGTCTAATTGAGTTGAAAAGAGCGCTAGATTTGGAGTGAGGAAATCTGAAATCAAATCCTTCATAAGGATTTGATTATCATAGCAAATTTTTAATTTTTTTGAACCTGTCTTATGTATCTCACAAGGTTTTTTCCAAAGAACAAATTAGTTAATGATTTTTAAAAGATCTTGCCAAGTGTTCTGTGTATGGGGAGGTTGCTATTGATGTAGAGACACATACAGCAAAAATATACATCTTGATGAATTTTCATAGTGAACATGCTCCTTATGTAAGTGGCATCCAGATAAGAAACAGAATGTTACTAGCATGTCAAGAGACTACATCACGAGAAGTAGTTTTTCTTTTCTTTTCTTTTTTCTTTTTGAGGCAGAGCCTCACTCTGTTGCCCAGGCTGGAGTGCAGGAGTGCCATCTTGGCTCAGCAACCTCCACCTCCTGGGCTCAAGTGATTCTCATGCCTCAGCCTCCTGAGTAGCTGGGATTACAGGCATGCACTACCATGCCCAGTTACTTAATTCTCCTCTGCCTCAGTTTGCTCCTTTGCTAAGGGAAGAGTATTATAGTAACGGCCTGTGAGGTTGTTATGAGGATTCCAGTTAAAATGTGTCAAATGGTAATGCCTGGTGCACAGTAAACCCTGTGCATGAGCTGTTACCTTTATTATTACTGTTACTATTATGGTCTGTATTTAAGTTGTAGTCCATGTTGTCTTCATTGAGCTATAATTTAACTTCATAAAATTATTCCTTTTTTTTTTTTGAGACAGAATTTCTTTCTGTTGCCCAGGCAGGGGTGCAGTGGTACGATCTCAGCTCACTACAATCTCTACCTCCCAGATTCTAGTGTTTCAGTCCCCTAAGTAGCTGGGATTACAGACATGCACCACCACACCTGGCTAATTTTTGTGTTTTTAGTAGAGATGGAATTTTGCCGTGTTTGCCAGGCTGTTCTTGAACTCCTGACCTCAAGTGATCCACCCACCTTGGCCTCCTAAAGTGCTGGGCTTTACGGACGTCATCCACCATACCCAGCCAAGTTACTACATTTTTATTTTATTTTTGAGACAGGTCTTGCTCTGTTGCCCAGGCTGGAGTACAGTGGCACCATTTCTGCTCATTGTAACCTCTGCCTGCCTTGTTCAACCGCTCCTTCCACCTCAGCCTCCCAAGTAGCTCTGACCACAGGTGTGCACCACCAGGCCCGGCTAATCTGATTGTTGTGCTGCTTTTTTTTTTTTTTCAGTAGAGACACAGTTTTGCCATGTTGGCCAGGCTGGTCTCAAAGTCCTGACCTCAAGTGATCCGCCTGCCTCAGCCTCTGAAAGTGCTGGGATTACAGGTGCGAGCCATCACACCCAGCTAGTTATTAAAATTTTTTTTTTTTTTTTTTTTTTTTGAGACTGAGTCTTGCTTTGTTGCCCGGGCTGGAGAGAAATGGTGTGATCTTGGCTCACTGCAACCGCTGTCCCTGCCTCTACCAGGTTCAAGAGATTCTCCTCCCTCAGCCTTCTGAGTAGCTGGGATTACAAGCACCCGCCACCACGCCCAGCTGCTTTTTGTATTTTTAGCAGAGACGGGGTTTTGCCATGTTTGGCAGGCTGGACTCAAACTCCTGACCTCAAGTGATCCGCCTGCCTCAGCCTCCCAAAGTGCTGAGATTACAGGCATGAGCCACCACACCCAGCCAGTTACTACATTTTTAAGCTAAAATGTATTCAATTCAATACCTGAGTATTGAAATTACCTAGTTACAGAGAAATTTCAGCTTTGAGAGGTCAGAAACTTTATTTTACTCAGTTTGCTTAATGTGGATTGGGGTCTTGGGGACTGACATCACTTAAGGAGACAGGCAGGACCTCTGGTTTTATGGTTACAGTGAATAAAACATTAAGCTCAGCAATCTGTTCTTCTCCTTTTTAGTATCAACTAAATGAAAAACCAGGTCAGAACATTGCTGTGAACATAGGATAAGAATGAAGGCACGTTTTTGTCAAATATGGAAAAGATAAATTGACGAACTCTCCCTATTCCACACCACCGCCTGGAACACTCTAGTGACTTAGATACTTCAATCCACCAGATCAGTCTAGTTCTTCTGTGTAGAATCCGGGATACACATGATACATTTTATCACTTATTTGCTCATGCAGAGCCACACTGCTTATACTATTAGAACAACTAGTATCTTTTTGGAATTATCTTTTTCCCCACAATCAATTTTCTAGATTGGTCCTTGGGATTTTCGAAATCATTGTCAGCAATATATTTCTAAATTGCTTCCCTTTAAATAACTAAATAAATCTTTAGGCCTTATTTTATTTGAATTATAACTTTTTTTTTTTTTTTTTTTGAGACGGAATTTCTGTTTCTTGTTGCCCAGGCTGGAGCGTAATGGTGTGATCTCAGCTCACTGCAACCTCCAACTCCCAGGTTCAAGCTATTCTCTTGCCTCAGCCTCCCCAGTAGCTGGGAGTACAGGCATGCACCACCAAGCCCAGCTAATTTTGTATTTTTAGTAGAGATGGGGTTTCTCCATGTTGGTCAGGCTGGTCTCTGACCTCAAGTGATCTACCTGCCTCGGCCTACCAATGTGCTGGATTACAGGCATGAGCCACCCTGCCGAGCCTGAATTATATATTAAAACTTATTAAACTTTTATCCTGTAATGAAATTTATTTATTTACTTTTGTTTGGAAGCCCCAGTGAGATTGTAATAAAACGTTAATGCCTGTGACCATGGTAGGGCAAGTAGTTTCTTGTTTGGGGGTTTTGTTGTTGTTGTCGTTGGTTTGTTTTTGAGACAGGGTCTCTCTCTCTTACCCAGGCTGAAGTGCAGTGGCACAATGCAAATAGTTTCTTTCTTTCTTTCTTTCTTTTTTTGAGACAGAGTCTCACTCTGGTGTCAGGCGCCAGGCTGGAGTGCAGTGGCGCAATCTTGGCTCACTGCAACCTCCACCTCCCAGGTTCAAGCAATTCTCCTGCCTCAGCCTCCCGAGTAGCTGGGACTACAGGCACACGCCACCATGCCCAGCTAATTTTTGTATTTTTAGTAGACATGGGATTTCACCATGTTGGCCACGATGGTCTCGATCTCCTGACCTCGTGATCTGCCCGCCTGAGCGTCCCAAAGTGGTGGGATTACAGGCATGAGCCACCACACCCGGCTGCAAATAGTTTCTCAAGCTAAGTTTTAACCTCTTTTGCTTCTTTCTCTCCTCTACCCACCAGCAGGCCTTTCTTGCTAACTCTGACTAGAAAGTTAATTGGTATACTTAAAAAGTTGTCTTAAAAAGGATTAAGATGCATTTTCTCATGGAAATTGATAGGCTCCACTGTATGAATCATTTGTGTTATAAAAGTTGAGGCATGGGTGAGTTTGGAAAAGGGAGCGCATCTTCCCATAGGAACTGTCAGTTTCAAGTGAAAATGGCGTACTGTCAACAGTGACTAGTTTAACCCGCAACTCGAACAGTCAGACTTTTCAGACTTTGTCTTATATCTTCTTCGCATTTCACTGCAATAATACTAAATAGCTATGTACTCAAGGGCCAAGACCGAATAAAATGAATAATCATTATTTCTGCTATATGGAGGACATTCTTATGTGGAAGAGGCTTTTTTTTTTTTTTTTCCTGCTGTGGTGAGTGGTGATGAAGCGCACAGTGACTGCTGCTTTGCTGTGGTGTCTTCATGCCCAGGGCACCAGCAGTTTCCCCTCCATCGTGTTCGTGCCACCAGTACAAATGTCGACATAGTGAGGAAGGCAGATGCCTTAGGATTGTTACGAAAATAATCATGACTTCCAGACTCTCTGAAGAGCTCTGGGGAACACACCAAGAGTCCTCAGACCACAATTTGAGGGATTTAATACAGTTTATAAGCGTCTAAGAACCAAATAGATGCCCCCAGTTTATTTTTTTAAAAGACTTATTGAGATATAATAGGAATACAGTTCAACCTTTTAAAGTGAGTCGTTCAGTGGTTTTATGACACTGAGTTGTGCAGCCTGCACCGCTATCTGCTTGTATGTCATTTTTATCGCCCTGTTAATCCGTTTTCTCTCTCTGTAGATGTGAGATTTGTCTGTTCTGGACATTTCCTAATAATGAAATTGTACATGATGTGGTCTTCTGTAATTGGCTTCTTTTGCTTAGTGTCATGTTCTTGAGCTTTATCCATTTCGTAGCATTTATCAAGACTGCATTGCTTTTTATGATGGAATAATAGTCTGTTGTATCACATATTGTTGATCTATTGATCAGTTGATGGCCATTTGGATTGTTTCTACTCTTACAGCTTCATGGATAATGCAGCTTGTGTACAAGTCTTTGTGTGGACATGCGTTTTCATTTTTCTGAGATTCATTTCTAGTTAGGGAATGCTTCTGGGTCATTTGATAACGGTATTCTGAACATTTTGAGGAATTGCCAAACTGGTTTCCAAAGCTGCTGCAGTGTTTTACATAACCACCAGCAATGTGTGAGACTTCCAGTTTTTAAAAGACTCTCATTTACTGTAAAGAAAATGATGGCAACTCTGGCTAATTAAAGAGCACATATCCTGCCTCAAGGCATTTAGATTACAATGAAAAAGCAAAACCAAACACAGTGCTGTCCAAGCCAAACACTCCTGGCCAGATTCAGCCCTTGGCTACTGATTTAGAACCCTGGGTTCTTGTAAACTAGATTATAGTATACTTTTCTATTGAGCAGTACCTCCTTATTTTAAAACAAGGTTTTAAAAACTTTAAGCAAAATTAAAAAATGTGATATAGAAGAAGTTCTAAAGAGCGAAACACGTTTATGGACCTGTCACTCAGTTTAACAAATCCTTGCCAGTACAGTTTAAACCTCTGTGAACTGCCTTCTGGTTTTAACCCTTTCCCTCTCCACCACAGTTAACCACTTTCTTGAATTTGGTCTTCCTTGTTCCCTTGTATTTCTTTACATTTTCACTAAGCATATTTGTAAATTGTTTGCTTAGTATTATGTATACATGAATGCCTTTTTCTAGTGAATGTCCAGATGGGTGACTCGAGGAAGGTTGACTATTCTTGTAAAATACAATGAATGATTTTTAAAGACCAAAAACAGTGTTAAAAGGAGCTAAAAATAATACCACTCACTTATCTTGGGGAAGAAAGCTCAAACTTGGTATTTTATCAAATTTCCTGTTCTTTCTTTTTTTTTTCTCTCTCTTTTGTGTTTCGTTTTTTTCTTTTAGGTTCCAGGGGTACACGTACAGGTTTGCTGCAAGGATACACTGCAGCTGGGCACAGTGGCTCACGCCTGTAATCCTAGCACTTTGGAAGGCTAAGGCGGGCAGATCACTTGAGGTCAGAGTTCAAACCCAGCCTGGCCAACGTGGTGAAACACTATCTCTACTAAAAATAGAAAAATTAGCTGGGTGTGGTGGCGGACACCTGTAATGTCAACTACTCAAGAGGCTGAGGCATGACAATTGCTTGAACCAGGGAGTTGGAGGTTGCAGTGAGCCAAGATCGTGCCACTGCACTCCAGCCTGGGTGATAGAGTGAGACTCAGTCTCAAACCAAAACAAAACAAAACAAAAAATGAACAAAAAAAACAAGGGTATTGTGTGATGTTGGGGTTTGGGCTTTTCTTGATCCTGCCATCCAGACAGTGAACATAGTACCCGCTGGGCATTCTTTAGGTCTTGCCGCCTCCTCCTTCCCTTCCCCCTTTTGGAGTCCCAGTGTCTGTTGCTCCCGTCTTTGTGTCCATGTGTACCAAGTGTTTAACTCCCATTTCTAAGCGAGAGCGTGCAATATTAGGTTTTCTGTTTCTCTTTCGTTCCTTTGAGACAAAATCAGAATATAGGCTTTCCCCACTTGTCTTGTTTGTGATGAATTTCAAGGAAGCGTGCCATGAACATTGTTTTAGGATACTTCCAGCTCTTTGAGAGACTGAAACAGGGAGCTGTACCTCCTCAGAGGGGCTGCTTTAGACATCAGAACCGAAACCGGAAAGGAAAGAAAGCCCATCTGTGTAAGTTGCATTTTTCACTTCCTTGGTCAAGTATGAATCCATTTTCTTCTTTAGCCCTCTGTCTTCTATTACATGTATGTGGAGGGTGTGCTAAATACATTAGCCTAGAGTTTCTCCTGTCTGTCTGTCTTTTCCGTATTTTTGAGACAGGGTCTCACTCTGCTGCCCAGGCTGGAGTGTAGTGGTACGATCACTGCTCACCGTAGCCTCGACCTCCCAGGCTCAAGTGATCCTCCCATCTCAGCCTCCTCAGTAGCTGTGACTGCAGGCATATGCCACCGTGCCTGGCTAATTTTCATTCTTTCTTTGTCCTCGCGACTCCCAAGTGTAAGATTTTAAAACCACAACTTTTGGAAGTTGAAAGCATTTGGAGGTTTATTAATCTGAACACTGATTTTCCTGGTGTTCTGTGAGTTGACTGACTTTTTTTTTTTTTGAGACGGAGTCTTGGTCTGTTGCCCAGGCAGGAGTGCAGTGGCATGATCTTGGCTCACTGCAATCTCTGCCTCTCGGGTTCGAGTGATTCTCTTGCCTCAGCCTCCCCAGTAGCTGGGAATACCGGTGCATTCCACCATGCCTGGCTAATTTTTGTATTTTTAGTAGAGACAGGGTTTCACCATGTTGGGCTGGATGGTCTTGATCTCTTGACCTCGTGATCCACCCGCCTCAGCCTCCTAAAGTCCTGGGATTACAGGCATGAGCCACTGCACCCAGACTGACTTATTGTTTTGGACAGGTGGGCAAGATCCAACATGGACGGAAGTAGCCACAGGTGGCAAGAAAAGGCAGAGACTTTTCTTGTCTTACAGTAAAATATGGTGCTGCCCTCTCCATCCTCTGTGTGTCATGCTTAACCTAATGGACAGTAGACAGTGTAAAGGTTACAGCTGCCAGTCTAAGGAGCAGACTGAGTTGTTGATCGCACCATCGTTTTTAGTAAGGTCATTAAAAATCTTTTTGTTCCTTCTGATTGTTTTACTAGCCATCAATTTGGTCAACATCATTAGGCAATTAATGAGTACCTAATATGAACAAAGCACACCCAACCCTTCTTTGGAGCTTCAGTGTACTCTGACCCTGGTAGATGTACAGATTGGAGCCCTTAAAATATGTGCAGAATTAAGTGAGGTTGATCCATGTCCATACACTTCTCTTGGAGATTATATCGCATAATGACACTGAGCGGGTAGAGCCTTATAGCATGCATGAAGTCATTGTCAGACTAATTCCTTGTTAGTGGAAGGCATCATTAGGCCATATTAGATAATACTTTTTAGATTTCTGTACTGCTATATGGATGCTAATTTAAATAGCGATTTTAATTGAAGGAAGTCATGCAGAATGTAATTATGTTACCCACAATAGACCTGTTTGTTCTCTCTGCTGTCAAATGACTTGAGCAGGGCTAATATTTCTGCTCAAATAGAGTCTGCTCCTCTGGAGAATAGTACGTGGTATGTTTTAATTTCATAATGGGGCTCTTCCTCAGGGAGCCTGTCCCACTAATTATGTTAGAATACAGTGGGTAGATCGTGGTTCTGTGCACTTAGAAGTTGTATATGGTTCCTCAATGCCTCCCTTTAGAAAGAATACTGTGATTGTTTACTACTTTTCAATATACTTGTGAAAATGAATCAGGGAGATTCTTAAAAGCTAAAAAGATAAGAAAATATGTGTGGTTGAATGCATATCATTGCTTAATTAATAGAAACAGTCAAAAATTGCAGCAAGTACAAATTTTGTTCAGTTTAACCAGCAGAATCTCGCTGGTTGCCAAAATAAACGGTTTGATAGCCTTATTAGTGAAGCTGTCTAAACACAAATTACAATAGACTGCTACTGTAGAATTTGATATTTTAGCATTATCCTTAAACATATAAATACTACTTCTTTAAGGCGGTTACTACTTTTATGGTGCGCAATAAGAAGGAATAAACTT
>NW_022437090.1:1825163-1925807 GCF_009761245.1 Sapajus apella | reverse complement strand
GGAGTTTCGCTCTTGTTACCCAGGCTGGAGTGCAATGGCGCGATCTCGGCTCACAGCAACCTCCGCCTCCTGGGTTCAAGCAATTCTCCTGCCTCAGCCTCCTGAGTAGCTGGGACTACAGGCACGCGCCACCATGCCCAGCTAATTTTTTTTGTAGTTTTAGTAGAGACGGGGTTTCACCATATTGACCAGGATGGTCTCGATCTCTTAACCTCGTGATCCACCCGCCTCAGCCTCCCAAAGTGCTGGGATTACAGGCTTGAGCCACCTCGCCCGGCCAGGAATAAACTTTTTAAAAAATACAAGAAAAGAGAGTCTCTTCTGTGCTTGAACTACTAACATTTGATAGAATGAGGACTCAGGGTTTGTGTATATGGTTAGTTCCTAGCTCTAGATTAAGTAAGTTGTGGGTAATAGGATTCACGTGTTTTGAATTTCCCTAGTGTTCTGGATTCAGCCTAAAGTGGTCAGGTTGCATATAATGTACTGAGTAAAATATCTAATTATGAACACAGTTTAGGCAACTGCCAGGTCTTACTATAGGAGTTTTTTAGTTTATTTTGCTTAGTTTATTTGACAGCACTTTTTTTTTTTTAAAGGGCTCTTTGTCTCAATCTCTAAGTTAGGAGTTATTACTAATAAAAATTAGATACTGTGTAAGAATCTACATTTCTGTTTTAAAGATGGAGGGAGCAGTATTCCTTGAGGAAATGTGACATGAGAAACCCATTCAACCACAAAAGTTGTTGTATCACGGCATGTTTATAGATGCATTCAATATTTGAACATCAACAGTATGCCAAGTATCAAGCTAAGAGTTAGGGTAATCTTTGCCAGTCCTTATTTTCATTAAACTTACAGTGTTATTCATTTTTTTTCCACATGATATATCTATAAGCATACTAGTAAAATAAAAGCAAAACAAAAACTGGAAAGCAGAAAAAGAAGTTATATTACTCTATTGTCGATCTTGTAAGGTTAGATTTTGCACACTCAAGTTTGAAATGATTTGATTGTTTAATTTTGAGCATTGTACTTTTTTTTTTGAGAAAATTTTCTTTTACAAAGAAGAGTTTAGAACTCTAGAGTCTTCAAACTTCCTTCACAGAGTTCTTTTAAAAAGCATAGGTATTTTATAGATGGTAAATTTCACCTTTGCTTTACTTTTATCAAACCTAATTTATATATACTTTTAATTAAATAAAAACTTATATAGGATGGGTCGTAATTATTAAGAGTAATGACTATCTTTATCTTCATATTTTGACCTGTATATAGAAATCAGTAATCCTTTTGTTTCACTTTTAGGAAAATTGAAATAGAATTTATATAAAGATCATCGAGTATGTAAAAGTTTTATTTGCAATTTAATTTTTAAAAACTTTTGTTATGGAGAATGCCAATTTAGGCAGAAGTATAATGAACCTCCATGCACCTGTCACTCACCCTTAAAAACCGTTAACTCGTGGCTGATACTATCATAGCTACATCTTCATCCCTGTCTTCTTCCCCATATTATTTTGAAGGAGATCCCATTTTACGCACAGATGTCTTACTGTATTTTTATTATTTGTAAGCATAACCGCAATACCGTTACCATATCTAAACAATCAACAATGTTTAGGTGTGAGGAGGAGGAAAAAAATATAGTGAGGTGATGGCATCAAATTATCAGTGTTTAAATGCTCAGTTGTTTCCTTGAAGTTTGTTTTGAATAGGATTGAGATGTGGTCTACACTTTGAGGTTGGGTGATACGGTTTTTAGTTTATTGGCGCCTCAGTTGTTGAAGAAGCCAGATCATTTGTTCTGTTCCGTGGATGAATTAAGTGAATTTATTACAGAGAATAGATTATCCTTATTTAGTCAAACGCCAAACCTTGTTTATTTTCCTTGTAAATATTTTCATCTCAGCATTCCTTTTCATTCTCTCTGACCTTACCCTAAGTGAAGGACCTCATTGCCTTATGTTTAGATGACAACGTAGCCTTCTAACCAGTTTCTGGAACTAACCATCAGCAGACTGATCTTCAGGCCTGCTCCTGCTTCCTGTAATCTGTCTTTCGAATCTGGAGAATTTATTTCTACTCACTGAGAAATGCCACTATGTCGGTGACGTCTTGTATATGTTTGTCCCACATTTTTTTCTAGTATTTGTACTGCTTTGCTTTTATCTGTGTGTTTTGAAAACTCCCTTCCCTTGAGGCTGTGGCTGCTAGAAAGTGGGGGCCGCTGCGGTTTCTTCCTGGGTCTTTGGTGGTCTGCACTATGGCTCTTGATTGATTGCAGTGATTCTATCAGTGCCTGTTCTAAAAGGCCCCCGTTTTGATATTACCCTCAATTAGTAGTTTGAAGGGTGATTTGCAAGTCTTGGAGTTGGATTTTCTGAAGGGTACTTATCAAGACAATAGAGCCTGATGAGCTGTCTTCTTCCACTCTACTCTATGGAGGTCAGTATTCTAGCAGTGGCTGTCCTTGTCCACTAGCTAGATAGATTATCTTGCTTGGACAGTGCAGAAGGGTGACATTTGCATTACTGTAACCTTTCTAAACTCCCAAAGCACCTCAGTTTGTTTTGCTTTTGACAACAACCTTTGGTGTCAATGCTGTTTCGTTGGTTATATTTTATTTTTATTTTTTAAACCATTAACTAGAGCTAGGTTATATTTTAAGTTTGTTGTTTCCTAGTGATCTAACATTAGGATTATACTGTAGAATAAATTTCTATTGGGAAGAACTTCCTGAAGATTAAACAATTCTGTTGATAATGTATAGATTAGAGATTGCATACTCAGGCAGCATAGTCCATATTTTCCCCACAGATAGGCTTGGCCTGAAGTTTGAACATTTAAAAATGAGGAGGTTTTGTATGAGGAGGATTCAGATTCATTATGTTTCTTAAACAATCTGAAAATATGGCAACACTGGATTTTCTGTCCTCTTTGTTCCCCTCCTTCGTTTATCTGATTTGCCAGGCCCCTGTAGGGCTTTTCCTTTTCAACCTTGGTGTACATTCTGCCTGGCTTCAGTCACAAATGATGTCCTTTCCTGACCTTGGCCCTGGGTTTTGAGGCTCACATTACTTTTTCTTTCCTTTAGGGTTTTTTTCTTTTTTTGTGGTAAAATACTCATAACAAAATTAATCATTTAACCATTTTTATGTGTTAGATATACTTTTAATTAAGTAAAAACTTACATGGTATACAGTTCAGTGGTATTAAATACATTCATAATGTTGTGTAACCGTAGCGCTCTCCATCTTCAGAAGTCTTCATCTTAAAAACTGAAACTCTGTGCTCATAACATATGAGTTCCCCATTCCTCCCACTCCTAAGCCTGGGCAACCACCATTTTACTGTCTATATGATTTTGACTACTCTAGGGGCCTCATGTAAATGGAATCATACAGTATTTATTATTTGTGTCTGACTTGTTTCACTGAGCACGTCCTCAAGATTCATCCATGTTATAGCACATCTTAGAATTTCCTTCCTTTTTAAGACTGAGCTAGGGAATACTTCATTATATGGAGAAACCATGTTCTGCCCCTCCATCCATTGGCCGATGGACACTTGGGTTGCTTCCACCTTTCTCCTCTCTTGAGTAATGCCGCTGTGAACATGGGTGTGCAAGTGTCTCTCCAAGACCCTGCTTTCAGTTCTTTTGGGTATAGATCCAGCGGTGGAATTGCTGGATCTCACATTACTTTTCAAGACAGTCAGTCTCTGCACTCTGAATCTGTTACGTTCTCAGTTTTTTCTTTAGCTTATTAAGAAGTGTAGCCATGTGAATTCCCTAATTGTGGACATGACATCGTTTATAAAATATCAGGTATTCTTGATGTAGTGTTCAGATGAATACGTTATTTTACAAAAATGTAAAATGCTACCTTTCTCATTAAATGTCTATTTTTTAAGAATAGTGTTTATATTAACATGTAACGACTCTTGTTTTTAAATAAAATACACCGACAAACACATTTTAGAGACAAGATCTCACTCTGTCACCTAAACTGGAGTCCAATGGTGTAATCCTAGGACATTACAGCCTTGAACTCCTGGGCTCAAGCAGTCCTCTTTCCTTGGCCTCCCAGAGTTCTGGGATTACAGGTGTGAGCCACTGTGCCTGGCTCTAAAATAATTTTTAAAATTTCTCATTTTAGTTCCTAATTCAAAAATATGTATAGACAATAACCCATAGAAACAAAAGCTGTTACTGCTCTCACTAAGAGAGTAAAGGGGCTTTGATACCAAAAAATCGGAGAATCTCTGATCTAGATAATGTGGTAGCACAGGTTAATTAAAATTGTCTGAGGTACTCACCACAATTGTAGAACATTTATAACATTTTCCCCCATCCCTGGGTTGCTCTAGGTGTTTATTTGTGGTATTTCTGAAGTGCATAGCTATATTAACAAACATTTTGAGCAGGTAATTCTATAAGTTCAGCGTTCCAATTGGGAATGCCAAGAAATGTAAGTGTTCCCTTTCCTTTTGGGGATAGGGTGGCAAGGATTCTCTGTTTCTAAACCTGATTGTTCTCGTGCTTTTGTTAGAAGGCATTTGTGGATAAACAGTGGGAACAGGATTTGAAGAACTAAGATGGAATTTTGATGTCATATGGGATATTTTAGAAAGTCTTGCTCTGTCGCCCAGGCTAGAGTACAGTGGTGTGATCTCTGTTCCTGGCAACCTCCACCTCCCGAGTTCAAGAAATTCTCCTGCCTCAGCCTCCCCAGTAGCTGGGATCAAAGGCACATGCCACCACACCTGGCCAATTTTGTATTTTTGGTAGAGATGGGGTTTCCCCATGTTGGCCAGGCTAGTCTCGAACTCCTGAACTCTGCTGATCCACTGCCTTGGCCTCCCAAGGTGCTGGGATTACAGGTGTGAGTCACTGCACCTGACTGAAAGTTTTCAAATGAGTTTCAGGTGCTGGAGGGATGAGAGATGTATGGATGCTGTGGAGTCCCTGTGTCTACCAGGATATTAAGAGGACAGAAGGGTCAGAAACAAGCATCTATTGATGGATCCTGGAAAAAGCAGGGAACCTTTGACAAATCACTGTTGTGCTTACTGTGAACAAGTTGGAATTATTTGATAGTGAATTTGTCAGAAAGTTCACAGTAATGTAATAAAAAAAATATTTCCAGGTTAAAAAAAAAATAGAAAACTAAAATTTCTAATGTCAACAGAATGTGATCACTGTCAGGGAGAAAAGGATGGCAAGACTATTTTTGTTTTTACTTGTAAGTATAAATTTAAATTTCGGGGGATCTCTGAATTTTTATGTAGCTGGAATCTTTATATATATATATATATATATATATATATATATGTACTTTTTATATTTTTATTTTTTATTGTTTTAGAGACAGGGTCTTGCTCTGGTTGCCCAGCTGGTCTCGAACTCCTGGCCTCAAGTGATCCTCCCATCTTGGTTTCCCAAAGTGCCCAGCCTATATATATTTTATTTTTTAAAATTTCTTTTTTTTAAGTCATGGACTCTGTTGCCCAGGCTGGAGTGAAGTGCAGTAGTGCAATCATTGCTCACTGCAGCCTCAACCATTCTGGGTTCAAGCGATCCTCTCACCTCAGCCACCCACGTAGCTGGGACTACAGGTGTGTACCACCATACACTGCTGATTTTTGTATTTTTTGTAAAAGTGGAGCTTCACCATGTTGCCCAGGCTAGTCTCAAACTCCTGGGCCTTCCTCAGCCTCCCAAAGCGCTGGGACTATAGGCATGAGCAACTGCACCCAGATATTTCTAATTTCTTTTAAATTATATTTTCAAGATCCAGGGACAGACTGGAATATGTAGCTGGAATCTTACATATTCCTTATAATTCTTAAAAAAAAAAAAACTTTGTCAGTGGAATTTGTAATGCATAGGAAGTTTTGATTGGAGTTGTATTGTTTTATACATACACATGTATGTACATTTCCATTAAAGCAAACCTTTTTCCTTTTTATTTTTTTAGACGATATAAACAGCCACAAAATTATTGTTTTAAAAAATAAATTTTACTTATGCAAATCATCATAAGAATCGGTGCATGGTAACTGCTGTTTTATCATTACTCTTTATTATTTTGTTATGTTGCATATTCCTTTCCAGAGAAGATTGGCTGACTTGTTGTTTTAGTCACGTGTTAGGAGCACAGAAGCTTCCTTGCTCAATTTCGTTCTCATCCAGTGTTACCACAACAGAAACCTATGTGTAAGCAAAGCGCTTGGCCTGTTCAGCTATTACCCCTCCTTAGTCACTAGGCCAGTCATGGCCATACTTGCCACCTGCCCTCTTCTTTGGGTGATTGGGTATAATATGACACAGTGGGATGAGCCAGACATTTCATACACATTTGGTATGATTTCATGTTAGTCATTTTAATGTAGTTATATAAGTAGTAGGAAAACCCTACTGTGGGAAAATCTCTTTTCTGAATGTAAGATTTATCGGGCTGAACCCTTATGATAGCTTTCATCTATTTACATCAGGAAGGATGCTTAAAAGTAGGATAGGAGCAGAGACTGGTTAAGATTAAGTCATACATCTGGGCACATACATCTGGGCATGGGTGGCTCATGTCTGCAATCCCAGCACTTTGGGAGGCTGAGACAGGCAAATTGCTTGAGCCCAGGAGTTCAAGAACAGCTTTGACAAAAAAAAATTAGCTGGGCATGGTGGTGCATGCCTGTAGTCCCAGCTACTTGGGAGGCTGAGGCGGGAGGATCACCTGAGTCTGGGGAGGTTGAGGCTGCAGTGAGCTGTGACACTATGATTGCACCGCTGTATTCCAGCCTGGGTGACAGCGTGAGACCTTGTCTCAAACCCACATGATTAGATCACACTCTGTCAGTGGACCAGGACTTTATGCCTTGCCATTTCCAGAGGCTTCACGTAGGTGTTTCAGACTCTGCTTTTGTCTTTTTGCCCCGTGTCAGACCCCTGGCAGGTACCGCTTCAGGTCTTCTTGGCCTTACCTCTCCTCGGAGCCTTTGATCACTTTTCAACCCTGACTGATGCCAGCTCAGCCTTGGCTCACACCAGCTTCACGTTCTCATAATCCGACACTTCCTCAAGCTTGCTCCCTTCCCTCCTTGCCTGGGACGTACTTCTGCAGAAGCCTTGGTCTTTGCTTTCTGAGGAATCCACGCTAAGATGTCCTCTCCTGTGCCCTTGTCTGGTCCTCAGGGATTCTCTTGCTGTCTCTCCATTGACCTGGTCTGTTTGGTCCTGTCTGGTCCCTTTGCCCCTCAAAACTTGTATGGATAGTAAGGAACTGAGCTTAAAGATTAGAAAGAGGATAGGCCAGTTTGTAGACTGGGTTAATTTTTAAATTGAGCAACCCCATAAGCAGTAGAAAAGCTGCAGAAATGAGGTGCTGCGAGGGTGTTTAATGATTACCACTGTCTGGGGATGGCAGAGGCAAACACTGGTTGAAGAGAAGCGTGACTCAGACTTGGGTGTGAGTGCTGGGTCTACTGTTTACCAGCTTTGTAAATTTGGAAGTTTATATCACCTCCCTGAGCCTCCGTTGCCTTTTCTGTGACATGGAGATGATAACACTATAATATGCATCATGCAAGATTGCTGTGGGCCTGGGTGAGTTATTGATGTAAAATACCTGGCACATAGTACCTACTTAGTAGGCAGTAGCTACTATTTTGCCTTAATTTATTTATTCTTGTCAACTCTCTTAAACACATTTTATGTATCAAAATATGTCACATTTTAATGTTCTTTTCAAATAACACTGGCATGTAAGCTCGGTACTCATATATTAACTGGGTTAGACATGTAGTCATTTATAATACTAGGTTTCTAATAACAAATGCCTTTTTGTTTTTAATTGACAATAATCATAGGTGTTTAAGCTGTAGATCTAAGTGTAGTTTCTCGATGCTCTAGATAGCAAGTGTAAGATGTTCATTTCAGGGATTGTGGGTTTCCTCTGAAGAGCATCAATTTGCATAATGTTGCTCAGAGTTGGTTTCTTGAGCTGTCATTATTATAGGAAAAGGAACTCTGTGGTCAAGATGTTTGAATGCTTAGAAGGTGTCAGTAATGCAGAGACAGCCAGCACAGAGTTCTTAAAGACAGAAGTGAATAGAGACTTCAGTTGGTGGATCTTCTCATTGATGACAACCAGCATTTATTTGTAGGCATTATTATTGTTTATACTGTGTTAGATCCTTTGCAAGAGCATAACTTCTCATGACATCTTCACAACAAACGATATAGGCATCATTGTTACCTCAACATTTTCAGAAGGGAAATGAGACTCAAAGGTGTTAAAAGGTTTCCCAAGGTCACATGATCAGAAAGTGGCAGAGCGGGGATCTGAACTCAGATCTGCCTGAGCTCCTCTCTCCAAAACTAGATAAGCTCACAGCATCTCGTTGCCCGCTAAGATTTTATGGAAGAGTTTCTTCTCTAAACACTTGAAAAAAATGGAACTGGTTAATTCAGATTAGATCAAGGCATTTGGCAGTTATTGACTGACATCTGATAACACGTCACCACAGCAGGGTGTCCTGATAAGGGAAAGAGAAATATGACGTGCTTTATTTTTTAAAAAGGAGCTGACATTCTGGAGTTAGGAAAACCCACATACAGCCAAGTGTGTGTCATATTCATGAATTCATTCAACTGTAGAGTGGAGTGTGTGTGTGTGTGTGTGTCAGGATACTGACCCTAAGAAAACTGGTGAACTAAAGAAGAGAATTTGGTTCCAGCCTTCATGGACCTTACTAGTCTCGTGGGGGTGTTATGAGCTGATCTAAGCCGTTTTGGTCATGTATAACAAGGTATTAGCAGCCTCCTATGTTTAGAGTGAGGTCAGAGCCTGAGGCCTTCTTCTGCACAGTCACACCAGCAGGAGGTATGTTACAGTGAAACCCTGCGTGGGTTTTGCTGCATCCTTATTAGCAAGCAGCCACAGCATTAGTCATGCCACCTGTTCCTGTCAGCTCAGTGAAGTCACAGCTCTCAGGCAAGCACCTGCCGCACAAGTTTCCCTTGAGACAGATGTAGCAGGATTCGGGTATTCTTCTGGTCAAAATTTTGCAATGGAATCTGAGTTAAGGTCTGGATAGAGCCCTAGCCAATGACGGAGCAGGTCGCTGGGTTTGTTAGTCTCATACTTTGCTATCCTGAGAATGGAGGCACCTGTATAGTATCTTCAGTCAGAATTGTAGTCACACTTTCAACAGTATACACTTTACCAATGAAAAATTGTGTCTAACATTCCTTTGATTAATTAACAAGCCTTCCAGTTCATGCCCAGTGATACACTTTGAAAGGAAAATAAACCAAATTACAAAACAAGCATTCTAGTGTTGGTGAGGAAAGAAAGGTCGCTGGAGGTGCTAAAAAGTGCTTCTAGAGCAGACTTAAAAAAAAATTGTTTTTTTGAAAGTCTCACTTTGTTGCCCAGGCTAGAATGCAGTGGCACGGTCATAGCTCACTGTGACCTCGAACTCCTGGGTTCAAGTGATCCTCCTTCCTCAACCTCCTGAGTAGCTGGGGCTGCAGGCGTGCACCACTGTGCCCAGCTAATTTTTCAAGGTTTTCGTAGATTTGGGGTCTTGCTATGTTGCCTAGGCTGGACTTGAATTACTGGCCTCGAGTGATCCTGCCACCTTGGCCTCCCAAAGCCCTGGGATTACAGGTGTGAGACACTGCACCCAGCCTAGAGCAGAAATGTGCAACTTTTTTTTGGTCTTGAACCCTTTTGGCAGTCTGATAAATCCTGTGAACTCCTTGTCAGAATAATCTTTCAAAAGCATAAAATGCATAGGATTACAAAGGAAACCAGGTATCTATTGAAATACAGTGATGAGAAGTATTTTAAAAGATGTGCGATATCATATGTGCTTATTTATTATTAACAAGGTCTGGCATTGGGAATAATTGATTCAACTTCAAAGTTGTATTGAATGTAAACATTTAAAGATATTTGTAACAATGAGAATGTGATATGAAAACAGCTGTGATTTTTATTGGTGACAAAGTCACAGGTAATGCTAATAGTATATAATTCATTATCTATGTTAATAATTGAAGGAATCACTAAATTTCATTTGTAAGTTACGGAGAAATAAAAGTGTAACCTTTTCCCCATCCGTGTTTGTAGACCCCCCATTCATACTGTCCACATTAAGAACCCCTATTCTAGAGAATCTTTGATTAGAGCTGTTCAGATGCTACCTCATCCACCCGTGGAGTGTGTACTTGTAATTAGGATATCAGATGTTAACTGGTATTCCTATGTTTGGATTAAAACTAATGCCTGCGTCTATGTCACTTTTTCGGGTATGATTTAGTAGGGATGATGAGACTTCTGTACAAATGAACACAAACAGTGAGGACTTAGGAGGAGTTCCAAAGGGGTGAGCCATGAAGTGCAGTGCACTTACACTGAAGAATTTTAAAATAAAGACACTAAGAGGGTCCAGCAAACGTGAATACAGTGGTATGTGCTACAGCTGCTAGGAAAAAAGTGGAGATAAAGAGTGAAAGTTATTACTGTTTTTCCTTATTTAAGGTTGAAAACGACATCATGGAAAAATATGTCACAGGGGTTTCATTGTCTGTGGTTTGGAGTTGAAGCTGTTTCAGATAGAGAATAGCATGACAGTGTGAAAAGGTAGAAGGCAGAGTGGGGCCACACGTGGAGGATGAGAAGGCACAGAAGCTTTTTCTGCATGTGAAGGACAGACTAGTCCAGCCACACTTGTAAGCATTTTATGCATATTAATGTGTTTACTCCTCATACCAACCCTATTATTTGCATTTTACAGATGGAGAAAGAGGCATAGAGAGATTAAGTAACATCCTGAGTCAGAACTAGGTCTGTCTGGCTCCTCTGGAGTCAGAACTACTCAATGCGAGATTGAGCTGATGGTGGTGTGGAGCGTGGCATAGGTGGAGTGTGACTGCAGGTAGGAGGAGATCAGGTCACAGGCTGTTGAAATGATGCTGGCGAAGATATGGTGGAGGTGTGCTCTGCCTGCCAAGCTTCAGGAACAGCTGAAAAGAATTTTCCAGCCTGGAAATCTAAACGTTTGTTTTGAAGCTAGACGGTTTCCACAAAATAGGGAATAAAAGTTGAGTGTTTCTGAGTAGAGACTTTTACCAGCAGTTTTACATCTTCCTGTGCCTGGCTGGATCAATTCCCGTTTCCAGCGTCTCTCTCCCACTGAAGAATGTGTTCGTCTGGACAGGATTTTATTGCAATCACCAGCTGATGTTTACACTAAGCACCACCTTAGTCCCCTGACCAGATAGAAACACCAGTAACACAGTTTCCAAATGTTCATTGGATGGTGACTAAGCTCACAGTTGTCAGATGCTTTGCACCATATAGCAGCAAAGGAAACATTCACAACCTGGCCCATTTGCTAGCAGCTTGCAAGAACTCAGGAGTGAAGTGAAGTTTTAGGTCAAGAGCAGACTAACAATGCATGCAGGATCTAGAGAAGGATGGATTCATCTTTGATATAAAATACATCACCTTAGTAAGTCCCAACTCCCTAGTTCGAGGAAAAGAAAGCGGGTCCTGGCAGCACAGTGAATTCTCTAGTAAACAGATTCAAGAGGACATAAAAATAATTGAATGAAGGCCAGCACAGTGGCTCACACCTGTAATCCCAGCACTTTGGGAGGCCAAGGCGGGTGGATCATGGGGTCAAGAGATGGAGGCCACCCTGGCCAACATAGTGAAACCTCGTCTCTACTAAACATACAAAAATTAGCTGGACATGGTGGTGTGTGCCTGTAGTCCCAATTACTTGGGAGGCTGAGGCAGGAGAGTCACTTGAACTGGGAGGCGGAGGTTGTATTTAGCCAAGATCACGCCGCTGAACTCCAGCCTGGCAACAGAGTGAGACTCCATCTTAGGAGAAAAGAAAGTAATTCGAATTTACATAACTGCCAGGCATATAAGTAACTAGGGTCTGTAGCTCTCCACGTTATAGATGGAATTTTAGACGACTGGTGCTAAATGGGAGTTTTATAAAAACATACCTAACCCACCTTCTGCATTGACAGTCAGCTGGTCCCTGATCCAAAAGCTTTTTACTGGGCAGGTTCAGATTCAGCTCCTGGCCTTATACTTGTAGCATGGGAGCCCATTTACTTGAAGGGCCTTTAGGAGCCTGTGGGTGGGTGGTCTGGAAGCCCATGGGTGTCCGCTCCCTGGACACTCACCCACGCAGCCCATGGAGTAATTTCCCAGACCCAGGAGAGGTGTCTCTTTAAGCTCTCCGAGATTACTGATCAGAATGACACGTTGCCCAGGCTGGTCTTGAATTCCTGGGTTCAAGTAATCTGCCTGCCTTGGCCTCCCACAGTGCTGGGATTACAGGCATGAGCTACTGAGCCCTGCCTTATTTATTTATTTATTTATTTATTTATTTATTTAGGAGACAGGGTGTCACCCAGGCTGGAGTACAGTGACACAATCTTGACTCACTGCAACCTCTGCTTCCCGAGCTCAAGTGATTTTCTCACCTCAGTCTCCCGAGTTGTTGGGACTACAGGCACCATGTTGGCTAACTTTTTTGTATTTTTTTTGTAGAGACGGGGTTTTACCATGTTGCCAAGGTTAGTCTTGAGCTCCTGGGCTCAAGTGATCCAACTGCCTCAGCCTCCCAAAGTGCTGGGACTACAGGCACGAGCCACCACGCCTGGCCCACGGTCTTCATTTTCTTTTCTTCTCCTCCTCTTTGTCTTCATCTTGCTCATCTTCCTTCTTTTTCTTGCTTTTTTCAGCCTTGAAGACTGCCCTTTTCATCCCATCAGGCTTTCCTGGAGTTCCTATGCAGTGTTAGGCTTTTCGTGTTTCCCTTCTGCTTAGCAGCCTTGTCCTGGGTCTGCTTGTCATCGCAGCTGCGTCATTATTCCACATCTTGCCCAGTGTCTTTGCAACATCCCCAGTGGATTGGCTGGGATGTTCTCCTTTGATTTTTGGTCAGTGCTCAGGACAGAGAAGAAAAAGCCAAAGGAGGCTCCTCCTTTTGGATGCACGGGGATCCTGGAACTTCTTTTTTGTGTTCCCTTTAGTAGGGACGGAGCTTGTTACTTCTTTTTCTGCCTTTGCCTTGTCTGCAGATTTTCTTCTTTGCGGACATGACCTTCCAACTCCTGAGCACTTAGGAAACTCTGAGGAGTCGACTGAAGCCTCTGGCTGCCGCCACCTGTGTTTGCAGAGAGGTTGTGTATGAGGATATTTCACCACCACTTTGCCCACGCTTTGTTATTTTTTCTCAGCAAGGAGCGATTCGCCCAGCACCCGTCAGCCTTTCCCTTGCTGTAACACTGTCTCTGGAGTGCAGGGCACTGTAACGGCTCGTAGCATAAAGTTTAAATAAGTCATGTTTCCCTGAATCCCATCAGAGTGTACCACGTTTTTGTTTGCTTTATATAATCCATGACTCTCTTGAATAGCTTTTTGTTTTTTCTACGTTTTATTTGTGTTTTTTTGGTTCTGTCTTTAGCATAGTCTTAAATTTTTGTTTGCAAATTCTTAGCCGTGCCATTCTATTAGTTTCCTCCAAAGGTCTCCGTCTTAGAGTCCCCTGTCTTCTGGTTGTTGTCTGGAATTCAGTGAGGAATACTTTTAAACTAACATCTTCTGTGTCTTTTTAATTTTTAACTCTTGGTTTCTTAAGGAGACGCGTAGTTTAAGGTCTTAGGTCTATCAGTGCAGCGAGGACAAGATGTTGACAGAGAACAGATGGAGGAAAGGTGGTGTCTGGACATTTGAGGAGCAGCTTATAAGGAAAGCTACTTTTTAGACAGGTTGTAGTCATGGTTAACCTAATTCCTAGGCTCTGATTTCAATAAATATTCCGTGAATGCCTACAATTTGGCAGGCAATGGGCTAAATTTAGTTGCTGAGGATTTCCATTGCAGAAGCTGGTGTGAAGGCAGCAGGATCACCTGTAAGTGGCTGATGACATGTAATAGATGCTATAAAGAAAGGTGTTCAGGAAGCTTATATTTTCATCCTCAATTGCTGTAACACCCTTATCCCATTCAATAAGTACAATGTCACTATGCCTATATGTCCCTAGACACATACAGTATTCCACATAGGAAACATACTAAACAGAGAGCGAGGTGGTTTTAGGAAAAGCATCAAATTCTCACACTGAATATTCGTGAGGGTACAGCTGATTAATATGAAAAATTATAATGAACCATCTGGTGGTGGGGGAGGCGTCCTGCTAGCCCTCCACACTGGAAAAAAACATGACATTGCAAATTAATTTCTAGTTGGTGAAGTATGACTGGGGAGATTTTGAACTGGGCACCTTAGTGCTTTGTCTTCTGGACCGGCTCTTATTCTGGAGTTTTCTCTATACTAGTTCACCAGAAAGTAACATAAGACATTTGCATCATCTCGCTTCGGTAGCCAAAAGACATTCTTCCTCTGTTACTTTTGAAAGAAATTCTTTCTCTCTGTTGGAATTTTAGGAAGCCCATGCAACAGCTCCTTTTTCTTCGCCGTCCTACTTCTGAACTGAGATTGTCGCAAGGATCAGTGAGATAGAAGAAAGAAATAAGACATGAACATGGAATGCTGCTTATGTGCCAGGCGCTGTTTTAATCTTCATAGCAATCCTATGAAATAGGCTTTCTTGTTGGCTACATTTTACAGAGCAGGAAACTGAAGCCTGGAGAAGTTAGATTAGCTGTCCAAGGTCACATAGTAAGTGGTGGGGCTGGGATTACAACCAGGCAGTTCAGTTCCTGAGCCCTGTGTTTGCCACTGTGTGGTCCTGTGTCACATTTCATCTTGGCTACTGATAAAGCTGTAGGAGAAAATGACATTGGGTCTATTGGCCAAGTAGGCTTGCTGACGTCTCACCCCCGAGTGACACACTTAGCAGGCAGAGGCAGGCGGGACAGTTGCAGGCCTCCTCTGCAGGGAGGGTGAGCAGAGCCTGTGTGTACCCATTTTCTTCTGAGCACCACTCATTTGATAGTTCATGCATGCTCTACTAAGAGGCAGACAGAGTGAGGCAGCTTTGGGACATCAGAAGTACTACTTTCAGTTCTTCCACATGGAAACATGAGGAACGAAGAATAAATATTCTTTCCCTAACATGTACAGTGCACTTAAGGTAAAATTTTTTTTTTTTTGGAGTGAATATACGTTGATGGACACAGGGCCAGATACGCAGAAAGGGCAGGTTTCCTCTAGGCAAGATTTGCACGGGGAACCTGAAGGTCGCATAGCTTCAGCCCCAGCCGCAGCTTCCACGTAGTCACATAGGTTTCGCTAGGTGGTAGCCCAGTCTCAGGCTGCCCACTTTATTTGAAGTCAAGGGAAAAACAAAAAATCCAAATAAGATGATTTGACACAAGTATTTTCTCATTTAGTTTTCTGCCAAAAAGTTGTCTTTAATTTCTTCTCCTGTGTCGTTTGCCATGGGTAGGAGGGCAAACTGTTAAAGTAGAAAGAACGTAGTTTTTGTTTTTGTTTTTGTTTTAATTTTAATGAATGTTTTTTGTCCAGAGATGGACTCTGGCTCTGTTGCCGAGACTGGAGTGCCGTGGCACGATCTCGGCTCACGGCAACCTTTGCCTCCCGGGTTCAAGTGATTCTCCTGCCTCAACTTCCCAAGTAGCTGAGACTACAGGCACCCACCACCATGCCTAATTTTTTTGTATTTTTAGTAGAGGCGGGGTTTCACCATATTGGCCAGGCCAGTTTTGAACTCCTGACCTCAAATGATCTGCCCACCTTGGCCTCCCAAAGCGCTAGGATTACAGGCGTCAGCCACTGCGCGGGGCCTAGAATGTAGTTTTAGAATGAGAGACCTAGGTTTGAATCTAGCTTTGTTACTGAACAAATTATTTAACCTGTTATGATATGCTTTCTTAATTCTAGAAGATGGAGAGGATAAGACTAGAGACTTAAAGGCTAGGCACGGTGACTCATGCCTATAGTCCCAGCACTTTGGGAGGCCGAGGCTGGTGGATATGAGGTAAAGAGATCGAGATCATCCTGGCCAGCATGGTGAAGCCCTGTCTCTACTAAAAATACAAAAATTGCCGGGCGTGGTGGCTCAAGCCTGTAATCCCAGCACTTTGGGAGGCCGAGGCGGGTGGATCACAAGGTCAAGAGATCGAGACCATCCTGGTCAACATGGTGAAACCCCGTCTCTACTAAAAATACAAAAAATTAGCTGGGCATGGTGGCGCGTGCCTGTAATCCCAGCTACTCAGGAGGCTGAGGCAGGAGAATTGCCTGAACCCAGGAGGCGGAGGTTGCGGTGAGCCGAGATTGCGCCATTGCACTCCAGCCTGGGTAACAAGAGCGAAACTCCGTCCCCAAAAAAAAAAAAAATAAAATAAAATAAAAATACAAAAATTAGCTGGGCTTGGTGGTGCACGCCTGTAGTCCCAGCTACTTGGGAGGCTGAGGCAGGAGAATCACTTGAACCTGGAGGTGGAGGTTGCAGTGAACCAAAATTGCACCATTGCATTCCAGCCTGGGTGACAAGAGCAAGACTCAATCTAAAAATAATAATAATAATAATTTAACAACTTTAAACAAGAAGGTAAACAGTTTTTTTAGGCAAGTCTCTCTTTATCTTTACTGGGAAAGTAGTGATTAGTATTGGGTATTTTGTCTGTTTATCTGCACACACAGCCATGTATGAGGACGAGTACACAAAACAGATTTGCAAACATACCTCTTATATACAATACTGGTTACCTGTATGTGTATGCCATTTAGTTTTAAAATGACAATTCATATCCTCATTTACTTTTTTCCACCAAGATTGTAAATTTGCTTTCAAAGCCTTTAAGACTTAAAAATTTGCTTTTTTCTTTGTCCTTCAAGCGTTCAAAGATTACCATTGCTTTCTTCAAAACATTTTTAGCTTAGTTGACAAATACCATAAACTTGGAAGGCATACTCTTATTAGAAAGGGTCTCACCTTGTCATCCAGTCTGGAGTGCACTGATGCCATCATGGCCCACTGCAGCCTCGACCTGCTAGGTTCATGCAGTCCTCCTGCCTCAGCCTCCTGAGTAGCTGGGAGAACAGGCACGTGCTGGATGCCTGGTAATTGAAAAAAATTTTGGTAGAGACAGGGTGTCCCTGTGTTGCTCAAGCTGGTCCTTGAACTCCTGAGCTCAAGTGATCCTCCCCCCTCAGCCTCCTAAAGTGCTGGCATTGTAGATGTGAGTCCCATGCCTGGTCAGCATTCTGTTTTATAGAATTGGTTCATTCGATCCTGGGACATGAAATAATGAAAGGATTTAGTTGTTTTCTTCTCTAAGACATTTCCTGGGCCTCCCCACCTGCTCCAAGTGTTGCCCAAACATTGTCATATTTTGCTTGCTTGTTAGGTAGGTTGGAACAGTCTTTTCTGCCCTCTGTCTTCCCTCCCCTGCCCCACATACCACTCACTCTACCTGGAGGCTGGAGGCCTGCTCAGGAGACAGGGCTTCATGAGGACAGGAAAGAGAAGGGAAACAAACACATGCAACGAGCACGCGGCCAGGGAACAACAGGTCCTGGAGAGAAAATGCAGGCCTGAGGATGTCACAGACCTGTATGGTTTTGATTTTGTTCCTCTAGCAGAGTATTGTTTAGAGGTACAGCTAGTGCTCGACTTACGATCACGGTCTGGACCGCAGACCGGTCATAACACGGTTTGGTCGTAAGTTGAGTAGGCTGTATGTACAGTTGAAATGGTGCACGCGGAGATGGTAGTGCTGCCGGAAGCTGGTCCACACTGTCGTACGCCCAGCTGGGCAGCGTTTGCGCTGCCAGACGCGGAGCAGTCGTGGCTAGCGATTGTGGTCGTAAAGTCGAATGGTCGTAAGTTGCATAGGTGGTAAGTCGATCAATAACTGTAAATGTTCCCTCTGCCTTGGTTTGGATCACCACTCTATCACAGTCATGTCCCCGTAATGACATTTTAGTCAGCAATGAAGGTGGTCCCATCAAATTATAATGGAGCTGAAAAATTGCTGTCGCTTAGTGGCATCGCAGCCATTGGTAAACTTGTAGCGCAGTGCGTTACTCACATGTTTATGGTGAGCCTGGTGTAAGCAAACTTGCACCACCAGTGGTATAGAAGTCTAGCACGTGCAGTTATGCCTGGTATGTAATACTTGATAATCTTAAATGACTCTTACTGGCTTCTGTGTTTACTATACTAGACTTCTTATCATTATTTTAGTGTATTTGGCTTCTACCTATTTTTTTTTTTTTTGAGACGGAGTTTCTCTCTTGTTACCCAGGCTGGAGTGCAATGGCGCGATCTCGGCTCACCACAACCTCCGCCTCCCGGGTTCAGGCAATTCTCCTGCCTCAGCCTCCTGAGTAGCTGGGATTACAGGCACGCACCACCATGCCCAGCTAATTTTTTTGTATTTTTAGTAGAGACGGAGTTTCACCATGTTGACCAGGATGGTCTCGATCTCTTGACCTCGTGATCCACCCTCCTCGGCCTCCCACAGTGCTGGGATTACAGGCTTGAGCCACCGCGCCCGGCCTCTACCTATTTTTAAAAAGGTTAATTGTAAAACAGCCCCAGGTCTTCCTGGGCTTACTACAAAAGATGGCATTGTTATCTCCGGAGATGACAGCTCCATGCCTGTTACTGCCCCTGAAGACCTTCGGGTGGGACAAGTTGTGGAGGTGGAAGATAGTGATACTGATGATCCTGACCCTGTGTGGGGCTGGGCTAATGTGTGTGTTTGAGTTTTCTTTTTTTAAGTCTAAAATGTTTTTTTTTTTTTTAAAGTTTTAAAAATATAAAACTTCTAGAGTAAGGATATAAAGAAAATATTTTTGTGTAGATGTATCATGTTTGTATTTTAAGCCGACTGTTATTACAAGAATCAAGTTAAAAAAGTTAAACTTTATAAAGTAAAAAAATTACAGTAAGCTAAGGTTGGTTAGTTTATTGAAGAAGGAAACATTTTTGAGAATAAGTCTACTGTAGCCTAAGTGCACATTGTCAGTGAAGTCTACAGTAGTGTATGGTCATGACCGAGGCCTTCACATTCACTCACCACTCACCCACTAACTCACCCAGTGCAGCAGCCAGCCCTGCAAACTGCATTCATGGTAAGTGCCCTAGACAGCTGTATCATTTTAAAAATCTTTCATATTTGTACTGTACCTTTTCTATGTTTATTATTTTTTTATTTTTAAATTTAATTTTTTTGTGACGGAGTTTTGCTCTGTTGCCCAGGCTGGAGTGCAGTTGTGCAGTCTTGGCTCACTGCAACCTCTGCCTGCCAGGTTCAAGCTATTCTCCTGCCTCAGCATCCTGAGTAGCTGGGATTACAGGTGCCTGTCACCACACCTGGCTAATTTTTTTTTTTTTTTTGAGACGGAGTTTCGCTCCTGTTACCCAGGCTGGAGTGCAATGGCATGATCTCGGCTCACCGCAACCTCTGCCTCCTGGGTTCAGGCAGTTCTGCCTCAGCCTTCTGAGTAGCTGGGATTACAGACACATGCCGCCATGCCCAGGTAATTTTTATATTTTTAGTAGAGATGGGGTTTTATCATGTTGGCCAGTCTGGTCTCGAACTCCTGACCTCGTGATCTGCCTGCCTTGGCCTCGCAAAGTGCTGGGATTACAGGCGTGTGCCACCGTGTCTGACCCAGGAACTAATCTTTGTAATAGTCTAATGTGGAGAGAAACTCAATTGAGAAAATTGTTCTGTTTCTAAAATGAAGTCTAAACACATCTTTAGAAGACCCTCAGCATCGCTGGTTGTTAGAGAAATGCAGGTTCAAAACTGCAGTGAGAGGCCCTCCGCCCCCACTTGAATGTCTGTAATGAAAACGACTATGGATGCTGCACTGCGTGTAGTGAAGAGCAGACTCTCAGTCTTGCTGATGGGAATGTCAGGTGGCACATACCCTTTGGAAAACAGTTTTACCATTTCCTAAAACGTTAAATACACTTTTGGGTATAAACATACGTAACATGTGACCCAACAGCTCTACTCTTAGGTAGCTATTCAATATAAATAAAAATAAATGTGTACATAAAGACTTATTCTTGAGTGTTCGAAGCAGCAGTGTTTATAATAGCTTCACACTACAAACAGCCAAAATGCCTATCATTTGGTAAGTAGATAAACAAAATACTATGCAGCAATAAAAAAGGAATAAAGTACTGATAACATGCTGCATGTGCATGAATGAATCTCAAAAACATGCTAACTGAAAGACACCAGGTAGAAAAACTACATATTTTATAATCTCGTTTATATGAAATGTCCAGAAAAAAGACGAGATCGGTGATTTGCCTGTGCCTAGAGGAAATAGACTAACGAAAAATATATATAAAAATAGCTGAGCCTGCGCCACTGCACTCCAGCCTGGCTGTCGACAGAGCGAGACTCTGTCTCAAAAAAAAAAAATGTATCACAGAGCAAAGCAATTAGAAATTAGCAATTGTAGCAATTAGCAATTCTGGGCACTATACCAGATGCCAAGTGGTGTTTAAGGAGATCTTTCCTCTGTGGCTGGTTGTAACTCGCATCTCCAAACCCCATCTGAGCGCTAGAAATTGTCTAGCTTACAGGAGCTTCTTCAGTACTAGTTGCTCGATGGTGGTTTTGCTGGAGTCTCACCTCCTGCATGTGCTATTTATTCAGCCAAAGATCAAAGGGCGCCAGAGCAGATTCCTGGAGTTCTCCCTCTGCATTGCTTCCTTCTCCCTGGCCAGCAGACTCCAGCTGCCTCAGCTTCTCAGGTCTCTAATCCCCAGCAACTCTGTTCCGGCCACCAGGCTCTGGCTTGGTTTCCCCCCTCCTGGCCCATGGTCTGGAAAGTGTCTATAGGTAGAAAACCTGGCCAATCAAAGGGCTCACTTCCCTCGTTCTCCTTCTCTCAGGGACCCTCATTTACCTCTGCCTGTTGTCCATCATCTGAACACATTTGCTTCAGGTCTTTTGTCTGGTTTTCTTGCAGTTTATGGCAGAAGAGCTAGCAGCAGTAGTTCTGTCATGGCTGGGGCTTCGCACTTATGGTAAATGCCTTGTCTGATGCCAGTGCTCTCTACAGCGCTCCTACCTGTTTTTTTTTGTTTTTGTTTTTGTTTTTTTTTTTTAAAGTTCTTAGTTTTGTTTGGGCAATTTGGTACAAGTTAGGCAGAGGAACCAAAGGGGGGGGAATTATGTCAGGAACATAGACAAGAAGAGATAATGTAGATAATACTTCAGTGAAAAAAATTAAATGAATATTTTGATTCTTTGTTGTAGGCAGTTATAACCCAGAGAAATATACTTTTTCCTATGGCAGATAGGTATTGGAACCACCCCAAATTTCCTTTACACATCTACAAATGGATGTACGATTTAACCTCTGGGTCGGACCACCACCACCACAAAGAACTAATTTTCCTTCCATTAATGCTCTAGCAAACATTAGGAGTCTATAGAAACATCGGGTCACATTTCTTGAAAAAGGGAATAAAATATTATGTCCACATGTTAGATACGGAGTATACTGTACATGGCATTTCATTCTATCCACTAACAAAGTTTCCAGTGTAGATCCATGACAGTTGCACTTCGATAGTACTCCTATAACTGTGCATAATTATTGGTAGCTTAGGTTATTTCTCAGTCAAAATAGAACATGAGAATACATGCAAACAAGAGCAATGTTGTTTTAAAGATAAATGTGAATTCATTCTAATGTATAAAAAAGTAGATTAAAGGGCTCCTACCTGTAAATGGTGCTTTTGTGCAGACGAGAGGAAGGTGACCCCTCCGGCCAGACCAGTTAGAAGAAGGCACCACTTCTGAGCTCCGTCTTATGGAAAGCACATGGTGCCTTTTTCTTTGTGCTGCTCCTTGGCTATGACCCTTTCCTGCCTGGCCATTGTGGCAGGGGCTGCTTTTTAGCCCCCACTCTGCCCTGGGTCAGGTGCCTCTGTGACAGACACAAACCTGCATGCCCTGGCCAGGTGGTCTCACTTTACCAGGTACCTCTTTTCCTGCAGCGGCGTTTAGCCTGTCACTTGCTGAAGGGAAAACAAATTAACCCTGTTATCCTTGAACCCATTTGTGCTGTTTTTGCTCGACTTGTGGCTCATACATTGATGAAAACTCTGAAATGTTCTTCTTTGGTATTTCTCATTTAAAAGACGGGTTAAAGAAATTTGGCTAAAAGTTAAAGTACTAGGAAAAAGGTCATTCATGTTATTTTATTTTGAATCACCATGGAAATAAAAAGTCTCAGGATCCCATCTTAATATCTTAGGACCAAATATTTCCTTGTTGGTTCTCATATTGAAACAAATGTCTTCTGCCATACACTTTTTGTTTCTATCAAACAAAACGGAAAATGGAGTGCTATAAATTCTTGGGAAGAAGATGCTTTCTTGGTCGAATGATTTGGGGGCAATAAGGCTGGAAGGAAGTGGCACTGGGTGTGTCTGGGTGTGATCTCACCTGGAAAAGGGTCAGAACACACTCCTGCTGATGTGTCTGGACAGTCAGCTCTTCCATCTTCTAGAAACAGTGAAGCCTGTAGCGCTGTCTCTGGTCGGTAGATCTGTAGGACTGTCTGTGTGCTCTGGAAAGGCATCTGGAATTCAAGTGTTCTGGGCAGTTTATATAAAGGTATACTGAATGTCAATCCTTTGAACTTTTACAACCATTTAAGATATTTTTAGATTCCATCTCCTCCCATCCCTTACCCTCTGTCTTTAATTACATTTCCCATTCCTTTCTTGATCCATGGTAGTCTGACTACTCTTTGCACCACTTCCCTGCTCTCATGGGGCAGATCAAGGATCCTTTTTTCTTTCTTTTTTTCTTTTTTTTTTTTTTTTTTGAGACGGGGTCTGGCTCTGTTGCCTAAGCTGGAGTGTGGTCGTGCAATCATGGCTCACTGCACCCTCAACCTCCTGGGCTCAAGTGATCCTCCTGCCTCAATCTCCTGAGTAGCTGAGAATACAGATGTATGCGTCGCCATACCAGCTAATTATTTTTTTTCTTTTATAGAGATGGGGTGTCACTTTGTTGCCCAGGCTAGTCTTCAACTCCTGGGCTCAAGTGATCCTCTCAACTCAGCTTCCCAAAGTGTTGGGATTACAGGCATGAGCCACCACATCCAGCCAGTGATCCTTTAAGTGATCAGCCTCCATCTTTTTGTGCCCTAGCTGCTAGTTCTGAGTGTACTTGATGCTCACCATTTGGCTGTGTGCCCAAAGCTTGTGCCACTTCCCATTGGTTAGCTGTGAGGCAACAGAAGCACCTGAAGAGACTGTCACACAGATATGCTTAGTCACACCCTGCCTGGAGAGGAGAGTCAGGAATGATCACACAGAATCACAGGAGATGAACTCAATGACTAATTAAAGCAGCTCTTAGAATGGGTCTTTGGGAGCTAGAGACCCAGGCCCGCTGTGCTAACCTCCCATTTCACTGGCCTTTGTGATTGGACACTCAGGCCACTGTAGGATGGTAGGAGGAGCTTGTTCCTTGGATTTCTGAGGCTTAGGTAGTTTAGATGGCTATGTGAGCTGCAGAGAATAAATGACATGTGGCTGAGTCCAGATCAGGACGGAGAGACACAGATGTAGGGAGCCTTCTTGCCCTCATGAGCCTGTTCTTTCTGTAGCCTGGGTACTACTGCCCATGGCACCTTCTCTATCCAAACTCTCAGCTCCCAGTGGTACCTCTCGCCTGGCTTTATTCCTCCTTCGGCAGTTCCTTTTAGGTGTCTTTTGAAGTTACCTTATTGTAGAAACATACACTTGCAAGTTAATGTTACTATTCTGTTGGTGTCTTACATTTCCATTTAGTTGTCAGAGGTTCTATTTCTTATCTAAGGTGTTACATAATGGGCCTATGGAAATAAACTAAGACCATGCACATGAGAACAGAGACTGTTTAACCAGAGTGCACTCCAGCAAGGGAGCCGGCCACCATCACTTGCGTCTGGCAGGTGCCCAGAGGCAGGTGGAGGCATGGGAAACTTTAGTGGAGAAAAGGAGGGTGTTGAGGATTCTCCGAGAGGAGACTGTGGACTGGAGGAGCTGGAAGCAGACTAATAGAAGTTGTTGTCGCAGGTGATTGTTGAAAGGGAACATATTTGACTTTCTCTCCCTAATTCAGAGTTGCAAGCAGGGGCACAAAATAACGGAGCTGAGAGTCAATGTCTAACCCTCATGGGCCAGTGGCTGAGGTTGTGAATCAGAGCTCTGGTCCAATGCGGTCTGGCCTTTGTCTGTTTGAATATTCAGTCTCTCCCAAGCCACTGCTGACCCAGAACACGGAGTCTTATAGCTCTTCATGAATTGTCTCTAGCAATATTGTTTCTTAAGCTTTTTTGGGTTGTAGACTCTAGACTCTTAAGAATCAGAAAGCTGTAACTGCTTTGCCCAGAAAAAAACCAAAACGCAGTAGCAAGGACTCACAGACCCACTGAGGCCCAACCAGGGACCCCAGATCTCATTTCATTTATACACATGTAACAGTTTTATCTTCTTTTGTGACTATGATGCAGCATTATTCCATATGAAGTTTAGACTGTTACCTCTTTATTATACCTTAGAAGTAATTGCCAATAGTATATATGCAAATATTTTTAAATAGCACTACTTCAATCCTATACCAGATAGGTGATATGCTAGGGGAGTCAGTATTCTGTGATACCGATGAGTAACCTCATTAAGCACCAAAAAGGGTACTTTTTGGGTCATTTCAACTAATTTTTATTTTTATTTAATTTTGATTTGTAAAGCTTTCTAAGATCCTATTTCCCTGTCATCAGAAGAAGTTAACAGAGTTATCATGGCTTAGCTTCCTTTTTATGATGAACTGCAAAAACAGGATTTTCTGATGTTGAGATGTTTGCCTGACTGGATTGTCAGCTCCTTGAGGGCAGGGACTTGTGCCTGTTCTGCAGCCTCTCAGGAAATGTTGAAATGAACACTTCAGGGCTCTCCTCACTCAGTGTCTGCCCCAGACTGCCTACCATGCTTTCCTTGTTCACCTTTCTGTCTTTATTTTTTGAGCAGTAACTGTGGGCTTTCATCTTAGTAAGCTGTCAAGTCAAACTCCCTCAAACTCTAAGATTGTTAAAAGCAGATGAGCCAGCCTCTTCTGGTCTGTAACCTTACATTAAGTGTACACCTAGCCTCTTCTTTAGAGAAGGGCATGGATTCTGTTTTTCACCATCTCTGAAAGCATTTTTTTCGTTTTTGATTCAGATATATTCTGAATAGTTGATAAACGGAATTCAAGTCTTTGGATAAAAAGGTGTATTCATGCTTCTGTTGAAACTTTTTTTGGCTGAGTATCAGGACACTGGGAGAACTATAGCAGCCATTGGGACAACATAAATTGGGACTGAACGGTTTAGACAAGCTTGTCATTTCATGTCAAAGTGCAGCAAGCATTTTTGAGTGCCCACCAGACGATGTCAGGCAACAGGAAAGAAACGCGTTCTGTATCCTCAGGGATCTCGCAGTCACAGAGAGGACAATATAGCTGTGATACTTCCTTAGAAAAGACCGAAGGGACTTAGAAGTCTCTAGTAGGGGACAGAGAAGGACACTTTTGTTTTGAAGGAGAAGTCAGCTCTCACCAGGCCCAACAGCGGGAGAGGCACCTGCTAACCGAAAGACAGAAGTGACTTGAGTAGCTCGGTGGTGGCATGAGCACAGGTGTAGGAGATTGAGGCTGGAGGGCTGGGGGGGGGTCTCCGGTGTTGTGAAGAGACTTGCTGGCTTAAGGAGTTAGAATTTCATCTGGGAGGAAGTTGGGAGCCAAGAGGAGTTTGAGGCCAAATTATGACCACCACACACAGGTCAGTGTGTGATTTAGATGCGTGCTTGGGTGAGAGCATAGCTAGGAAGGTGCGTGTAGATTCAGGAGGGCGTGAAGCAGAGCAGTGTTGGGCCCACCAGCCACCTGGCCCACTCCCTTGCTTCCACTTGGTCACCATCAAATGCCAGTTCAGCAAGGCTTCTTTAGACAACCATGTTTAAAATTTCCACCCACCTCCACTTCCACACATGCTGTCCACCTTCCCTGCTTTATTTTTTTCCTTAGCACCTATTGTATAACATATTCATTCATTCTGTTTTTCAGGGCAAGATTTTTGTCCCATTTTTTCAGGCTGTCTCTCCAGGGCTTAGATTAGTGCTTGGCACAGCAGACTCTTTAAACATTTGCTGAATGAATGACGGAAGGAAAAAGGGGGTTAGGGTTGTGCGGTATTTCAAGGTGAAAATGATAGCTTGGGACGAGGATAAACAACGCAATCTTCAGTCAGTTAACTAAGCCCTTTATTCTCCTGGAAGTAGTGAAATAGATAGTTGGGCAACTTTTGGAAATGCAATTTTCATTCAAGTTAAGGAAATATTTGCTAAGCAATCAGTTTGTGGAGTAATTATAGTAAATTTCAGTTTCTCTCAACCCAATGGCTGACTTAACCCCAAACATTGCATCATGAGACAGAATCACAATAATGATGGCATCTAACATTTATCAAGCATGCATCAACATACATGTGCCAGGCACTTCACATATATGTTTTTAATTTTTTTTTCTTTTAAATTTTTTTCGTAGAGATGAGGTCTCACTCTGTTGGCCAGGCTAGTGTGGAACTCCTGAGCTGAAGTGATCCTCCCACCTTGGCCTCCCCAAGTGCTGGGATTACAGACATGAGCCTCCATGCCCCCATGCCCCCATGCCTGGCCTCTGTTTTTTTCTTTTTAAAGATGGAGCCTTGCTCTGTCACCCAGGCTAGAGTGCAGTGGTATGGTCATAGCTCATTACAGCCTCCATCTTCTGGGCTGAAGTGATCCTCCTGCCTTGGCCTCCCAACATATTGAGATTACAGGTGTGAACCACTATGCCCAGATGGGCCTGTAGACCTTGAATGTGTGGCGTCTGGTTTGGAGATAGAGGTGTAGAAAAGGTGAAGGGCTGGGGGAAATTAGTTCATTTCATATTCAGTGAACACTTTCCCCAGATCAGTCTAATCAAGGAGAAATTCAGTCATGTTAATCTGATCAAGAAACACAATGGAAAATATGGATTTATTAAATGGAAAACCACAAATAGAGAAATCAAAATAATAAGCTTTCTTTGCTTGTAGTCTAAGAATATCTGAGTAATCTGTCCTTTTTTTTTTTTTTGGCCTGTGACCCAAGGCCAGATTCCTGGCCCAGGGCCTCAGCCCAATAATGCATTCTAATAATCTCTTTATATAGAATACCTTGAAGTTATTTGAGTATGCCATGATTAAAATGAATATATATTACTCTGTGGATGTGGGATATGAAATATATATACTTCCCAGAAAAACCTCCACAAATGGGTCAGTATTCTTTGGCCAGGTTTAAACTTTTTTTCTACTTCCTTGTAAATTTTTATAGAGATAGGGTCTTGCAGTGTTGCCCCAGGCTGGTCTTGAACTCCTGGACTCCAGCAATCCTCCCATCCCAGCCTCCTGAGTAGCTGGACTGCAGGCACACACGACTGTACCAAGCTAGATTTAAGCTTTCTTATAGTGAAAGTGGACAATTTTTATTGAGTGTATTCTCTGAGTTCTGCTATCCCAGTATATAACAGTTTGAAATGACCGAATTTACACGTCAGAGTCTTCATATTCAGAAGGTCCTATGATTGTGAAATATACTAGTTGTGGTTCAGTGGCCATATTGCTCGGAAACCCCTCTGTTCTCAACCAGTTGTTTATGTGGGTGGAAGATTCTAATAGAACGGGGTTGTCAAACTTTTTTCTTCATTTAAAGAAGTTTTCTCCAAGGACTGTGAGTTACAGGTAACTACCAACTGTCCTGAGTGGGATCGGACACAGGAGGTGTCTCCTCTTTTCAAATAACCTTCCTCTTCTACCTCCCCTGACCCTCTACCTTTTGGGGTAATTGGTACCACTCAGTTTCAGTCTTTTCTTGTATTCTGTGGATGCATTTTCTGTCTTAATGTCATGTGTTTCAGTTGTGAATATCTCCAAGTTTCATTGAATGTGGAATTTTTGTTCCTTGTATTCTTTGTTTTGGGCGTGATTTTAGAGAGGATGGTGGTGGAAGTGGTTTTATTCTCTCTGTAATACTTCTTCGAGAGTAACATAAGGATGTTTAAGATAGTATCTAGGGGACGCATGATTAAACTGAGAGGATAAATGAATAGGAGTTAGCCTCTAGAGTCCAAGACAGAGAGTCCTGTACGAAAGCCCTGGGACTGGAACATGGGTACCTGGGTCAGTCCCACGTGGGTGAAAGAAAGAGCAGTATAAGATGTAATTGGAGATAGAGGTAGAGGCCAGGTCACCTGAACAGCTTAAGAAATATTTGCAGAATAAGGAAAAGGCCTTGTGTTGGATGTTCCCATAAACAAATATCACTTTCTCCTTCAGAAGCTAACAGTCTAGGCGAAATGACATGTACAAGTTTATTCTATCATGAGACAAACCGAGTGGTCCTACATAAGCAATAGAAACAGTTTGGGCTTTGTGTAGGAATTGGGAAAGGAAATCACTTCTGTATAGGGTTCTCATAGAAGGATGCTTGAGGGAAATAAAATGTGATCTGAGCCTTTCTCTTGTGGGTGGGCCTTGAGCAAGCAGAGTTGCTGGGGAGAATGACGTTATCTAGGTGTAGGTATGTGGGGTACAAGGGAGTGGAGAGGCTGTGTTGAGGGAGATGGCGCCTGAGCCTCCAGTGGTCCACAAGCGGCACTGATAGGGATGTCCAGTGCAACTCGCTGAAGGCTCACTGCTCTTTGTTTTCAGTGAAGAGAGTTGAATAATAAATCCGAGGCAGCTTCACATTGCTTATGCCAGTTCCCAGCAGGTGCTTTCTGCTCTCCCCCTAGGCATTCCACTGCTAGGTGAACTGTCTGTCTCTTGAAGCAGTGTTAATTATTCTTATACTAAAGAAATAACCCACTTTCTGTGATCCCAGCACTTTGAGAGGCTGAGGTAGGCAGATCAGCTGAGGTTGGACATTCGAGACAGCCTGGCCAACATGATGAAACCCTGTCTCTGCTAAAAATACAAAAATTAATTGGGCATGGTGGTGGGTGCCTGTAGCCCCAGCTACTCTGGAGGCTGAGGCAGGAGAATTGCTTGAACGCTGGAGGCGGAGGTTGCCGTGAGCCAAGATTTCGCCACTGCACTCCAGCCTGGGCGACAGAGCAAGACTTCATCTCAAAACAGTAACAACAAAATAAAGAGATACCCCACTTCTGGTAACTTTCTCCAGTAGATCTTACTGAATGCAGCCCTGGATGCGACCTAAAACAAATCAGCTCCCTGCCAGGTGTGAGTCCCTTCAGCTGGGAGGCCGGGCAGCCTGTCTTCCTCTCATTTTGCCCGCTCTAGCTTCAGGCATGGCCACTTCTTTCACTGGTAGAGTGTTGAAACCCCTCCACCTCCTGAATGCTGTTATTCTCCAGTCATACTCGACTTCATCAACGTTGGTGTTAGAATTTATCCTTCAGAATTGGGTGGAAAATTCTAGATATTGAGGACACAATGAACAGGGCCTTTTGTGATATTTGTACATCTTACACAGAGTTGGCTGGAGTAAGCAAACATTGAGAAGCTCCCGTTGTGAGTGTAGTCACTTTCTAAATTTCAAGTCAGCTTGGCTTCATTTCGTGTGTGGAAAGTAGATTGCGGGAGGAGTGACAAAGAAAAAACTCGTGCTCATCACACAGATTGTTGTTTGGTTGCTGGTACTGCCAGCTAAGTTCAAAAAGGCAACAATATCATGACGTAGTATGGCTGGATTAGAATAAGCTCTTTGTGATGTATACATCCGTTATACAGTGGTTTGGGGTGGGGTTTTGTTGAAACAGAGATTCCAAATATTTTAATTGTGAAGATTTCAGCAACTCAAACCTTTGTAATTAAAAGAGGCGATGGGATTTGGATTCAATATTTGATTTTGGTTGTTGACAAGAGTAATTGATCTGTAACCTTGCATTCTGTTGACAGTGTTTTATGTTTTACTACTGTGTGGTTTATTTTTGGACCCAATATCAATTTTTTTGTGTGTGTCATGGAGAGAAGTATTAAAACATTTTCAGAGGTGATCAGTTTATAAAATTTCTTCTTCATGTTTTGGGATTCTAGAGATTACAAATATAATTTGATTTATTTGTAGGATGTGATTTGTTATTTAAATGAGAAGTGAGCAGGAGCCCCCAAGCTAGATCAGTAAAAAGGAGGAAGAGGTTAGTTTATTCATAAATAACTCTGTTTTTATCCCAGATATACAACCATATCATTTGTTGTTTCCCAAGCTGCCTTCTTCCATAAAAGCACATTCCTCCGTGGTGATCCACCTGGGCTGGGGAGGTCTCAAGAAACTCAATGGCCACCATTTGGGAGGTAGTAATTGTTGCAGGCAGGAGTTATAAATGGGTGCTAAAATTCGTGGGTGCAAGTTTGATGAGAAACAGAATGTTTACATAGTCTCAAAGTTTATCCCCCAATGATTCTCATTACTTACAAAGGGAAAAATAGTAATTTTTCCTTGGGAAACCTCATAGATGGCCTTGACCAAGTGATCAGAATTAACAGGATCCCTAATGGAACATGCACATCGTATGCCTCCTGGTAGAATGCACCAGGGAGGGTGCAGTGTTGTCACTTCTGTGGTAGGCTTGCCAAATGCACAGTCTGGATTTAGTCAGGAGGAAGCATTAGGCAAACCCAGATTGAGGGACATTCTACAAAACAAATGGCCAGTCCTCTTCAAGTGCCAGGGTCATGAGAGGCAAACTGCGCCAGGTTGGAGGAGACATGACCAGTATCTGTAACACAAGGTCTTGAACCAATAAAAGGACGTTAATGGGGAGAGTTGGCAAAATTTGGAGGAGGTTGGCTGTAGGTTATTTAATAAACTGTGTTGATGGTTAATTTCCTTGTTTTGGCCATTGTAGCTGTAGTGATCTAAGAAACATTTGGGGAACGTTAACATTGGGAAAGCTTGGAGAAGAAGGGTGTACAGGAATTTGTTGGTACTATTTTTGGAGCTTTGTCTGAGTCTGAAAGTATTTCAAAATGAAGTTAAGAACAACAACAACAAAAATAATTCAATTCAGCTGAGAAATTACAGCTTTAGTGCTTGTACTTTGAGATGTTTCTCTGGATTGGTCAGCAGCTGGTTTTGCTTCCTGAATATCCACGGTGATCTGGAGAGTTGAGGTTTCTAATTAAGGGACCTTGGGATGAGTGAGACATGGCTGTATTGAATTCCAGCTACACTCTGACAAGGTTTTGTTTAATTAATTTACTTATTTTTGTACAGGGCTGTAATTACATCTTTGGGTGTCCCATGCCTGTGCAGGTTATTTGAGCTTTACTGTCATAGCCACTAGAATCCCTAGCTGCAAACTTAGCTCTGTAATTAATTTACTGGTTTCTGTTTTTATTATGATGATGTGAATTCAGGTTAGTTCCATGGATTCTTCTACTGTGTGTCATATGTTAGTGAATTTCATACTTCTTTGTCTCTTAGGAAGAGTTGATACTTTTTGCATAAAAATGTTTTATTTAAACTTGAAATATCATAATATATATTTTCGCCTCACAAAAGACACTTTGGAGTTTCTATAAATACAGTGAAAAGTAAATGTACTCTGGCATAAGTACCAAGTGCTAACCTTTTCTTAGATAATCATTAGAATGGGAGAAATTAATACATTGGCAAATGTTTCTGTTAGCAGGACGAGTGGTTAATGTGTGACTCATAGATTAAGTTGAGAGTATTTTGATCAGTGTGGGCAAGAGCCTAGACTTTGGGAGTCAGAAGACCTAGTTTTCAATCCCAGATCCATCCTGCTTATCACAGGTTGAGTATCCCTATCCAAAATGCTTGGGAAATGTTTTGGATTGGGATTTTTTTTTGGATTTTGGAATATTTGCATTATACTCACACAATGAGCATTTCCTTTGAACGTGACCATTTGAGCATCATGTTGCTGCTCAAGATGTTTCCGATTTTGGAGCATTTCAGATTTTGGATTTTCAGTTTAGGGATGTTCAACCTGTAGTATGAGCTAAATGGGTTGACTTTTCTGAGCCTTATTTTTTGCATCTGTAAAACTGGAGTCCTAATATTATGTTGCAAAGTTACTGTGAGAAGGGAGTGAGTAGCAATGCACCTGGCCTGAAGTGGGGCCTTTCATCCATGTTGAATTGTCTTCTTACCTCCCTCTAGGTTTATAACAGAGCCATCTGCAATTGATGAGAATCTGCTTTGTTTATAAAGACCATAAAAAGATGATAGCATGTCAGTAACCTCTTCAATATTTCAGAAATCTTTTTTTTTTCATTTTCAAAAACTTGTTTCTATCTTTTAAAACATTTATTTTTATTTTAATAGCTTTTGGGGTATAAATGATTTTTGGTTACATGGATGAGTTATATAGTGGGAACTTCTGAGATTTTAGTGTATCCCTCACCTAAGTAGTGTACATTGTACCCAATATGTAATCTCTTTATCCCTCCCCCCTCCCACTCCCCATCTTCTGAGGCTCCAAAGTTCATTATATCACTCTGTATGCCTGTGCATGCTCATAGCTTAACTCCCACCTATTAATAAGAACATGAAAGATTTGGTTTTCCGTTCCTGAGTTACTCCATTTAGAAGAGTGGCCTCCAACTCCATCCAAGAGTGCTGCAAAAGACATGATTTCATTCCTTTTACAACTGAGTAGTATTCCATGGCATATATATACCACATTTTCTTTATCCACTTACTGGCCAGTGGGCACTTAGGTTGGTTCCAGGTCTTTGCAGTTGGAAATTGTGTTACAATAAGCGTACGTATGCATGTGACATAATGACTTCTTTTCCTTTGGGTACACACCAGTAGTGGGACTGAATGGTTGATCTGCTTTTAGTTTCTTATGAAATCTCTGGCCGGGCGCAGTGGCTCACGCCTGTAATCCCAGCATTGTGGGAGGCCGAGTCGGACAGATCACTTAAGGTCTAGAGTTTGAAACCAGCCTGGCCAACATGATGAAACTCCTTCTCTACTGAAAATGCAAAAAATTAGCTGAGCCTGGTGTTGCATGCCTGTAATCCTAGCTACTTGGGAGGCTGAGGCTGGAGAATCGCTTGAACCCAGGAGATGGAGATTGCAGTGAGCTGAGATCCTGTCACTGCACTCCAGCTTGGGTGACAAGAGTGAAACCTTTGTCTCACAAAAGAAATGTCTATACTATTTTCCAGAGAGGTTTCTGCCAGCATTGTATACGCATTTCAGACGACTTCTTGTCAGGAAGTTCTTCCACATCTCTTACTTTCTTACTCCAGAGATATTATTTTCTTTTATGTATTTACCACATTGTATATTACTCCAAAATCTCTTAGACGGGTGTCACTCATTTGCTAGACTTTCTGTGGTGTTTTAATGTTCTTGTCTAAAATCATTTGATACAAGTAAGTATGAAATTTCTTTCAGAAGAAAGTCTTAGGAGACGGAGACAAAGAGATGGTAGAAGACAATTGGAAGGAAACGTTTTCATGTACAGTTTTCTTTCAGGTTTCAGGCCCTGAAAATTGGAGTTTTGATCCTCTGAGGAGGGCCAGTTATTATTGTTCCTATTTTATTCTGGTTTCAAAAGTACTTCCCTTTATTCTTAAATGGTCTGATTTCAGTATCACCCTGTTATTAAGTAAGTGAACATGGTCATTGTTAGGAAGTTTAGAAAAGCTTGTCCAACCTGCCTTAGTTTGTTGTGATGGTGTTCTTAGTTTGTTGTGCTGGTGTTCTTAGTTTGTTGTGGTGGTGTTTTGTTTTGTTTTAGGCTTTTAACAGCCTGAAGCCATGGTTTTTAGTTTCTCTCTCTAGTGATAAGCAGAAAAGAGGGATGAGGAAGGGGCTTCGCTGGTCCAACCGGAAACAGAAACCACAAACCCATGTTTGTATTCTCTCTCTTGGACACCACAGTTGTTAAAGAGGCATGTCTTCAAGTTACCCTCAAATGGTTCAGCAAAAAGAAGATATATATGTGTGTATTTATCCATATAAATCCTGGGGCCTGGGGGAGAGGGAAGGAGAAAGAGAAAAGCAGTCATGGCAGTATTAACAATTAGTGAATTGGGGGGAAGGTCTATGGGTGTTCATTGTACTTTTCACCACTTTTCTCTAAGTTTGAAACTATCTCAGGATTCCACTGACAGATACCCTGAGTTATTTTCCTGTCCCCTGAGGGAGATGTCAGTGAATGGCAGTTTCAGTGGGAGGAAGGCGGGAGGCTAGAAGTGCTTGTGTGTGCAGAGAGGAAGAAGTAGCGAGTAATTCAGTAAGTATAGGCTGAGCATCCAATAGAAAATTCAAAATGCTCCAGATTTTGGAACTTTTTGAGTACCCACGTGACACTCCAACAAAATGCTTATTGGAGCATTTTGGAATTTGGATTTTCGGATTTGGGTTGCTCAACCATTAAGCATAATGCAAGTATTCCCACATCCGGAAAAAAATAGGAAGCCCGAAGCACTTCAAGCATTTTGGATGAGGGATACTCAGCTGTATTAACTCACTGGCAAGAAATTACTGGTTTCTTTAATTTAGAGTTTTTTCCTCAGCCAGAATAGCATTCATTGTTTTGTAGTAGAGCCTGTACAGATAAGAGAGTAGGCTGTTGCTTTTTCAAAGCAGAGAAAACTACTTGGAACTGAAACCAGATGATAAAAAAGTAAAAGACTAAAAAATATATATTTATAAGACATACACAAAGATAAAAGCAAAATCTATAAGGCAGAAATATTAGGTCTGTTCCAGTTATCCAGTGCTCAGTCCTCCTCCTAGAGACACAAATTAGTTGTCTGTGATTAGCAGACCATCTTACTAGCTAATAGACATTTATTTATCCTTTAAATTACTACGTGGCTTCAAAGGTAGTATTTTATATTCTTACTGTGAATTTACGTAATGTTTATTATTTTACCCTTCAAAAAGAGTCTTCTAACATTTTTTTTTTTTTAACTTTTCTTTCACGTTAATGATGACATCTCTTGGGAGCTCAGGGGCCAGCCAAAGGTAAGAGACTTGGTTTGTTATACGATGCCTATGAAGATCTTATGTGCTTGTTTTTGAACTCTTAGAAGTTTCCCTCTCAACAAGGAAAATACTTTCTGTCATGTTATACAAGTAATGCAAGCCGTCAGCCTACTCAGAAATCTGAAGCCATTTCTGGAAAGGGCCAGAGGTTTATGGAAAAGCTATATTTGCACTTTGACCAATTCTGGCCGGTCTAGCAGCTACAACACAGATTCCATTTGTGCCATAGATTGGCTCAAGACTGGTAGTTCCAAACTGCGGTCAAAGCCGACTCATCCTCCCGGCTCCCAAGACAGTTAGGGATGCATTCCTGGCCAACAGAAACCTGGGCGGCATCAAGCTGCCTCCATACATTGGCTCAAGACTGGTAGTTCCAAACCGAGGTCAAAGCCGACTCATCCTCCTGGCTCTGAGACAGCTGGGGGTGCATTCCAGCCAATAGAAACCTGCACGGCCACAGCCACCTCAAGGGAACATACTTTTTCACCTCTGTCTCTTGGGGAATGTGGAGCACTGCTGAAGTGGGCACTTAGACTGTGTTTCTTAACTGACCATGAAGTCACTTGGAATGCCCAGGAAATGTAGATTTTTATCTCCATTCTTGGGATTTTTTCTTTTAGAGTCCGTGGCTGAATTGTAATTCAGTTCTCTATTATTATTGCTAAAATGTTTATTACAGACATGGCTGTTTGGGTCTCTGACTTTTTTTTTTTTTTTTTTTAAATTGAAACGGGGTTTCGCTCGTTACCCAGGCTGGAGTGCAATGGCGCGATCTTGGCTCACTGCAACCTCTGCCTCCTGGGTTCAAGCAATTCTCCTGCCTCAGCCTCCTGAGTAGCTGGGACTACAGGCATGCACCACCATGCTCAGCTAATTTTTGTACTTTTAGTAGAGATGGGGTTTCACCATGTTGACCAGGATGGTCTTGATCTCTTGACCTCGTGATCTATCTGCCTGGGACTCCCAAAGTGCTGGGATTACAGGCATGAGCCGCTGCGCCCAGCCAGGTCTCTTTTTTTAAAAATCATTTATTAAATTTTTTTCCCCTAACCCCTAGGCCATAGGAACTGAATGACCAAAAAAAAAAAAAAAAGGCATTCTGTCAGTATAAAATGTTATTTTTAAAAAGTTGAATAGGGCACTGGTTTCTTTATATATGTAAACTTTCCCTCATCTTTTCTACTGAAAAGGTGCTGGATTATTTTTGTTTCTCATTTTTATTTATTTATTTTTTGAGACAGAGTCTTACTCTGTTGCCCAGGCTGGAGTGCAGTGGCGTGATCTCTGCCCACTGCAACCTCTGCATCCCGGGTTCAAGCGATTCTCCTCCCTCAGCTTCCTGAGTACCTGGAATTACAGGCACCTGCCACCACGTCTGGCTGTGTTTTGTATTTTGGTAGAGACAGGGCTTCACCATGTTGGCCAGGCTGGTCTTTAACTCCTGATCTCAAATGATCCACCTGCCTCAGCCTCCCAAAGTGCTGGGATTACAGGCCTGGGCCACCGCACTCAACTGCTTTTTTAAATTTTTTTGCTGCAGAGGCTGGAGGTTGCCGTGAAGATATGAAGGAACCATTGCCTGTTGATTTATAAATTGTCCATGTTTTATTTGATTCAGTTGCATGATTCGAGAAAATGCTGGCTGACTAAAACACATGGGAGATGAAACACCACAGTGTTACCTCTGGGGAGAGGTATACTTGTGGAATGGAGAGACCTTGATCTTTCCTTTATGCTTCTATGTTATTTGAATTCATTACAGTGTTTACTTGTCCGCCTTATGAAATCTTTGCCTGGAAGATACCTATAATATTTTATAAAATTGCTAAACCTTAAAGAGGACCATTTAGTGCTGTAGTAAAGAAGAAGTAAATGTTTATTAGTCCCCAACTTTGTGCCAGGCTGTGGCACTTTCATAGTGGGCAATGGATCTGGGCCAGGCTTGCGGTGCAGAGGAGGGAGCTTAGGGCCAGATGTGGCTGGAATCCCACCTCGCCCACCTGCAAGCTGCAAGGTGCTTACCTTCTTTGTTCCTTAGGTTCCTTTGAACAGTGTTGAGCACACAGGCTTACCTCGGTTATGGCTACTTTGGTGATAGCCTCTCAACTCAAATTGGGAATAAGAAATGTCATTGTTAAAAATATCCCTAAAAGAAAGACAAGTTAAAAAAAAAAAAAACAAACCAATAATAATGGACAGGAGAGTGCCATTTAGAGCCTATCTCTGATAAATATACAGACGGCCTTCTTTATCTGCTGGTTTCACATCTGTGCGTTCAACCAACCTTGGATTGAAAATAGTTTTTGAAAAAACAATGAAAAATAATACAACAGTAAAAAATAAAAATTTAAAAAGCAGTACAGTATAACAGCTATTGGCCTTAGCATCTACATCGTCTCAGGTGTTTTGAGTAATCTAGAGATGGTTTGAAATATAGGGGAGGACACATGTGGGTTACACGTTGAGTACTGCACCATTTTCTATAAGGGACTTGGACATCCTCGAATTTAAGTATTCATGGGAGGTCCTGGAAGCAGTCCTCCTCAGGATGATGAGGGATAACTGTCTACACGTGCGGTGACAGGGCTTTTGAAGTGAGAACTAAACTTACAAGAAAGAATCAGGATGGTTTCTACTTAGCCTTACTAAGAACAGCATTAAATAAAATTGTGGAGGTGAGTGTGGAAAGTTAGAGTAGGCGAAGCTTGGTTTGACCTCCACGTTTTATGTAATCTTACTCTGCTGTACTGGCTCTCGCCGTGGGTGACACATGGAGTTTGCAAGGCAGCTCCTCCCAAACAGTGTGAGGCCTGGTCCTTTTGGGTTCGTCTTCTGTCTTCCTCCTTTGGTTTCTCTCTGGTTGGAAATGGCTTAGTGAGCCACCAGTGCTGATAGATGTACGTTTAGCTTTGGAAAGACATGGAGGGTGAGCAGTGTGGGACACAGCACTGCAGCCAGATGACATCTTCTGGGCCCAAGGGCTCTCGGGGGCTGTCACATCCTGGCCTCCCTGTCACTCCCTGGCATCTGCTTTCACTCCCTGGCCTCACTTCCTCCTCACTGCCCCATCCAGGGAACAGGCGTCTCCCCTGCCTGCTGTTTGACACAGACATGGGTGTGCAGACCCTCACCTGTCCAGAGGTGCTGACCAGTCATCCTCTCGGTTGCTGCCGGGGTTGTCTCCCTGCCCCTTTGCTTGTCCTCCTGGTACCTCCCAGAACTGCTCACTGGCTTCGCAGCCTATGTTCTCCCTGTAGGCCCCACTGTTACCCCCGTCAGTTTCACGGGAACTATTTTTTTAGGAGTTTCTCAATTCTTACCCTGGCACAAGCAAGCACTCTTGCTTTCAAAAACTTGTTCTTCTCGCCCCTCCACCCCCCGCCCATCCGTCCCTTTTTCCCCATTTCCCCTACCCCCTGTTATTTTGAGTTGATTTTAGTTGGGCAATGGATATTAGTATTCATTCTTAATTTACCATCTTAACCTAATTTTCTTTCTTAAAAAAAAATTAGTCTTTAGACTTCTGGTCCAGATAATCTTGTGAGTTCACATGGAGACATTCTCCTACCAACACCAAAATGATAGCAGGGACAGATAACATATACATATATATATATATATATATATATATATATATATATATATTTTTTTTTTTTTTTTTTTTTTTTTTTTTCGAGATAGAGTCTCATTCCGTCACCAGGCGCCAGGCTGGCATGCAGTGGCGCGACCTCAGCTCACTGCAACCTCCGCCTCCCGGGTTCAAGCAGTTCTCCTGCCCCAGCCTCCGGAGTAGCTGGAACAGATAACATATTTTAACATGTTAAAATCATGTCATCATACTCAAAAACAACATATAATGGCCGGGCATGGTGGCTCACAGCTGTAATCTCAGTATTTGGGAGGCTGAGGATGGAGGATTGCTTGAAGCCAGGCATTTGAGCACATCCTGGGGAACATAGTGAGACTCCATCTCTACAGAAAATTAGAAAAACACAACAGCAACATATATGACTTCAAGAACCAGCAGTAAGCAAGGGCTGAAGTGACATTCCTGGACTTTGGAATCGGGCAGGCACCTGGAGGTGATTGGAAGTTCAACTCTGGCCGACTGATGGGGGCCCTGGTGTGTGGTTGGGGACTGGAGCCAAGCTCACCATCTGAAAACTGATTTGGGTGAGGCTTCTCTGTGAATGAAGGCTTCAAGTCAGTGTTTGGCCACCAGCAGTGAGCTAATGTCTGTGTTAAAAGGAAGGGATAGAGACATTGGGCCTTGAGAAGACCAAAATCTGGGCTTTGGTGTTGGAAATGACAGCATAAACCAGTCATGGAAAGGTGACCATCAAGAGAGGAAAAAAGAAGCAGTCGTGTAAACCATAAAATACACACTCCCTGCTCAGATGTTCCTGCACGCTAGCATACACACCATCATCAGGAAGCATAGCATCACCCTCCCAAAGTGGGAGAGAGTGACAAAAAATCAACTGAAATACATTGTAAAACAATTGCACTTAAAATCTTGAAGGAGATAAAAATCACAAAACACAAATAAGTAGGTATGAAACCAGCAGAAATCCAAAAAGTGAAAGATGCAGTCATTGAAAAATTTGCCTTTGCTTAGTTGGTTTAAAGAAAAAGAAATAATTAGGGAAAAGAAGCTTTTAAAACAGTGCAGAAGAACCCTGTGATATTCTCGAAAGTGGTGATAAGGCAAAATGGCAAAACAGATCATCTGTAAGATCCCACCAAGTAAGATATCTTTTTCTTTGACCACAAAAATAAAAATACTGAGAAAATATAAAAGCATAAAGAAAACAAAGATCACTAATTTCACTGCAAAAAAATAAACTTTATAGCTTTAACTCTGCGTGTGTGACTGTAGGTGCAAGTGTGTGTGCAGTAGCCATTTTATGACACATTTTGTTTTGTAACCTCTTTTGTCACTTAATATTGTGAATAGTTTTCCAAGTAAAATACAGCGTAATATCAACTATAGGGTGTCTAGTTGTCATTGTAAGCCTGCACATACATAATTAATTCTCAGTGTATGACAATAAGTTGCTTTATTTCACTATTATGAACAGTTCTATCCGTTATGATATTATAAATAATGTTAAGGTTTTCTTAATGCACACTTATGTTTACTTTCAACAGGCTTTTGCTTATGATCATTGTTTCTGGTCTATGGATGAATCTGTCAAAGAAAAGTATGCAGGTAATAGAATCCAGCATCCTGTCAACTATAGGGTATTAAGTATTTTTTTTCCTGTACATGATTGCTTGGCAGACCCCCCAAACTGCATTTTTCCTCCACTGTCACACCACAGTAACAATCATTGGCATAGAAGATAACTTAATGTGACCAAATATGGGGGGTTTTTCCCTGCACCCCAAGCAGCAGACGCTGGCCGGGCATCCTCCAACTCAGTTCTGCTGCTGTCTACCTGGGAACAGCGTCAGATCCACAGACTGAGGGCTCAGTCCCACAAGACTGCGCCCTCCTTCCCACCAGCGCAGGTCCAGGCGTCTAGAACTTCTTACTGACCGGCTTCCAATTGGGGTTCCCACAACCCCCTCTTTGGGTTTGATTAATTTGCTAGAGCAGCTCACAGAACTCAGGGAAACACTCATGTTTACTGGTTTATCATGAGGAATTATTTTTAAAGGACACAAACAGCCAGATGAAGAGATAGAGAGGGCGGGGTCTGGAAGGGTCCCAAGTACAGGAGCTTCTGTCCCCGTGGAGGTGGCCCGTGCCCTCCTGGCATGTGGATTTCTCACCTTCCTGTTGGCCTCTGTGTGTTCAGCAATCCAGAAGCTCTCTGAACCGTGCCTGCCCTTTTAGTTTTTATGGAGGCTTCCTTACATAGGTATGATTGTCAACCATTTAGAAATGTGATTGGACAAAATGTGCATGATCTGAACACAGCAAGTCCTGTTTCTTCAGACTTTCTTGGCCATTCTGTGTAGCATTCCTTCCTCCAAGATAGGAGGTGCAGGACCTTGTGGAATGAGAAGCTCTTGACCCACAATCAGATGAGAGTCTTGCCTCAGGCAGGTAAAAGGAGGTCAGAAGATCAGATTGTTTCCTCAGGCCTAAAGTGCCCCAGCAATGTAAAAAGACTGCAACATGTGGATGGTAACCTATAGCTACATAATCTCCATAGGGTATATATGATTACCGCAGGGTTATTTTGCATAACTTTAGAAATGACAAACAATACCCTCCCGTGTATTAGAGGTTTTGTTTTCGCTCTTGTTGCCCAGGCTGGAGTGCCATTATCTCGGCTCACTGCAACCTCAGCCTCCCAGGTTGAAGCAATTCTCCTTCTTCACTCTCTTGAGTAGCTGGGACTACAGGCGTGTGCCACTACACTCAGCTGATGTTTTGTATTTTTAGTGGAGACGGGGTTTCACCATGTTAGCCAGGGTGGTCCCAATCTCCTGACCTCGTGATCTGCCTGCCTCGGCCTCCCATAGTGCTGGGATTACAGGTGTGAGCCATCGTGCCCCATCTGCTATTAGTTTTTAATGTTGATTGGAGAATGGGAGATCACCGTGTGCCGTTCTTGGTATGAGTTGATGATACAACATGACTAGTGCACACAGTGGTTATTCCACACTCACACGCCCCAGGCCTCACATGAGGCCCAGAGCACACAGTCGCCCCTTAGATTGCCCTGGAGGCCTGAGACTGGGCTGGAGAGGCAGGATGGCATAGTGATAGAAGAGGAGCACTGGCCAAGGAGAAAAGGAACCCTAGGCTCCTCACCGCCTCTGCGCCTTTCCGTAAATCACCTCACCTGTCAGAGCTTTTGTTTTCTCTGTGATGGAGAAGAATATACCATATTCTCTCTGAGTTTTCTTTTTGCTCTGCAAGTCCGTTACTCTATTCTTCTAAATGATGACTGCCTCAAAGCCCATCTCATCACAAGTTTAGGACTACAGTGACAGCCTTTGATTGCCTTTTTGCCCAGCTGCTTTTGTCACCTGTTTTTAAACAACCTATTGTAAACATTAAGCATCATTTTGTTTTGGCTTCTGTTAGGAGAAAGATGCATAGTATGCCTGTTTTGAAGTTAAGATTCATTTGGTTTAGATGGCACAGTATCAGAAGTATGTATGGTAAGTTAACTCGTTAAAAAAAAGCCCCCCAAAAACTAGGAAGTGAGACATACTGGAATATCCTTGTCTTAACATAAAAGCATCCAGTTCTTCCGTATGGTATTGAGACTAAGTGAGGTAGGGTGACTTGGCAGATTCACTATTGACATATTCACTATTGACATATGTCATTTGGCCTGTTGGGGAGAGCTTGACTCTAGTCTTTATGTCCGTGATTGAAAGCCGAGGGAAATTTCCAGGCTCCGACTCCCTGGCCTAACTGGTATGTATTGTAGATCCTGTAATTAGAAATTTTCATTGAGGAAAAGGAGAGGGGATTGGTATATATGATTATTTGAACTCTGGTACCCACTAAATGAAAGTATTGGCTGAGGGGTGCCTAGTTGAATTCAGGTACACTTGGGTCCCAAGTATAAATTTCAGATATTTATAATCATTGAATATAAAATGAGCGGCTCGTTGGTTCTGCATTGCAGTGGATTTTTAGTAGTGTTTATTCAAGTACGTAGTACAGGGAGCTTTTCACTAAGTTTTCCATCATGTGCTAACTAGAAATAACCTGGGAGGCATAAGCCTTTGGGAGCATTCATCAAATTAAAAAATCTTGTTTGAAGATAAATAAGCTGATTATACATTTTGGAGATTTTTGTTTGTTTTTGTTTTGTGAATTGTTCATATGTAGTTTTGGCTAAAAATCGCGTCTGTTATTCTCTCCCTGTAAGGTCAAGATACTGTTTTCAAGTGCCTTGGGGAAAATATCCTGCAGAATGCTTTTGATGGCTACAATGCATGTATCTTTGCCTATGGACAGACTGGTAAATAACATGAAATCACATAAACAACCGTCAGTGAAAGAGAAAATAGAACCATGTTTATTTTACTGAGTAACATTGATGATTCCTTGTTATTTTTGTTTTCAGAAAGTACTGTAGATGTTGAAAGTAGTCAATAACATTGTTTTTAAATGGGTGTAATTAGGATTGGGATCTTTTTTCTTTACTCATTTTTCTCACAAGGCACTGGCTGGGTTGTTTTTCAAAAAAAAAAAATACAGAGCTATGACTGTTGAACATATTATGAGCCATGCCCATACATCGTACTTTTTTAAGGCTTTAAGAATCATAACAGAAAAAATACCACAAAGAACGAACTGGTTAATATCTCACAGTAATAACTAATAAACTGGTTGACTTTTGCTTCTCTGGTCAAGAAAAGAAAATCTGTCTGAAGTAAACTGGTTACTTTTGTGAGAGTAAAGCATCATCTTGTCTACCTGGAAATGTTCTCACCGAAGAATGCATTGGATGTTTCCAAGAAGCCTTGTGTGTCGTGCTGAAAGAGCAGAAAGCTGGGCCAGGCAGTGACAGCTCCAGCCCTGCTCCTGCAGCTGGCCAGTGGAGAGACCTGGACAGTTATTTAACGTCTCTGCCCTTCAGTCTTCTTACCTGCACAGGCTGATGATCATAGACCTTCTTGTAGGGTTGTCATAACGAGTTCACATTGTGCAAACTTTTTACAAAAGTCCTGGGACTTAGGGAGTGTGGCACATTAGCTTTAGGTATTATAATAAAATGGTGCGTGACAAAAAGCAGCAACTTGTGGTTTAAAAGGATATTTACAAAAACACTGCTACTAAAAACAAAAGGAATTATACTTAAGTATCAATAGTTATTTGTTTTAGGGTGGTAGGACTATGGTAATGTACGTTTTTTCTATTTTCCTGTGTTTTCTAATTTTTCTTTGTATTTTACAATGGAGAAAATAATTTTTTTTTTTTTTTTTTTTTTTTTTTGAAATAGTCTTGCTCTGTCTTCCAGGCTGGAGTGTAGTGGCACGATCTTGGCTCACTGCAGCCTCTGCCTCCCAGGTTCAAGTGATTATCCTGCCTCAGCCTCCTGAGTAGCTGGGATTACAGGCTTGTGCCACCATGCCCAGCTAATTTTTTTTTGTATTTTTAGTAGAGATAGGGTTTTGTATTTTTAATAGAGATGAGGTAACATGTTGGCCAGGCTGGTCTTGAACTCCTGAACTCAGGCGATCCACCCCCCTGGGCCTCCCAAAGTGTTGGGATTACAGGTGTGAGCTGGCATGAGCCACCACGCCCAGCCAAGAAAATAATTTTATGTAAGAAAAAGAAGAGTATTCTTTAGTTTCCACACTAGAGTGAAAGGGTAGTGAGCTAATTTGCTCTGGGGTCCAGAGGGAGAACCTGTATTTTTTGTGCAATAATCACTGGTTGGGAGCAGGCGTGATAGCATTAATTAATGGCCCTTCCAGTTTATTTCAGAAAACTTTTACACCTCACTATTTCTCAGTTGTTTGAGGTATTTTTTAAAAGTATGAAGATGTTAAAAGAAGTTTATTTTTCTTTCTAAAGGACAGTTGCTTTTCACTTTCGCATGTGCAGTAAGAAAGCTTCTGTACTTGTTCTCATTATATTTGGGTATGTTTCTTACTGCATTTTGATATTTTGCTGAGTGTTTATAATTTATTAGGAGAAATAGAAAGAGGGTTATGTATTTCACTTCTCAAAGAGACAATAGTAACTCTGATTTCCGTTTTTTTAGGATCTGGAAAATCTTATACCATGATGGGCACAGCTGACCAACCGGGATTAATCCCAAGACTTTGCAGTGGACTCTTTGAACGAACTCAGAAAGAGGAAAATGAAGAGCAGAGTTTTAAAGTAGAAGTGTCCTACATGGAAATTTATAATGAAAAAGTTCGAGACCTCCTTGATCCCAAAGGGTAAACGACTTTCAGACTTTAGTGTTTTAGCATTGTGAATTAAAACAGACTTAAATAGGCTTAAGTGCAAATCTTATTTATTTATTTTTAGAGACAGGGTCTCACTCTGTCACCCAGGTTTCAGTGCAGTGACATGACCACAGCTTACTGCAGCCTTGAACTCCTGGACTCGAGTTTTTTTTTTTTTAAACCAAGACATTTCAGGTGGAATTCGGTTTTTTGTTTGCAGGCTGTGAGGTGAGGGAAAGGCATAATTAGAGAGTGAAACCTGGTCTTAAGGACAGTGAATTTTTAAAGATTCTCAGGAACAAAAAAAAGTGGCCTTGATTTCATGGCACAGACTTTGAAAGAGAATTGTGTCAGAAGTCTTAGGAGGCCTTCACAAACGCTGGTTTGACTCTACAGCTGTAGGTCAATGAGGAAGTGCGAGGTATCTAGAAATCTGTTCATTCACCGAGACTTCCTCGAGTTCAGATTTTAAGGAAGCGCAACAGTGGAGAGAGATGGAGATAATGACCACAGCTTGTGGCTTGTCGATGTAAAAACAGTATTAGGAAGGTCAAAGAGCCAAATAAGGTGAGGCCTGCAGAAAGTTTCGAGGACAACAGGAGGACATTTAGTTTTGCTGGATGAGGAAGATGATCAAGGAAAGAGGATCTTCGAGGCAGTGAATCTTAGTGAATTTCAGTCAAGAGCAAACAGAACCCTCAGCTCCTCTCTGTTGTCAGTTTTCCTTGACCAAGATGATAATCTTCAGGGTTCTCACAGGGAGACTGAATTGATGCTCAGTGCTTCTATACAAACTTTACTTAACAAACATTTACTGAGGGATCATTATATTGCAGGCACTATGCAAGCGTTCACAGTGTGGACAGAATGAGAGTTTTGTAAACAAATAATTAAAATACATCATAATCAGCTTTTAAGTTGTGAAGGAGGCGTCTACAAATTAGAGAGCAAAGAGACCATAACTGATATTGCTCTGAGGAGAAGGGAAGATTCTATAGAGTGTATTTCCTTGATAACTTTCATGCTGAGTGGGAAGTCTGTCCACTGGGAAGTTGGGTGAGAACTTCTCAGGCATAGGGAACAACCTCTGGCACTTTGAAGGTGTAAATTAATCACCTTTGGAGAATGATCCAGCAGCTGAGTGTGGTCGGAGAGTAGGATGCACAGAAGTCAACATGGAACAAAAGAAAGCCAAGGCAGGAGGATCACTTGAACCCAGGCTTCAGTGAGCCGAGGCTGTACCACTGCATGCCAGCCTAGGTGATAGGACGAGAGATCCTGTCTCAAATGAAATAAGAAATAAAAAATGTTCTAAAACAAAGAGGCCAGGGAGTACCTTACGGCCCAGGTTCCCACATCCTACTTAATATTATACCATTGCATATTTTTTTTCTTCTGCCTGGAATACTTTTTTTTTTTTGGACTTTGACCTCTGCGAAGGTCATCAGTTTTCTGAGATCCAGCCCAGACCTACTCTTTCCAGAAATTCTTAGCTGACTGACTTAATATCTGTTCGTTCTTGTGCTTAATCCACAGTGCTTGTATGGTATCTTTTGAACTTATCTGCATGTGTACAGTCTTTAGTAATTTCTTCTATATTTGTCTTGTATATAGGTTAGTAATTAACAGCTTACTTACAGTAATTACTTACAGTAATTAACAGCAAATTCCAAAGAGCTTGGAATTTGAATAGCTGTCCATCTGGGTCCTCTAATTGTTTCCTATTCAGCAGGTTTGTTAGGCTTTCCAGGCCTAACTTGTGAGCCTAGAGGGAACTTGGAGAAGGGAATGACAGGATACATTTACCTCAGAGGGCTGGGGTGAAGATAGACGGGGATGATACACCTGAGGTCTTAGAATATTTGCTGGCGTACAGTAAGTGGTCAATAAGCTGCTGCTCTATCTCCCCAGTGAAAATTCCCGGGAAATATTTTTTTTTCAGTTTCTGAAGAGTCAGAGTAAATGGATTAAAAACTCTAAAGGTGATCTCATTTCAGTAAAAGACCATTTGAGAAAACTTCATTTTTTCATGCTAGTACTGAATATATTAATTCAGCATCTAGTATATAGCAATTTGTTTTAATCAGGAGATGACAGAGGATACATTAAGAGGAAATATGAAAGGATAGTAGAAAATATGCTAGGTGAGAAGTAAATCAGATATTCTGTATCTACTTTATCAAGAGTTACATGGTAATAAGTGACATTTTTAGCGGTTGATCTTAGGGCACTATAGATCTTAGATTTAACAGCCATTTCCTTATCCCCTAATTTCACTGGTGATATGAAGGGTTGTTCTAGAACTTTCCTCTACGTGCTTTCTTTATTGTGGGCATTCGTGATTGAGTGTGGTTCAGTTTCTGTGCTAGTCATTCACTGTATGTGTTCTACATTTCTTCCCTTCCTCTCCTGCCTTCTTAGTTCCTAGCACTCTCCCCAATCACAGAAGCTAACACATGTGGAGTCCTCTTTGTCACCTTAATCTCGCTCATCTGCACTTTGTTAGCAAAGTTTGCTCGTTCACCTAGTGTTACTTACGTGCCAGGACTTGTGCTAGGAACTTCAGGCTCCCAAAGTAGTGAGACATTATTCTTGCTATTCTAGAGCCCGAAGTTTATTATAGTATAAATGGACAAAAGTAAATTAATTCCTGCCTAAGGTAAGGATTAGGAGAATCTGACTTAAGAGGTGGTCAAGAACAGATTATAAAGGAGCGTTTATATCAAGCTGAGGAGTATGCACCTCTCTTCACAGGCATCAAAGAACCACCAAAAAACTCTAAACATTGGCTGGGCGCGGTGGCTCACGTTTGTAATCCCAGCACTTTGAAAGGCCGAGGTGGGCCGGTCACTTGGGGTCAGGAATTCAAGACTAGCCTGGCCAACATGGCAAAACCCCGCATCAACCAAAAATATAAAAATTAGCTGGGTGTGGTGGTGCATACCTGTAATCCAAGCTACTCGGGAGGCTGAAGCAGGAAAACCGCTTGGACCCAGGAGGCGGAGGTTGCAGTGAGCTGAGATCGTGGTACTGCAGTCCAGCCTGGGCAATAGAGTGAGACTCTGTTTCAGAAAAACAAACAAAACTTTAAGCGTTATAATGTATTACTTATTTTAAAAAACAAGATTTTGTGTAGTTCAAAAATGGACACACATTTGTGGTATAAAATAAGGATAAACAAAAATATGAAAATCACCATTTATCTTATTAACAAATACTCTTAGAATTTGATTTTTAATTGACAAATGAGAATTATATATGTTTATGGAGTACAATGTGTTTTGATCATGTGTATATTATGGAATGATTGTATCAAGCTAATTAACATATCCATCACCTCACACACTTACCTTTTTTTTTTTTTTTTTGCGGTGCAGACATTTGAAATCTACTCAGCAGTTTTGAAATACACATTATGTTATTGACTGTAGTCACCATGCTGTGCAGTAGATCTCAACATATTCCTCCTAGTGCAAACTTTGTACCCTTTGACAGATACTTTAACAAATATTCGTAATATTTTTGGTTTATATCATTAAGTATGCTATCTGTGCTCTACATTTTTCTCAGATGTTCTTTGTTGAGTTTATTAATTCCTTGTTTGTTAAGAGGGTTTTTTTTTAAATTTATGAATATTTAATTTTAATTTAATTTTTTTTTTTTTTTTTGAGACAGAGTCTTGCTCTGTCACCCAGGCTGGAGTGCAGTGGCGCAATCTCGACTCATTGCAGCCTCTGCCTCCTGGGCTCATGCAGTTCTCCTGCCTCAGCCTCCCTAGTAGCTGGGATTACAGGCACATGCCACTGCGTCCAGTTAATTTTTGTACTTTTAGTAGAGATGGAGTTTTACCATATTGGCTACACTGGTCTTGAACTCCTGACCTCAGGTGATCCACCTGCCTTGGTCTCCCAAAGTGCTGGTATTACAGGCGTGAGCCACCACCCTGGCCTTAATTTTACTGAATCTTTTTTCATGCATTTATTTAAATGATCACACTTCCTGCCCCCCCCCCCCCTTAGGCTGTGATGAAAGTACATGGATTTTTTTTTTTTTTTTTTTTTTTTTTTTGTGAGTTGGAGTCTTGCTCTGTTGCCTAGGCCTGGAGTGCAGTGGAGTGATCTTGGCTCACTGCAACCTCCGCCCCGTGGATTTAAGCAATTCTTCTGCCTCAGGCTCCCTAGTAGCTGAGATTACAGGTGCCTACCATCACACCTGGCTGATTTTTGTATTTTTAGTAGAAATGGGTTTTTGCCATGTTGGCCAGGCTGGTTTCGAACTTCTGACCTCAAGTGATCTGCTTGTCTTGGCCTTGACCCCCCAAAGTGCTGGGATTACAGACATGAGTCACTTACCCCAGCCAAGTGCATGGATCTTTTTTTCCTATGGTCAATAGCTAGAAGCACTGCGATAAGCCCAATTTTGTATTTTGAAATCATTAGATTCAGTTTGTTGTCTTTTGTCTCTCTTCATGACTGAGACTGGTCTGTAGTTTTCCCTTCTTGCACAGTTAACATTTACTGAGTTTCTGCTCTTTGTACCACATTCTGTGTGAGACAAATAGATGGTTCATATTTATTTGACTCTGCATTCTTTGCAGTAGTAAATAGACATCTCACAATGTACCCTTTTGAGTGATGTGATATTTAATCGCATTATGGAGTTTCCTTCGAAGTGAGGATTTTAAAGTTTGGTTTAAATTCTTTGGGGATCAAGCCCATTGGTTTTATTTATTTGGGGTCTTTCTTGAATTCATTGTATATTTTTATGGAGCACAGCTGAGTCCTTTTTAGAAACAGGCTATTGTTAAAAAATCACTTCTTTGTTTTTCATGAACAGAAGCCGTCAGACGTTGAAAGTCAGAGAGCATAGTGTGTTGGGACCTTATGTGGATGGACTTTCTAAACTGGCTGTCACAAGCTACAAGGTAACAACATCCTGCATGTGAATGACTTAAATTCAGTGTAGTTGGGTGGGGCTGTTTTTTTTCTTGGCTTAATTTGTTATTATTTTTAAAAATTAAATGTATAATAGCATCACTTAATAAGTTACTTTTTACAGAAATCCTAAAAATGAGGTAGTTGATCAGAGACCAGCGAGTAAATATAGACTAGGATTTTGCTTTTAAATGGAAAGTTATTAGACTTAGTGGATCTACAGTGGGTTTGGAATAGATGTAGAAAATTGTGAGTTTTACCTTTTGCTGTTTTCCCATTCTGGGGCCCACTTTTACTTCCTTTTGCAACTAATGTTTTTACTTGAAGGCTTTTTATGTATCATGTTGAATTTTTTTCATAAACATTGTTTTAATAGAAACCTGTGATTTTCAGTTTTTGGTAATGTGTGTCAGTTAGGATTGTGTCAGTTGCATATAACATTAAAAAATGTAACAGAGTTAAGTTCTTTGAAACACGGATTATTGTCTCTTTTGCCCATTGTATATCTGCAGTGTCTGAAAAGTACCTGGTCTATGTAGGTACTTTCATTATACATTTGAAAGTGTGAATGAATGAGTGGTGATTGAAACAAGACTTTTCATGGAAAAGAAATACGGAGATAGACTCTCCAGGGCTGGTATGGTGGTCTCAAATGTGTTATTAGGGACCTAGAGTCCTTCCAGCGGTCAGCATAGAGTGGGGTGGTAATGCCCTTATTCCCTTAGTTCAAGATGGCTCTCAGAACCAACACATGATAGCATGCCTACTCCCTTAAGGGAAATTCCCACATGGCCTATTTTAATTTTAAATCTTATCCACTAAAACGTCGTGTGGCTAGACTGAGCTGCAAGGGCATCTGGGAAATGTAGTCTGTTAGCTCGGCCAGATGTGCTAAGTTGAAGATTTGGGCATCCTTACTGGAAGGAAGTGAAGACTGGGTAATGGGAAGCATCTAGTCAACTTGCGTATATTACCATTTTTCTCACTCCTCATAAGATCCTTGTGAGGCAGATGGGTGTCATAGATCTGCATTGTTATTAATGCAACTAAAATCCAGGTTTAACTGTTTCAGAGCTTATAACATTTAAAAAAAAAAATCCCATGATCTTCTTCTTGTATTTTACTGTCTCTGTTTTTTAGTAGTAGCAGCAACCAAGTGGTAAATCAATGCAGAAAATTAGTCTCTTGAGGTTCTAATTTTTACAAACAGGTCTGGTAAGATAGTGGTAGTTGGTGATAGGCCCGGATGAAGGGACAAAGAACACGAGTTAGTTGCGTGCTTCTTTGTATAATCTAATTTTTTTAACAATAAATTTGTATTGCTTCTGTATTAAAGAAATTCTTTTTTTAAATTTCTATATTAAATGGGGGCTGGTATGGCATAGTTGTTCATCTTGTGTGCAGATGAACAGCTGCAGCTTCTGAACTTTGAGCCGAAGCTGCCACTTCTGTACCTGTAGCAAATGATGTACTTTTATTTGAGTTTTCAGAGACAGTATTGGCTCTTGTACTCGCAGGGGCTCAACGTTCATTGAGAAACAAAATGTTTTTAACTCCAAATGTTGTTGACTAAGTAGCAAAACTTATAACGCATTTTGTGGTGTAGCAGAGTTTTAGTGTGTATTACACAAGTAATGAAACGTGGACCTATGACTTGTTTCCACTTAGGATATTGAGTCGTTGATGTCTGAGGGTAACAAGTCTCGCACAGTCGCTGCAACCAACATGAACGAGGAGAGTAGCCGATCCCATGCAGTTTTCAAAATCACCCTCACACACACACTCTACGACGCGAAGTCTGGGGTAGGTGTTCAGATGCATGACCTGTTTCTACATTTCTAAAGTGGATGGTGGTTTATTTTTTTCCTCTTCAGGTGTTAGATGAATTAAAGTCCTGGCTAGACTTGTGTATCCATGAGGACTCTAGACAAGAAACAGAAGCCACTCCAGCTCAGCAGAAAGGGGTTTCATGTAGGGACGCAGGTGATTTTGGGATTGTTGGGACATCTGGGTTCTAGACTACCTCTCGAGGAATAACTGTCCGAACAGCACACATCTGGCTACTGGGGCAGTGCCACCTCTGAGGACACCTGTAGAACTCCGAGTTCCAGGCATACCCGTAGCTGTGATCCAGGAAGCAGGAAGAGAGAGGTCGCTTCTGTCCATGCTGCTGCCTTGTAGCACCCTGGGAGCTGGAGAATATGCATGTGTTTCCCCAGTCCCTCTACCAGCAGAAAAAGCCAGAAAGGGTCAGCGGGCGGCCTCTGCTCTACTTCTGCTTTCCAGCCTCTAGCAGGTGTATCCTGAGCCCAGGCTGCCAGGGAGTCTGAGAAATGTGGGTTTAAGCTCCTGCCCGCTCCCACTAAAGGAAGGTGGAGCAGAAGTTAAGCGTACCAGTGGCCCAGGGTCTCTGTGCCAGCAGTTTTTGCATTTTAAACTGTGATGGATAACTGCATGAGCCAGTGGTAGTGCTCTTGCTTGCCAAGGCACTGTGCCTCACACCTGCAATCCCAGCACTTTGGGAGGCCATAGCGGGAGGATTGCCTGAGCCCAGGAGTTGGAGAACAGTCTGGTAACATAGTGAGACTCCATTTCTACAGAAAATTTAAAAACTAGCATGTGTGGAGTGGGTGTGGGTGGTTCATGCCCATAGACCTAGCGTAGGGAGGCTGAGGTGGGAGGATCGGTTGAGTCCAGGAATTTGAGGCTGCAGTGAGTTGTGATTACCCCACTGTACTAGACAACAGAGCAAGACCCTGTATCAAAAACAAAACAAACAAAAAACAAAACTAGCTGATTTAGCAGAGGTTCTTTTGCAGTGTTGCCTTCTGTGAAACACTATTAGAAGGAATAAGTGACACTCGGGAAATGGTACTGTAAAATCACTCGCTTTTGTAGAAGAAGTTTTTGAGTGTTTGGCTTTGAATCTTATGAAGATAAACCCAGTCAGAGATATACGTGCTTCTGCCACATTGCAGACTTCTCTGTTACCTAGTATATTTGTGTTTTCCCTCTTTTTACGTGAATTTTACTTATTTTATTATGATGTCTACCCCCTAGTGTGTCCATTTCAAATACCAGAAGGTAAAATAATCACCCTGGCAGAGTGCTGTATTTTGGCAGGATTTTCATCTGCTGAAAGCATATTTTTCTCCTTTTACCATCACAGCAAGATTAGTGTAACAACAAAAAGTTCTTTGTTTCTTATTTCCTTTTCGCCATAAAACAAAAACCATACTGTAGACTTTTTTTTTTTTTTTTTTTTAAACTGAAAGTATTTTTGACTTTGGACGCTGAATATCCTTTTGTTAACAGCATGTTTATTTATGCAAATAAACATCTATTTTAAAGGAAAGCTTTAAAAATGATCCAATCTACAGATTTTGGTGTTGGTTTCCTGCATTTCTTTTATTGTTAATGAAGTATAAAGTATGTTACATGTATGTGCTTGATAAGAAAACACTTTGATAAAGATATCTGTGTATCTGTATGTATGTAACATCTTAACTAGAAAAAGATGTGAATCTAACCCCTGACATGAAGTAAAATAGAATTACATAGGAACAAGGAGTACATATTAGAAAATGTTCTGAGATTTTGAGGGATTCTTCTATTATATGAAGGTCAGATTAAATTTTTATGTCAGAATTGCAAGCATTTTGTCTCAGGATTATTGATAAATATCCATGAAATTTTAAACACAGTTTCTAATAGTAAAATTTAAGTCTTGGAAATACTTCAATATATTGCTCTGGAAATTTTGTTAGGCGCCCTTCAAAATGGCCCATTTTGGAGGCACTGTGTTTCTGAGATAATTAGCTTTCAACTATAAATTTTCTGTGTCTCCATCATTAGTTGTACAGTTTCCTTATAGTGTATTATAGCAGCACAAAACACAAAACAATTTTAAAGTAACAGTAAATCCTTTTTTTTTGAGGTGGAGTCTCACTCTTGTCAGCCAGGTTGGAGTGCAGTGGCGCAATCTCAGTTCACCGCAACCTCTGCCTCCTGGGTTCAAGCGATTCTCCTGCCTCAGCCTCCCAAGTAGCTGGGACTATAGGCGTGTGCCACCACGCCTGGGCACTTTTTTATATTTTTTAGTAGAGATGGAGTGTCACTGTGTTAGCCAGGATAGTTTCAGTCTCCTGACCTCATGATTCCCCTGCCTTAGCATCCCAAAGTGCTGAGATTACAGGCATGAGCCACTGTGCCCAACCAAAGTAGCAGTAAATACTTATAATAAAAGGGTTTACATCATAAATTTAGTTGTGACAGAACTGCTTTTTGTATTTTTTCTTTTTGAGATGGAGTTTCACTCTTGTTGCCCAGGCTGGAATGCAATGGCATAATCTCAGCTCACCACAACCTCTGCCTCCTGGGTTCAAGTGATTCTCCTGCCTCAGCCTCCCAGGTAGCTGGGACTATAGGTGTGTGCCACCACGCCTGGGTAATTTTTTATATTTTTTAGTAGAGACGGGGTTTCACTGTGTTAGCCAGGATAGTCTCAATCTCCTGACCTTGTGATTCGCCCACCTTAGTCTCCCAAAGTGCTGGGATTACAGGCATGAGCCACCGTGCCCGACCGAAGTAAGAGTAAATACTTTTAATAAAGGTTTTACATCATAAATCTATTTAGTTGTGACAAAACTTCTTTTTGTGTGTGTGTGTGTGTGTGTGTGTGTGTGTGTATATATATATATTTTTTTTTTTTTTTTTTTTTTGAGATGGGGTTTCACTTTTGTTGCCCGGGTGGGGGGGTTGGGGTGGGATCTTGGCTCACTGCAACCTGTGCCTCCCAGGTTCAAGTGATTCTCCTGCCTCAGCCTTCCAAGTAGCTGGGATTACAGGCATGCGCCACCACGCCTGGCTGATTTTGTATTTTTGGTAGAGTCGGGGTTTCTCCATGTTGGTCGAGCTAGTCTTGAACTCCTGACCTCAGGTGATCTGCCTGCCTCGGCCTCCCAAAGTGCTGGGATTACAGGTGTGAGCCACCGCTCCCACCCTGTATTGTTCTTTAAGAGACAGGGTCTCTGTCGCTCAGGTTGGAATTCAGAGGTGCAATCATATAGCACTGGAACTATATGACTGCACTATCAGTTTCACTGCAGCCTGGAACTTCTGGGCTCAAGTGACCTCCCACCTCAGTTTCCCAAGTAGTTGGGACTATAGGCACATACCACCATGGCCAGCTGTTTTTTAAAAATTTTTTGTGGAGAGAGGATCTTATTGTGTTGCCCAGGGTGTTCTTGAAATCCTGGGCCCAGGTGATCCTTCTTCCTTGTCCTCCCCAAGTTCTGAGATAACAGGCGTGAGCCACCATGCCTGGCCCTGTGTTCCTGTTTCTTAGTGTTGATTGACTTCCTTGTAGACATCTGGAGAGAAAGTGGGCAAACTCAGTCTGGTGGATTTAGCTGGCAGTGAACGAGCAACGAAGACCGGTGCTGCAGGGGACAGGCTGAAGGAAGGGAGCAACATAAACAAGTAAGTGCTGGAAGCTTATTTTTATTGCTTTATTGATTTAATAGCTAATATGGGAACATCCGTAGTTATTAAAATAACAAGGTGATTTGGAATTTTTTTCTGGTGTTTTCAGCGGGCCTGGGCTCATTTTAGGTTTTGTTGAGATGCCTGATGCCTGATGGGGCCGAAGAGCACAGCCTCAGTCAGGTCAGGGTTTCTGAGCAGTGATCCTATTGCCCTTTTGGGTTGGGTAATTCTTTTCATAGGGAGGTGATCCTGTGCTTTGCAGAGTGTCTAGCTGCATCCCTGGCTTCTCCCCACTAGATGGCAGTAGTAGCCGCCACCTCCCCGCACCCCTGGTTAGGTCAACCTGAACTCACTCTCAATGGCTGTTCCCTGTTGGGGCACAGTCACTCTACTCTCCAGGTGAGAACCACTGGTCTGAGCTGTAGAGAAGATCAGGGGTAGCTGATCTCCGAGTGGAGCCGTTGATCTTGACCTTTGTGATGCTCTTTGGAGAAACATGCACTAACCACATTGAGCTTTTCCTTTTATAAACACTGTCGGAGTTGTCCAAGTCCAAGAAGCTAAGACTTTATGAAGTAATATTTAGTTTACCAGTTCTTTCATAGGGTTAAATTTTCTCCCTGAAGCTAAATTGTTAGCTCATTATGGGTAGGAAGCTTTTCTGTTCTTGTGGCTCCCAGAAGGACACATAGGAGTCATAAGAAACCAAACCGAGATGATAGAACTCCGTCACACAGATGCTGTCCTGCTATTGAATCTCATATGTACAATTTTTGTTGGTACTGTGGTTTAATTATTGTGTTTCTGTCTTCCTTTCTTAAAGGTACATGGTTTTTGTGTTACCTTGACTTGAAGATTTACAGCTCACATTTTTATGTGCTAAAAAATACTGGGCTAAGCGTTTTTATTGCTTATAGCAGTATTGGGAGAAAATAGCTATTTCAAGTTTTGTGCTTTTGAACTGAGCGGCAAAATGCTGACAGGGTCCTTTTCACATGCAGGTCCAGGGCATCTTGGTGTTCAATCTTTGTGCTAAACTGTGACATATGATAGCCTCCATTTTTGTAGTTATTTCGGTTTGTTGCACCATGCAGGTCCCTCACCACCCTCGGCCTGGTTATCTCAGCCCTTGCAGATCAGAGTGCTGGCAAAAACAAGAATAAATTCGTTCCATATCGTGACTCCGTTCTCACTTGGCTGCTCAAAGTAAGTTTTTCTTTTTTTCTTCCTGGCATACTTCTGGTGGTTGGCAAGAAGGAAGGAAAAAGAGTAGAGCGTTAATCCCTTCCAGGTATTATGTCCTCCATCGGTGGGCAAATGTATAATTATTAGGCTCTTACGGTAATGACATTTTTGATGGAATAAACATAGGTTTTTTTCCTAGCAATTCACAACCCAGCTTACTAGAACCTGGGTGCAGTGGGGTTGCTGGGTGCACGTGGAATCACATGATTGCTTCCGGAGATTTGGGGGAGTAGAGAGAGGGCCTCGTGTGAATCTGACTGCTGCCTGAGTCATGGAGGAGGAGCCTCCGCTGGCCCCATGCTCAGCTGGGCCACCCTGGCCTTCCAAAGACCCTTTTGTTGGGCTGATATTTTGGAGCTTGTTTTCTGTTTGATTTCAAGACGTTCAGACCTTGCTAAGTTCTGGGGTACAGGTGCAGAATGTGCAGGTTTGTTACGTAGGTATAGACGTGCCATGGTGGTTTGCTGCATCTATCACCCCATCATCTACATTAGGTAGTTCTGTTGTTAGAGGCTGCAGAGTAGGGCACACAGTCAGTCACTGATGAATGGATTCAGCATGGAAGAGCAGTGGAAGTGAGAAAGAAAAAAGCCAATGTCCAGTGGGAGGAGGAGAACGCATCCTCCATTTTAAACATAGGAAGACGGAGCGCACTTGTTGCCTTCTTTAGCTCGTAAGGGAGATAAGATGTGCACACGCTGTTAGAACATGAGTTTGTGATAGATCCATGGCAGAGAGAGTGATAACATGTAATAGGAGTTTGGTTAAAAAAGACGCTTCGCAGCTTCCGTCAGCCTTCTAGGACACCTTTAGTCTTCATAAGATGGTATGGTGAGTTGGATATCGGACTGGGAATTAGAGGATATAAGTTGCAGTGATAATTTAACCCTTTTATAGAGGTGTCGCCTGACTAAATCCTTTAATACTTTTTTTCTATTTTTAAAAGGGAGAAATAATTTCATGTGCCCGGTTTAGTTTTGTGATGCTTTATTTTCTTATTAATCAAGAATTTGTTGAGCACCTGGCATGCGTTGCATTAGGGGTTGAAAATATTAAGATGAGTTCAACATGGGCCACCCCAGTAGCTTGGTAAAGGACACAGTTACTGATTTAGTCCACAGCATGATTAGAAAATGGCCTTTGCGAAATAATGTAGGAGTTTCTCCTGGCTTCTACCTCCTCTCAAGAGTTACTAGTATTCAATGTTTTAATTCAAAACTCCGGGCACTATAACATTTTTTGCATAAATGTCAGTGTGTTCTTTCTTAAATATAATGCTAAAATTCAATAAATTTGCCACAGTAGAAAATTGATTACTTCCTTTGGCCAAAATGCAGAACTGTTAAAATTTAAATAAAAGTGTAGAGAAATTGTGATAGTTAAAACTCCTTGTAATGGTTCTTCATGCAACCTCACAAACATAAAATAGTAAGAGGTAATTGTTAGGAACAAAACTAAAACAATTTGATTCATCATAAAGACGATTCTAACTTTCAGTCTTTTAAAGTAGAACATTTTTACTCAGATTTTGTTATTGAAGTCACTGATGTCAGTCTACATAACTAAATACCTCAGTGCTTTTACCCTAACTAAAAAAAAATAAATTTACTTTTCCTTCCTGTCTCAAACAGCATAAGCACTTCTTCTTCTGCAAGACTAGCAAAAATATTTTGTAGTTGTTTTCTCCTGTAGAATAATTAGAAAAACAAGCAAACAAAATTCAAGACTTTGGAGGATGAATATAATCCTTTCTCACAAAAGCCATTAAAATGGTACAGTAAATAGATATCTTTAAAAATGAGTGGATAAACTTACATTTTTATAGGATACTAAGTCTAGAGATCTGATGGGCAGTGTAAGGACTGTAGTTAATAACACTGTATTGTATACAAAAAACTTTGCTAAGAGAGTATATTTCAGGTGCTCTTATCATAAAAGGTAACCATGGAGTGTAGTGGCGCGATCTCAGCTCACTGCAACCTCCACCTCCTGGTTCAAGTGATTCTCCTGCCTCAGCCTCCCGAGTAGCTGGGATTACATACAGGCTCATGCCGCCACACTTGGCTAATTTTTGTATTTTTAGTAGAGATGGGGTTTTGCTGTGTTGCCCAGGCTGGTCTTGAACTCCTGGGCTTAAGCATTCTTCTGCCTCAGCCTTCCAAAGTGCCGGGATTACAGTTAGGAGTCACCATGCCTGGTCTCTAGAAGAGATCTTAATAAGATACTTCTTCCTCAGACTTTCCATAGAAACATTTCCTGGTCATACATTGTCCTTGTTTCAGTATTGCTGCTTGAGTCCATTTAAAACAACCACAAGAAATATCTTTTGTTAATTGACATAGTGAAAATGGCATGGGTGGTCGTGGAGCGGCCTCAGTGGGCTGGAGGCCAGGAGCACCTGCTGCAGGAGTATCTGGTGCCGTGCCAAGGGCTTCATGGACATCGTCTCATTTCCTTCTCAGAAGGGCAAGGGTGGTGTTCCCAGTGGTCAGATGAGACAGAGGGTACAGAACTAATGAATGTCAGGATCGGGATTGGAATCAGCACTGACTTTACTGTACAGCGATTTTTTGCCAAGGCTGTGCTCTTCTTATCAAAGGTTATTTTTCATTAGAAGGATACTCCCTTGATGTTTACCAGTCTTTGATAGAAAATAATGAAAACAATTGTTCATAGTACTTAAAGAATGAAACCAAAAGCATTTTTTAAAAGCTCACTTAATTTGCTGTTTAGGTAATTTAGGTTATAATCGTAACTTTTATGTGTTAAAAATAAGTCAAATGTTTGCTGGATATTTGTCATGATTTTTTCGTTAAAAATATATGTGATTTAGCTGGGCATGGTGGCTCATGCCTGTAATCCCAGCACTTTGGGAGGCTGAGGCAGACAGATCACCTGAGGACAGGAGTTTGAGACCAGCCTGGCCAACATGGTGAAACCCCATCTCTACTAAAAATATAAGAATTAGCTGGGAGTGGTGGCACGCACCTGTAATCCCAGCTACTTGGGAGGCTGAGGCAGGAGAATCACTTGAACCCAGGAGGTAGAGGTTGTGGTGAGCTGACACCATGCCACTATTCTCCAGCCTGGGTGACAGAGCAAGACTCTGTCTCAAAAAAAAACAAAAAAAAAAAAAAAGAAAAAGAAAAAAATGTGTATGATCCTTTTTTTTTTACATCATTTGAACTTCACAAAAGATCGTGAATAGGGGCATTTTTTTCAGAACATGTTCCAGAGCTGAAGCAGTTTTCCCAGAGCCTTCTCCAAACTGCTCGAAGTTCAGAGCCTTTTCCTTTAAAGTGGGTTTAGGTCCCTGCTGCTTTTTCCTTCTTAAATTCTTAGTCTGAGTCACCTGGATCCTAGTTTGGCATAGGCATACTTCCTGTATTCTCCAACATAATTTCCATTGAACTTGTAAAATTGCTCATTTTCTTTTCTTTTCTTTTTTTTAAATTGCTCATTTTCTATAATATTTTCAGTTTCACAGAGACTTTTTTTTTTTTTTTTTTTGCCTTGTATTTGCATTATAATTGTGTTGTGCTCTTAATGCGTGTAACATCTGAGAATGAGAGAAGCTGCGGCTCTTCTTGGTGATTTGGTCCAGGATGGATGTGAGTGCTCTTCTCCCAGGGAGGATGGAACAACCATTAAATGAGGGGTACACGTTCACTAAGTGGTCAGTGGAGAACTGTTTCACATTAAGATGAATTTTGGTCCTCTGAATAACCATCTAAATGTGGGCCTCTTAACATGAAGTAACGTCTGGTAATGAGTGCTCAGATAATGAGTACCTTTCTAATTCTTCCCCCTGTTTTCATTCCTACCACCACCTCCCTAATGATGGCCATTTTCATCTGTTGTCTGTATAACAGTCATTTCCCTTGAGATTTCTTAGTCCAGTCCTTTCTACATGGTTAGGTTGGAACATATTTCTAAATTAATATTCTTAACCCTCAGTCTCTTAAGTAATTGTCCATAGGCCCTTAGGATAAAGTCCAAATTCTTTTTTCCTTTTCTGTATAAATGGGGTCTCACTATGTTGGCCAGGCTGGTCTTGAACTTCTGGACTCAAGGGATCCTCCAGCCTCGGCCTCACAAACTGCTAGGATTACAGGTGCGAGTCGGCACGCCCAGCCATGGAGTCCAAATTCTTTAATGGTGTGTGACTTACAAGGTTCTCCATGAGCTGACCCCCTTGACTTTTTATTGTTCATCCTGTGCCTCTTGGTATTACAAATTCTAGCTAAGTGATGAGTGTTGTCTTACCTGTAGGACTTTACTCTTATTTAACTTGGAATATGATTTCCCCTCCCATCTCTTCAGCGTCTCCTCCCTTCTCTCCCCTCTCCCTTTCCCTGGGTAATTATTCTCTATCTTTGGGTCTCCAGTGTCAATTTCTGTGAGTCTTCCTTAACCTTTCAAGATTTGGCTCTCTGCTGTTTGTTTCAGACCATATTGTATTTATTCCTATCATCTAGTTCCTATTATGTAGTGTTTGCTTACCTGCATTCACCCTAGACAGATGAGCTCCAGGAAGAGTTGAATGAATGAGTAATTTCAGCCTTGTTCTGAACCAGCTCTGTGACCTTTGAAATGTCTGTTATTTTCCTGGGTCTCACTTTCTCATCTGTAAAATGAAATAATTTGATTATATGTCTTCATAGAGTTCTTTCAGCTTTTAAAAATTCTGACTTCCAAAAGTAAATTTTTCCCTATATCTGTTTAATTTGCAGTTGCCACCTTTGAGACAAACCTAGTCTGATTTGCCTAATTAAACAATTACAGAGTAAACAAGTCACTTTCTACTTTCTCCTTGAATGAGTGCCAGTTCTTTTGTTGCGATTTCCTTTTTGCTGATGGCATGAGGTCATTTTTAACATAAGGGTATTGTTGTTCCATGAACAAGGGCTTTTAAAATATCAAGCATTTGTTGTTTGCCAGGTTTCCTTTTCTCAGCATAAATTGAAGCACAATATACATGCTTTTCTCCTTTGGTAATTATTGTTACAAATCCCCTTTCAACTGATAGCATTTGCTGTTGACGTGGGCTGACAATGTGTGGTGGTTCTCAGAGGGCAGTGTGATGTTACCGGCGAACCAAACTGCAATGAGATTGAACTCCTGCGCTCTTGTTGCATCACATTTGAATTTCATTCATGTGCAGGGGACTCTTCGTGAAATTTTTCTCAAAGTTGCCAAATCTGGGGCACCAGCTATGTGAGATTAATGTCTGGAAGGGAAGAGTGAAGCAAACAGTCATGGCTTTGACTTCCTAAAGTCCAAATTAGTTATATGTAGTTCCTTCTGTGTCATGCACTAAATTATATTTTCTTCATCAATATAATTATGTGTTCTGTGGAAAACTGAACTTGCAATGGTATATGAACAAGGGATATATTGTCTGTGGTCATACCTGAACTTTTAGCAAAACCTTAGGAATGACTTTGTTTCTGAAACTAGGGCAAGGTAATTTGAAAAGATGTCAGGTCACCTTACTTAATCCTCAGGTCTTTCTCTGTGTTATCAAATATGTACTGTGGGCAGCCGTGGGGGAGTGGAAATCATGTTGGGCTTGAAGGCAGAATCTAGCCGGGCTAGGATATTGTTCAACTTACCAGTTCTGGATTTTTAGGCAGAGTGCTACATCAACCTCCATTGTCAGAACAAACCTGTTTTCTCATCAATAAAACCAGGCTCTGTGATAAATTGACCTCACAAAAAATGGAGACCTAAGTAAATAAAGTGTGTGCACAAATACTGGGGAAATCACAGATGGTTCCAACACATTTTAGATGTAATAAGAATGGAAAGGCTTTGTATCTTCACAAGTAGGAGTTGCCCATAGGTTCATGCCGCCCCAAAGTAGTTTGTTTTCTCATGCTCTGGTGAATTCCCTGTTCCTGGCCTGTTGGAGTGTTTCCTCTAATCTTGAGAGTCTGTCATTCAGTGACTTTCTGTTACTGCAGAGTATTCACTCTTTCTGTTTGCCTTGATGATTCATCTCAGCCTGGGTTGGTGTATGAGTACTTATCTGTTGCTTGTAACAGATCCCCCCCAGAAGGGAATAGTTCGAAACAAGTCATTTATTGTCTCAGGGTTTCCATAGGTCAGGACTCTGGGTGCATGCGGCTTAATGAAGTGGCTCTAGCCGGGATGTCTGACCTGGGTGTAATTAAAGTGTCGGGGATGGGGGGCTGCTGTCGTCATCATCTCAAGGCATGACTGGTGTGGGGAGGTGTCTGCTCACTTACATGGTTGTTGGCAGGGTCCAGAAGATCTGCTTCCAAACTGACTGCTGTGGGCCTCTCTTCCTAGGGCCGTTGTCTGACTCATGGAAGCCCATTTCCCCCAGAGTGAAGGAAAACACCCAAGACAGCAGCCACCATCTTCTTTAAATCTACCCTTACAAGTGACATGCCATCACTTTCATTCCTTAGAGATGGATGCATAAGTCCTGGCCACACTCGGCGGAAGGGAAGTGTACCGGGGTGTGGGCACCAGGAGGGTAGCCGTAGACAGCCTTGTCTGTGGTGCAGCAGAGCGCGGTAGGCTTAATGTCCCAAGTCTAGCTTTTCAGTTGGTTGGAAGCTAGTCAGTCCTAAAGCTGTTTGTACTTAGCAGTTTGAGCCTCTTGAAGAGAGTCTGTCTTCTTATGACCACTGTCTGAATGGTGGAAGTGCTTATTTAGAACTTAAAACCTTAGTAGCTTTTGATGTACTATCAGTGTGAAGAAAATGAAGTTTGTTTAACTTGTTTTTCTAAGACCATAATTGTACCTTATGTTTTAAAAACTTTACAAGGTGCTTGGTGGCTTGTAACAGCAACTTTCTGAGCCTTCATTAGGACTCACAGAGACTCCCAGTACAGAGGGTGGTGGAGGGGGTTGTCAAGTAAGTATCATCCTTGCTACTCTTCGGAAGGTTTTGGAGGCATTTAAGGAGTCCTTTTTTATTCTGAGTAGTCTGTTTTCTTGTGATATCATCTTACCTATAAAATAAGACCCATTAACTTAGAATTAATTTTTATGCAACTGAAATAAAGGTATTTTTCATGACATTTCCCCCGCCTTTATCAAAGGCTGAAACTCCCTCTTTTTAATCGCATAGCCTGGCAGAGAAGAAACAGCACAGTACTCGAGTCAGTACACCTGCCTTTCTGCCCTAGCTCTGTCGCTGAACGTGTTTGAGCTGGCGAAGTTTGTTCACCATTTCTGATTTCACATTTCTCATATGATGTGTTCTTCCAACTTTAAAATGCTACTCAACTTGCTTTTATCTCCTTAGGACAGCCTTGGGGGTAACAGTAAGACCGCCATGGTGGCTACTGTGAGTCCTGCAGCTGATAACTACGATGAAACCCTCTCAACGCTGAGGTATGCAGATCGAGCCAAGCACATTGTTAACCACGCTGTGGTGAATGAGGACCCTAATGCCCGAATCATCCGGGATCTCCGGGAAGAAGTTGAGAAACTCCGAGAGCAGCTGACCAAAGCAGAGGTACGATGCACCACTGTGCGTCCCTGTGAGTCCAGAAGGGGGAGCCAGCCGAGAGCTTGAATTTTCTTCCCCTGGGCTGTGAGTGAGGAGGACTCTACTTAAAATTTGTGAATTTCTTATAGCAAGAGAACTTTGAGATGAGTAATAAATAAAGGAATCCAAAGAGTTCTTATAGATGTTAAAAAGATTGAACAGGAGCAGATAAAGAGAATTTGGAAAATGTTTGCATTTCCATTCAGGTGGCAGACAAAAGAGAGAGGCATAATAGAATAAGGGAGAGGAAGAGAGAGATGCTGGAGACCATTTGTATGTAATTTAATTTTTGTGCAGAAAATGATGGAGAGAAGGATTTTTGTTGAATCTCATTTGTTACCTGGTAGAAACCAGAAGGAAAATCTTGAGTCTTCCATACCTTCATAATCTAGCATTTCCAAGTTGTGGGTTAATTATGTTTGTAGAAAATATTTTATAGTAGAAGTAAGTACCCATGTATTTAGTGGTACTCTATTATAGCTGTCTTCTGTGTATTCTATAATGGATAATGTTGCTTTAATAAATTTGAAAACCCACACCACTCTGACTTGCAACCCAAGTGCTCATCCTCCTGGGAAAGTAGAATGAAATATCAGATTCAGGATTCCTGCTTTCATTATCATTTCTCTTCCCACAGTTACTCAGCACTGTGGGGCTATTTCTGGAGTTCGCCTTGTTTTTCATACCTGTTTTTTGGGAATAAATCAGTGAGAGACATGGTCAAGATGATTATCTTGATCATATTTTTATCTGTTGCATTTCATCCTGTTTTTATAGGCATGACTTTACAGTCCATGAAGAAACTTTGTTGTCTCCTTGATATTAATAACACTATCCAGTCTGCAGCACGTACATATTTAGTCTGTATATCTGTGGATCAATTCCCGAAGTCATCAGTAACAGCTAGAATGAATCATGTGTCTGAGTCAAGATGTATAACCTATTGGCATTTAAAAAATAACTCCTTAGTAGCTTTCTATTTTTGCATCCTTAAATGTAATTGTATGTTCACAATAAAGTGGCAGAAAAGAAAAAGTCTTCCTTTTGGGTGTATTTTGGATAACTTGATGAGGCTGTGGTCCTCAGAACATTTGTGGTGCTGAGCCCAGGAAGGTCAGTCATTATGGTTCAGGTAGATATCAGACCTCAGCATGACGTTCAGCCCAGAGGAGGCAGGTTGTCACTTTTGTCCTTTTAGATTTGGCCACTCCTTTTTTCAGGGCATCGTCCAGACATTTCATGAAGTAAACGTTTTGCTTGTAGGCAATGAAATCTCCAGAGCTAAAGGACCGGCTGGAAGAATCTGAGAAGCTAATCCAGGAAATGACTGTGACCTGGGAGGAGAAATTAAGGAAGACGGAGGAGATTGCACAGGTTCGTGTTTCCTGACTGGTGAAGCACATGAAACCTCACGGCAGTTTTCACGGTGGGACACATGGTGTTTCTGCTTCCTTTCTGATCTTCAGCTGGGCTGGTGGCAAATCTCGCACTATCATTAGCAATCTGGAGCTAAGAGAATCTGTACTTGGTAAAATTAATTTGAAGGATAAACAGGATATAATTTTACTTGATTGTTTATGTAAGAAATAATTTTTTAGTGTCAGTAATCTTTTTAAAAAATTAAATGAAATAACTCCTTTGTAGCCTCTGGCTCTTAACACCCCATTCTGTTAAGTGCTTTGGAGACCTAAGGAACTTCCTGAAATTACAGAATTACTCAATCTAGTTCATGTGGCCAAGAAAAAAAATACTGGTAATAAATATTATGCCATGAACTTCTTGGTTTCATGTGAAAACTCAGTGAAAAGAACATGAAATTCCTAAATCTGAGGTGACTGTCTCTCACCGTTTTCTAGTAACAGAGATAGTTACGAAATCTTAGGGTAGTGGCCAGGCACGGTGGCTCACGCCTATAATCCCAGCACTTTGGAAGGCCAAGATGGGTGGATCACCTGAGGTCAGGAGTTCTAGACCAGCCTGGCCAACATGGAGAAACACCATCTCTACTAAAAAAAAAAAAAAAAAAAAAGAGCTGGGTATGGTGGTGCACACCTGTAGTCCCAGCTACCTGGGAGGCTGAGGCAGGAGAATCACTTGAACCCAGGAGGCAGAGGTTGCAGTGAGCTGAGATGGCACCACTGTACTCCACGCTGGGCAACAGAGCAAGACTTCATTCAAAAGAAAAAAAAACAGAAATCTTAAGATGGGCACATTAGTGTCAGTCTAGGAAGATCTAGTTTAGCATTGGGAGAAAAAGTCTGTCTACCTAATACTAGATTTACACTGTGGCTTTTCTGTTTCATGATCATACAACTTCTATTTTAGAAATATATACGGTAATGTGAAGCTCGGGACTCTATCTAACAGGCTCTTGGTGAACAAGAGCAGCGACTGAATCAGCCTTTTTTCCTTTGATTTCTACTCACTGGCCCTAGTTTGTTCTTCTATAGCGAAGAGACTAAGTGTCCTACCCATACACAGTAGCTGATGAAGACAGTAACGCCATCCTTTATTGGATACACTTAGGTATTGAGCCCTATGCTAAGCACTTTCAACCACAGCACTTTATGTAATCCTCTCAGTAGTCTTCCAAGATAGGGACTGTTATTACCCAAGTTGTTCATCTGTTTAAAGTCATCTCTCTGCCTCTTCCGCTTCCATTTCTAAGTTAAAATTCCCTGATGTTTTTAACTGTTTCTTGTATTAGAGAATATACAGAACTTGCTCCATCTGTTTTCACTCAGTAGATTCCATCTTTAAATGTGCTGTCCCAAAATCAATGTATGTGTCAGATGTTATAGGATGGTACTGTTGTTATTTAGCATAAAGTGGATGTTACATTACTGTAGACTGGGATTAAAATAGATTTTAGAAACATTTTTGTTGCAGACATTTTCAAAGTAGATAAAAATTAGAGAAGAGTATACGAGATCTACAGGTACCCATTACCTGGCTTCTCTAAAGTTCACGATAAGCCCAGCGTAGTTTATCCGTGTCCCTGCATTGGCTTATCTTAAAACATATCCCTCAAATTACAGACAAGGGATCCGTATATAAACTGTTTCTCATTACATATATCTGTGTGTTTTTTTAAAAATTACAAGTCATTCCAATAATTGTTCAATTTGGAAGCTACTTTGAACCATTCTGAGCAGCTCCAACAGTAAACATTGGTTGTGACGAGTCATTGTGCTGATAGAAAACAGGGCAGGTCTAAGTGAGCCAGCATCTCGGGGAGCTTCATGTTGGCGTCTTCCCTTTTCCTCTCTCAGGGGCCCCTTTTGGGGGCACTGCCTGATTTTATTCAACAGCTCCTTTAGTGCCTTACCTTCCAGAGCCCCCAGGCTTTAGTGCTGCTGAATGTTTTTCTTCTCTCATTGAAAATACCTGGTCGCGGCTGGGCACAGTGGCTCATGCCTGTAATCCTAACACTTTGGGAGGCCAAGGTGGGTGGATCACCTGAGGTCAGGAGTTTGAGACCAGCCTGACCAGCATGATGAAACCCACCTATACTAAACAAAAATTAGCCATGCGTGGTGGTGGATGCCTGTAATCCCAGCTACTCAGGAGGCTGAGGCAGGAGAATCACATGAATCCGGGAGGTGGAGGTTGCAAGTAAGACAAGATTGCGCCACTGCACTCCAACCTGTGCAACGGAGCGAGATTCCATCTTTAAAAAAAAAAAAAAAAGACCGGGAGCGATGGCTCACGCCTGTAATCCCAGCACTTTGGGAGGCCGAGGCGGGTGGATCACAAGGTCAAGAGATCGAGACCATCCTGGTCAACACGGTGAAACCCCGTCTCTACTAAAAACTACAAAAAATTAGCTGGGCATGGTAGCGCACGCCTGTAATCCCGGCTACTCAGGAGGCTGAGGCAGGAGAATTGCCTGAACCCAGGAGGTGGAGGTTGCGGTGAGCCGAGATCGCGCCATTGCACTCCAGCCTGAGTAACAAGAGCGAAACTCCGTCTCAAAAAAAAAAAAAAAAAAAACGGAAAAGAAAAGAAAAAACCTGGTCTCTTGATCACTTACTCTTCCTAGTCCAAACTGATATCTTCCAAAATCGATTTCTGATAGTAGAGCCACGAAGCATTAATAAGTCTTCTAGAAGATGACTGGAGACAGTTGACATGGTCCATGGGCAGATAAATTTGGGAAATTTCGGGCAAACTGAAGTCAATGAATTTCTTTTTTGAAAGACTTCTCACATCATTTTGGGGGTGGTTGAAAGTCAGCCAGACTCTCCATGGGTCCTCCAGGCTCTGTAACATCGTGCCCTGGGGTGCCGGCCCTCAGATGCCCCTGCCTCGGAATTCCTGCAGCCTGTCCGCACCCTTTGACCCATATGTCCTGCAGTACTTCACCATCCTTTAATTGTTATGTGTAGTTTTAGTCGCTAATGAGTTTGTCAGGCTCTCAAGAAAAAAGACTATCTTTTAGTGCTGTATGCTGAATCATATTTTTGCATAAACAGAACTCAAGCTGAGTATTGTCTAATTCCAGTGCCATATCTACTATACCACACTGTCCCTTATTTTTATCTTTTATATTCTTACTAAAAGATACGCACTTAAGTCAAATCAAAACCTTGAGCTAGATCAGGGGTTGACAGACAGTACATGTGAATGAAACCTGGTCCACCACTTGCTTTTGTAAAATTTTTTGGAGTACATCTGTGCTCATGTATCATGTATGGTTTCAACAGTAGGAATAAGACAGAGACCTCATGGCCCACAAAGACTGAATATTTACCGTCGGACATGTGACAGGAAAAGTTAACCAACCTCTGATGTCAGAAGGACTATTTGATAATATTAGTAAACTGTATTTTGAGCCTGATTCCTAGATACTGCAAACATTTGTTATTTTTTTAAGATGATGAAAAACTTTAAAGTTTTTGGTGGCAAATGCAATAATGAATTGACAGTTTTCCACTATTATGCCCTTTTTTGGCTTAGACAAAAAATTTTATAGTGTTTTTACTATTATAAAATCTCAAATGGCAGAAACGTGCACAGGGAGGTAGCGTGAAACAGTAATAACTAGTAACAGCGAAAACTTAAAGTGTAGTTACTTTCTTCATTTTACAGACATGACTGTAGCCAGGATAATTACTTCTTGGAATTGAGTGCAGAAAACTCTGATGGTTAGTATTAACTTCTGAAAGAACCCTGTAGTTCTTATTATTAGAACTTGATTTAAAGACTTGATTTGAAGACCCAAGACCAAAATATACATCTTTCAATTTTGTAGTAATGTATTTCTGGGCAGGATATATTGGCTGAGTTGCAATGATTGTATAAATTATGATGGCATGCCTAGAAATAGCAAATTATGAAGCTTGATTTTAATTACGCTGCAAACTTACTGTGCGGCCCTAGCTGAATGACTTGGTTTGTCTTGTCTTCCCCCAGAATCAGAGGTCTTGGGTAATTGACTCATTGCTACTTGCTATTTACCCATAGTTGAAGAGCCCCTCTCCACTCCTGACGACCGTCATACAGAGCGTCTGGTCGTGAGATCCACGCCTATCCCCTTATCATATACAGATGTTTGTATATTGTACGGGTTCAGAGACAGGCACAAAAAAAGGAAAGGCCCATATTATGAAACCAGTGCTTAAGTGCATGTGCAAGTTTGTTGGGTTTTGGATGAATTCGCCACACTGATGTTTCGCGTGCTTGCTGTGTATCCTTCCCTGTGCTAAGTGCTGGGAGCACAGCAGTACATAAGATAGGATCCGTGCTCACACTGCGCGCATCCCGTGTGAGAGAAATGGCCCAGTGAACAGTTACCAAGTAGAACACGTCTGCTCCAGGTAGAAGAAAGAGGTATAAAATCACTGCAGCTAAAGAGAGCACAGAGAACGTTTTTTGAGACAGTCTCACTCTGTCGTCCAAGCTAGAGTGCAGTGACGTGGTCTCGGCTCACTGCAGCCTCCAACTCCCAGGTTCAAGTGATTCTTCTGCCTCACCTTCCCAAGAAACTGGGATTACAGGTGCCTGTCATCACACCTGGCTAATTTTTATATGTTTAGTAGAGATGGGGTTTCACCACATTGGCCAGGCCGGCTTGAACTCCCAACCTCGAGTGATCTGCCTGCCTTGGCCTCTCACAGTGTTGGGATTATAGACGTGAGCCACTGCCCTCAGCCCAGAGAACATTCTTAGCACTTTCAAGGACTTGGAGCTTGTTTCATGCAGTGCTGGGTTTGACAGGAGTGAGAAGACATGAAGCCAGAGAGGAAACAAGGTTGAAGGGCCTTGTGAACTTTATTGAGGGAGTTTGGCCTTTATCCTGGCCGGGAGGTCACTGAAGATGTCAAGCAGGAGAGTGTATTGATCCTTCTTGGCGTTAAAGAAGGATCCCAGTTGAAGAAAGTGCACACACCTTTGCTCATATATGCAGAGTTAAATGAGATGAATTCAAGATGTTAGGTATTTTCAAGAGTGAAAACAGACTTCACCAGTACAGTTAGTTACTATATGTAATGGACTTTATTTTTCAAAATAGAATTAACAAAATAAAAATTAGATGTTTGGAAAGAAGGGAAAAACGCAATAGATCTATAATGCCATAGCCTAAGAGAATGTATTTGAATTACAACGCTGTTGAATTATTGTAACATTGTAATGTAAGCGCTTGGATATCTCACTGCCTCAATAGCTGTGGAATTAATACTTCTCTGATACATTTACAGGAACGACAGAAGCAGCTTGAGAGTCTTGGAATATCTCTTCAGTCTTCAGGCATCAAAGTTGGGGATGATAAATGCTTCCTTGTCAATCTGAATGCTGACCCAGCTTTGAATGAGCTTCTGGTGTACTATTTAAAGGTGAAGTAATGTGCTTTGCTCCTAGTTTCTTGTTATGAAATAGGATAATAGTTCACAGTACTTTAGTAAACTTGGGGAACCGTGTATACTCAAAAAACAGAGTTAGCAGATGGTTTTTATTTGAATAAGCTGGAGTTAGGGAACCATCTTGGGTTTCTGGGCTCAGTTTCCTTTTTTAGTCTTTCATGTTGTTCAACTTGACAATATAAAAAAAGATACTCTGATATGATTTCCAACAAGTTAAATAGCTTTCCTATCATTATTTAATAAGACTTGTATCAGGGAATTAAGTAGATAACTTTAAAAATGGATGACTTGAAAGACTAGATGATTCATTTAGTAAGTATGCTAAAGCTTTTGTGGTTGTACGAAGCACTTTCTTTTGTGAGCAGTTTGTTAGCTCACAAGAAATGTATAAAGTTCTTAGGACCAGTTGGTATGAAATTTATGTTTCCAGTAACTCTTAGGAAAATTTAAAAATTTAGGTTATCAATCTATTTTTAAAAACTATAGGTTATTTAGAGACTGAGTGAGTCAGAGCATGGAACGGAAAAAAGGAGAAATATTGGTATCCACTGAAATCTGTAAATCATGGGACATATTAGGAAGATAAGAGACACTCCACAGATTCGAGGAGTGTCCAGAATGGGTTGTGTCAAGCCCAGAGCACAAATTGCTTGTTACATGTGATGGACCGCACCACTCTGACACAGAGTTGATAACGGTTAGGGCTCAATTTCTTTCCCCTCACATATGTGGGTTTGGTGAATGTGACCAGAAAAGTAAAGCTAACAAGCTGACTACGTGGGAAACAGTTCTACGAGAATTGTGTGGTTTCATTTCAGAAAAGCCTGGAGAGGTCCTGGGGTATTAGCTTTGTGTCATTTTGAGAAGGCCCGTGGTTAATAAGTATCTTACGCAGTGTGTTGATGTGCTGTGAGTGAGACTGTGTCTTTGATGCATACCTTCCTGTGCCCATGTCTCAGGTGCTGTGGTTCAGTGGCAGCAAAGCTGGGGTGGGAAGGAGTGACCTGTCTCTCTAGTCTGTGGCTAAGCCCTTTGCTCCCTCTAATCTAGTTCCTTTGTAAATGGAGGCAAGTGTCTCAGGCTGGTTTGCCAGGTTTCTGTGAGGGTTGGAGATACAGAAATACTTCATAAACAGAAGCACTATACAAAAAAAAAAAAAAAGATTCTGCATTCCACTTTCTTGTTTGATACTCTGTATGGTTTATTATACGCATACTGTCTTTGCCTATTAAAAAATGGTGTATTATAAGCTGGGCATGGTGGCTCATACCTGTAATCCCAGCACTTTGGGAGGCTGAGGTGGGTAGATCACTTGAGATCAGGAGTTTGAGACCAGCTTGGGCAACATGAGTAAACACTTTCTCTACTAAAAACATAAAAATTAGCCAGGGGTGGTGGTACACACTTGTAGTCCCAGCTACTTGGGAGCCTGAGGCAGGCGAATCACTTGAACCCAAGAGGTGGAGGTTGCAGTGAGCTGACATCATGCCACTGCACTCCAGCCTGGGTGATAGAGCCAGACTCCATCTCAAAGAAAAAAAAAAAAAGTTATATTGTTACATTACTTACTTTGCTTCTGAACAGTGCTGGTAGCATTTTGAGTCAGGATATTCATATGAGTGTGACCAGGACAGTAAAGCTAATGAGCTGACTATGTGGGAGGACGTGCAGTGTTAGAATAGGACCTGAGTATTCTGTCCTTTTTATTTCTCATAACTAGGAATTCTTTTTGTTTCCATTGTAACGTAGTTTAAATTGGGACACACAAACACACACATCAAGAAAAAACTATCATTCATATCTACTCCGTGACTAAAAACTTAAACAAAGAAGCTGTTTAAAGATGTTTGGAGAGTCATCAGATGTTTCTGGTCATCTTGTGTGGAGGTGTTTGGGTTCTGTTTCTGGCTGTGTGGCCAGCCCTGTTTGGCAGAGTCTGAGGCAGTGTTGATTTCTTGACTGCCCAAGCTAACCCCACACCAAGCATATCTCCAAGACAAAGCACATTTAAAAGGATGATCTCAGCCCAAAGACAGTTTTTGCTTCAGTAAAGTGATACCATGATGTGGGATGGTAGAATTTGGAGGCTGAGCATTTTTATTTCTTTGCCTTAAAATTCAAAAGTCAATTTAGATGCTGGGCAGATCACTTCATATCTCTGTGAAGTCACTGGAAGGCATTGGATTAAAACATCTCTGAAGTTCTTTCTACTTCCAGTTGTACAGTTCTCCTGCTCTTCTGGAATATACACCCCCTTTCTTTATCCTGGAATACTTTATAGTAACATGAGAAGCATTATACCCATCTATCAATAAAGAGACTGAAATCCTGTCCATGATTAACTTTATCTTATTTGATTACCACACAAAGGGAAATGATTGTGCATTTATTTTTATTTTATATTTACTTAATGCCTACACATGCCAGTCATTGGTTAAGTGCTAAGAATACAAGATGGACAGTCAACCCACAGTCAGTCAGTGTCATGGAAGGAGTTAAAAGAGGGCAGGATGTCAGTGGGTTTTTCTAATTGTGAACTCAGGAAACAGCTCCCTGAGGATGTGACATTAAAAGCTGAGATAGAAATGATAAGAAGTGACCCATATCAGGATCAGGGGAAGAACGTTTCAGACAGAGGAAACAGCTAGTAAAAGGCATTAGGATGGAAATAGGCTCAGTGTGCTCCAAGAACAGACGGAAGGACCATGTGGCTGGCACGTGCTCTGTGAGAGGGAGATGGTGGGAGTGAGGGCCAGGCAGAAATAGGCAGGGGCAGGTTGTAGAATGCTTCGTAAGCCTGGGTGAGAATTTGGGCTTTATTGGAAGTTCAAAGAGAAGCCACTAGAAGGTTTTAGTCTTATTTATTTTTATTTTATTTTTTTGAGGCACAGTCTCTCTCTGTCACCCAGGTGACAGTGTAGTGGCACAATCATGGTTTATTGCAGCCTCAGTCTCCTGGATTCAAGTGATCTTTCTGCCTCATTAAAAAAAAAATTTTTTTTTTGAGTTGGGATCTCGCTCTCTCTCCCAGGCTGCAGTGCCAGTGACGTGATCTCAGCTCACTGCAACCTCTGCCTCCCAGGTTCAAGCACTTCTCCTACCTCAGCCTCCCAAGTAGCTGGGATTACAGGTGTGCACCACCACGCCTGGCTAATTTTTTTTGGTATTTTTAGTAGATACAGGGTTTCACCATGTTGGCCAGGCAGGTCTCAAACTCCCGACCTCAAGTGATCTGCCCACCTCAGCCCTCCGAAGTGCTGGGATTACAGATGTGAGCCACTGTGCCTGGCCTCAATTTTTTTTTTTTATCTTCAGTAGAGACAAGGACCAGCCCAGGCTGGTCTTGATCTCCTGTGCTCAAGCAGTTCTCCTGCCTTGGCTTACTAAAGTGCTGAGATTACAGGTGTGAGCTACCAGGCCCAATCTTAGAAGATTTTAAATAGGAGATGACATGACCAGCTGTTGTGGTGGGAGCGGAAGAGGGTGTCATGCAATGGAGGCATAGTAGGAAGCTCTGTATCCACAGGCAAGAGATCCTGAAGGCTGAATCAAGGATGTGGTCATGGAGGTGGGGAAAACAAGCTGATTCTTGATAGACTTTGGAGGGAAAATCTGTGAGATTTTCCCTGATTGACATGGGGTGGGTATGGGCTTGTAAGGGAAAGAAAGAGGACTCAAGGATCATATCTAAGCCGTTCAGTTGACTGACTGGGGGTGGTACCATTATTATTGGAGAAGGAAATTGACTTCTGTTGGGTTGGGGGAGATGGGAACAAGACTTTCACTTTGGCCTTTGTTCCCTTTAACGTATCTTCAGACATCCAGGTTGTGTCAAGTAGGCTGAGTAGGCAGAAAATAGTGGTGACTAAGGCTGGGCACAGTGGCTCACACATGTTTTCTCAGTACTTTGGGAGGCTGAGGTGGAAGGATTGCTTGAGCTCAGGAGTTTGAGATCAATCTGAGCAACACACTGAGACCCTGTCTTTCCAAAAACTAAAAAAGATTAGTTGGTCCAGGTGGTGCCTGCCTGTGATCTCAGCTGAGACAGGAAGATTGCTTGAGCCCAGGAGGGTGAGGTTGTTGTGAGCATGGATAGTGTGTCTGCACTCCAACCTGGGTGACAGAACAAGACCCCATCTGAAAAAAATAAAAATAGGGACTAAGACTGGGATAGTGATCGTGGAGGTGGGGAAAAAGTGGAACTAAAGTATGTAGCTCCTGACTGGTGATGGAGATGTGGTTTATTTGAAGACAGCATTTAAAGCCATGGGAGAGGGCGAGTTGGTCTAGATCAGGGTCAGCCATCTACTCTTCACAGGCCAAATCTAGCTCTCTTCCTGCTTTTGTTTGAATCATGCCTGGCTCCATTTGCTTTTAAAAAATCTTTTAGGCCAGGTGTGGTGGCTTACACCTGTAATCCCAGCGCTTTGGGAGGCTGAGGTGGATGGATCACTTGAGCTCAGGAGTTCAAGACCAGTGTGGCCAACATGGTAAAACCCTGTCTCTACCAAAACTACAGAAAAATCAGCTGGGCATGGTGGTGCATGTCTATAAATCTCAGCTACTGGGGGGTCTGAGGCAGGAGAATAGCTTGAACTCAGGAAGCGGAGGTTGCAGTGAGCCGAGATTGCACCACTGCACTCCAGCCTGGGGCATAGAGCGAGATCCCGTCTCAAAAATAAAATAAGAATAAACATAAAAAATATTTTAGCTAAAGTAGTAAGATGACATAAGAGAGCTCAGTGTAAACGATTTCAGTTGTGTGCATGTAAGAGTACAGTATTAATCATGAATTCGATTCTTTCTTAGGAACATACATTGATAGGGTCAGCAAATTCCCAAGATATCCAGCTGTGCGGCATGGGAATTCTTCCTGAACACTGCATCATAGACATCACGTCAGAAGGCCAGGTTATGCTGACTCCTCAGAAGAACACCAGGTAACATACTTGAATTAGTGTTCATATCACGAGAATTTTCAGAGGAAGAAAGTACTCTAGAGGCAACAGTGGCCTTTGTTGCTTTTAAGTTGATGTCATTAAGCTCTCCAGTTGGTGAGGCGGGCCCCATCATACAGCTTGAATGCTGCCCACACGGCACTCCTTCCTTTTGATAGACATTGCCATGGCTTTATGTATTTAGGCCCTCATCAAGTCTTGATGAGAGCCCCTGCCAAAACCCTGAGCTGCCTTCTGGTTCACTCACCACAGCCTTAGAAGGCTTTCCTCTGACTGGGATGGAAAATCCCTTACAGCCCCCGGTTTATCTCCTCCTCCTCTGTACCTTCCAGTTCTTGGGCCTGCTGACTCCTGTTGGACCTGCAGGGTTAAGTGCTGCCATGATCTTCTGCGGGGAGGTCCCTGTTTGGTCTGTATGCAGTGTCCTTGGGAGGTACAGACCATCCCCCTCTTGTGGCAGTGCTTCTCAGTGTCTGCCTATGCGTTGTGAACCCTTATTACCCCACTGGACTGTGAGCTGCTTGAGGACAAGGGCCTTTCTTTTTTTGATCCTCCATTCCTGGCGTGTAATATGAGACTAGAACACGGGGACCTACTACACCGTGGAGGAATGAAGGGGCTCCACATTTTATGAATTACACATTTGTCACTTTTTTCCCTTCAGCTGTGAAGCTGTTATCCCTTGTTACTGAGTTGGGAGTATAGCAGCCTCTAACTGTTAGACAGTGGTTAACTGAATTATGTTGATCTTTCAGATGTTGATTTGTTTCATTTTATGATATCAAAAAATCATTAATATCACTGATTTTATTCATGAAGTCTTCAAGTATTGAGAAGCTCTCAAGCTCTGGGGAAGGATCAAGTGAGAAAACAGGAGTAGAAGCTAGTGTGGCCCTCACAGCTGTGCTGTGCTTTTATGAGGCCATAAATAATCACACAGGACCCCAGCCTCAGGCAAGGGTCCTCCAAGACCAGGATGCAGTAAGATAGAGCAGGCCACACCATCATTTTGTTTAAGCACAGACAAAAACGTGGTCACTGTGGCACCCTAAAGATACCCTCATCTGAACCAATATGAGTGACTGCTACTTCTCCACCAATTACAGCGTTATTCTGTTCTAGCTCCCTGCACCAATGGGTAAAATTTTATGAAATATCTGTTCATAGGATTACTCCCACTTTCTGACAGTACCCAGCATATGTGGAACCCTCGCCTTCTTAAATTGTCTCTGAAGTCATCCACCTGGAGCCCAAATCTTACAACAGCTTCTGTCTTACACTGGCTCCCTGCCTCCCTTCCCCTCTTCGCCTCCACCCTCTTCTCCTCCCCCTATTCTCTGCCCGACTTCCTCCCCTCCCCTTCTTTTCTCCCCTCCCCTTCCCTCCTTTTCTTCCATCCTTACCTTCCATCCTTTCTTTCACCCTTTTTGACAGGGCCTTATTCTGTCACTCAGCCTGGAGTGCAGTGGTGCAATTATAGCTCACTGCAGCCTCCAACTCCTGAGCTCAAGCGATCCTCCCATCTCATTCTCCTGAGTAGTTGGGACTACAGGTGCTTGATACCATGCCCAGCTAATCTTTTGCTTTGTAGATACAGGGTTTTGATATGTTGCCCAGGTTGGTCTTCAACTTCTGGACTCAAGTGATCCTCCTTGACCTCACAAAGTGCTGGATTACAGGCATAAACCACTGCGCCTGGCCAAGATCAGTTACTTTTAGTGTTTAAAAACCTGTATCATGAATGAAATCTAGATAGGAAATAAGATTTTGCATGTATGCATACACATAAATCATGAATACTATATCATCAGGTAAATGCTCCATAGCTTTACAGAGTTTAAAGAATCTAAGATACTCTAAGTTTAAAGAAACTAACATAGCTGGGGTGATTGGCTTCTCTTACAGAGGAAGTAGAAAGCCAGCTGAGCTTGGATTACTGAGTAAGATTAGGAGGGTGAGAGGAATGGGAACCTTATTCCAGGTTGTAGGACCGATAGGAGCCTGGATTTGGAGGAAGAGTTGATCATGTGTAGTATATAGGAAATAAGCCGTTTTTTTTTTTTTTTTTTTTTTGGCAGGAGTTAAGAGGCCTTCCTTGTGGGAGGAAGAGCCTTTAAAGTTAAAGAATTTGGACTAGGCACAGTGGCTTATGCCTGTAATCCCAGCACTTCGGGAGGTTGAGGCGGGCGGGTTACCTGAGGTCAGGAGTTCGAGACCAGCCTGACCAACATGGAGAAACCCTATTTCAACGAAAAATACACAATTAGCCAGGCTGTGCATGGTGGTGCATGCCTGTGATGCCAGCTATTTGGGAGGCTGATGAATCGCTTGAACCTGGGAGTAGGGGTTGCAGTGAGCCGAGATCACGCCACTGCACTCCAGCCTGGGCAACAAGAGCAAAACTCCGTCTCAAAAAAACAAAAAAAACAAAGACCAAAAAACAGAATTTGTACTGGATAGCCTATATTTTAGTAAATGAGTCCTTCAGCAGGAAAGGGGCACAATGACACTGGTGTCCCAGGAATATCAGTGTTACCATGCTATGCATACTCTTCTATTTATTTCCTGCCCTTCCAAATTCTTACTTCCATGGTATTCCACCCACCACTTCTGTTGAATGCTATAATCAAGACAAGCAGCACAGTGGAACTGATAAATCTTCCTTATGTTGATAGTATGTGATCATTTTTCCTTGCTTTGGAGCTTTAATATAGGTCTCATTTCTCATTACTGATATCAGTAGACCTTTCTAGTGTCTGGGTGATTGATTCTTTTCATTCATGTAGATTGGACATATTTGTTTTTGTTGTATATTGCTACCATCTTTTCATTATTGGCTGTAATGGTTCCCTGTTTACTCCTTCATATACTGTATAACAAATTTAGAACTTTTAAAAATGGAGGCTATTTATTGATCTCTAATACTTCATACCGTAAACATCTTAAGTAACTATATAGCACTTGGAACTTTGAAAAATGGGGGTAATAATCTAATATACAGGCATATGTGGGAGACCTTGCAGGTTCACTTCCAGACTTCCACAGTACAGTGAATAACACGGTAAAGCACGTCACACAAATTTTTCGTTTCCCAGTGCATGTAAAAGTTAGATTTACACTATAGTCTACTAATTGTGCCATAGCATTATATCTTAAACAATATACATCACTTAATTAAAAAATGCTGTGCAACCGGGTATGGTGGCTCATGCCTGTAATCCTAGCAATCTGAGAGGCTGAGATGGGCAGATCATCTGAGATCAGGAGTTTGTTCCTGGCCTGGCCAACATGGCGAGACCCTGTCTCTGTGAGCCGTTAGAGACACGTGTGGTGGCACGTGCCTGTAATCCCAGCTACTCAGGAGGTTGACGCAGGAGAATCGCCTGAACCTGGGAGGTGGAGGTTTCAGTGAACTGAGATTGCGCCACTGCACTCCAGTCTGAGCTGCAGAGCAAGGCTCTGTCTTTTTATAAGTTTTAAAAAAAACTTTGTTGCTAAAATATGCCTGGAGCCCAGATGGTAGCCTTTTTGCTGCAGGAAGGTCTTGCTTACATGTTGGTGGCTGCTCACTGATCAAGGTGGTGGTTGCGGAAGGTTAGGGTGGCCGTGGCAATTTCTTAAAGTAAGACAGCAGTGAAGTTTGCCACCTTGTTGGACTTTTCCTTTCAAGAAATATTTCTCTGTAGCATGTGTTGCTGATTGGTAGCATTTTACCCATGGTAGAACTTCTTTTCAGAATTGAGGTCAGTCTTCTTGAACCCTGACACTGCTTTATCAACTAAGTTTCTGGAAAATTCTAAACCCTCCGTTGTCATTTCAGCAGTGTTCACAGTTTCTTCACCAGGAGTAGATTCCATCTCAAGAAATCACTTTCTTTGCTCATGCATATGAATCAACTTACCCACTAATGTTTTATCTTGAGATCACAGCAGTTCAGCCACATCTTCAGGCTCTACTTATTACTCTAGTTCTCTTGCTATTTCCACCACACCTGCAGTTCCTTCCTCCCCTGAAGTCTGGAACCCTTCAAAGGCATCCATGAGGGTTGGACTCCTTCCATATTCCTGTTAATGTAGATAGTGTTCCTTCCTCCTGTGAATCACAAATATTCTTTTTTTATTTTTGGAGATGGAGTCTCACTCTGTCACCCAGGCTGGAGTGCAGGGCTGCGATCTTGGCTCACTGCAACCTCCACCTCCCGGGTTCAAGTGATTCTCCTGTCTTAGCCTCCCAAGTTGCTGGGACTACAGGTGAGTGCCACCATACCCGGCTAATTTTTGTATTTTTAGTAGAGACGGGGTTTCACCATATTGGTCAGGCTGGTCTTGAACTCCTGACCTCATGATCTACACACTTTGGCCTCCCAAAGTGCTGGGATTACAGGCATGAGCCACCAAGCCCAACATCACAAATGTTCTTAATGGCATCTTAGAAGGGTGAATCCTTTCCAGAAGGTTTTTAACGTACTTTGCCAAGATCCGTTAGAGGCATCACTGTCTATAGCAGCTATAGCCTTATGAAATGTATTGTTTAAATGATAAGACTTGAAAGTCAAAATTACTTCCTGATCCATGGCCTGCAGAGTGGATATTGTGTTAACAGGCATGAAAACAACATTAATATCCTTGAACATCTCCATCAGAGCTCTTGGGTTGATCAGGTGCATTGTCAATGAGCAGTAATGTTTTGAAAGGAATCTTGTGAGCATTAGGTCTCAACAGTGGGCTTAAAATATTCAGCAAACTATGGTGTAAACAGACATGCTGTCGTCCAGTCTTTGTTCCATTTGCAAAGCACAGGCAGAGATGATTTAGTATAATTCTTAAGGGCCCTAGGATTTATAGAGTGGTCAATAAGTGTTGGCATCAACTTTAAGTCACCAGCTACATTAGCCTCTAAGAGAGTCAGCCTGCCATTGAAGCTTTGAAGCCAGGCATTGACTTCTCTTTCCTAGCTAATGAAGTTCTAGATGACATCTTCTTCCGATAGAAGTCTGTTTCATCTACGTTGAAAATCTCATCCGTGATCTTGCTGCAGCTTCTACATCAGCACTTGCTGCTTCATCTTGTACTTTTATGTTACGGAGATAGCATCTTGCCTGAAACCTCAAGAGCCAACCTCTGTTAGCTTTCAGCTTTTCTTCTGTTACTTCTCATCTCTCTAAGTTCATAGAATTAAAGAGAGTTAGGACCTCACTCTGGATTAGGGTTGGGTTGAGGGCATATTGTGGCTGGATTGACTGTCTCTCCAGACCACTGAACTTTGTGTCAGCAGGAAGGCTGTTCTGCCTTACCATTCATGTATTCACTGGAGAAGCACCTTTAATTTCCTTCAAGAACTTTTCATGTACACTCACAACTTGCCCAACTGTTGGTACAAGAGGCCTGGCTTTCGTCCTTTCTTGGTTTTTGAGGTGATTCCTCACTAAACCTAATCATTTCCACCTTTTGAGAGATGTGTGACTCTCCCTTTCACTTAAACAGTTAGAGGGTATTACAGTTGTTAATTAGCCTAACTCAGTATTGTTGTGTTTCAGGGAATAGAGACCCAAGGAGAGGGGGAGAGTCCAAACCCATACTACATTTATTAAGTTTACCATTGTCCATGGGTACAGATCACAATGTCCCAGAAGAGTTAGAGAGGTGCTGTCAGAGGTCCCTAATCACAGATCTCCGTGACATATGTGAAGTGAACAGGTGCTGTTCAGGAAAAGTGTCTCCCATAGGCTTGCTCAACATAGGATGGCCGCAAACCTTCAATTTGTGAAAAATACAGTATCTGCAAAGCACAATAAAGGAAAGCACAGTAAAATGAGATGTGCCTGTGCTTTGTACCATAAACGTTTTAGGGCAGTCAGCAAAGGAGTGAATGCAAAGATTAAAATTCACCAAGAACAGGTTGTATTGGGGGGAATGGTTGTTTGCCCTAGGAAGTTACATCTCTGTGTTACTGGAAAATTAAAGCAGAAGACGTGATACTGTACTCATCATTCATATTTGGTCTCTTCTCCTTACAGAACATTTGTAAATGGGTCGTCTGTCTCCAGTCCAATACAGCTACACCATGGGGACAGGATATTATGGGGAAACAACCATTTCTTCAGGTATGATGTCGTTCATGTCTCTTAAAGAAGGAGATTTTTGAAGATTGTGCTCTGAAATAGAAAATACGTATTAAAAGTAAACCCAGCTCTACAGTTGTTTTACTGTGTGTGTGCGTGTATATTTGCTGCATGTGTATCGTATGTATGTGTATGTTCGTTCACTGTCTATGGTCTGAACCCGGGGGTCATGTAAACAATACACTTTGCAGAAATGCTGAGTTTACCTACATAGTTTTTCCCTTTTATTTCCCAGTGGAAGATGATTCTTTTGCCATGTAGTGTAAGAATTTATTCATGTTTCTCTGACATGTTTATCTTTCTGTTTATTTTTTACTGAAAAGTAGCTGTGGTTTTCATCTCCTTATCTATCAAATGAGGTTGGTATTTCTTTTAGGAATTCTTTTCAGCTGTAAGTCATGGCAAATTTTACTGTAATGGGTTAGACAGATCATTTGTTTCCCTGACAGAACCGGAAATCTGAAGGAACATAGTTGTTAGTGTTGGCTAAGCCTCTCAAAAAAAAGTCATGGCTTAAGTCTGGTCACTGTCTTGGCATCTCTCTGTGGCCTATAGTTGGCCATGCTACACTGCCGTCAAAGCAGCATTCAGGTACAGGAAGAAAAAGGAGAAGCATGGCTGCACTAGCCCTGACTGTCTTCGTCAGAAAAAGCAGAAGCCTTCCCAAGTCCCCAGCAATCTTCTCCTTCTGTCTCCTTTGCTAGAATTTGCCTCTTAGCTGCAAAGGGGGCTGAGAAAGTCTGTCTAACCCGGGGCTGTACATAACGGTTTCCCAAACAAAACTGATGTTGCGTTGGCAAGGCAGTCAGGCTGGATACTATATAAAGGTAACATCCTGGTCTCTTCTTACTGTCACTGGTCAGTGTGCTCCAGATGTCACACTGACTTTTCTGTAGCTAATAGAGATCCTTTGCAGTGGGCCAGGGATATTTTGGTTACCGAGAAAAGGGTAGATAGGCACAAAGAACATCGAGCTTTTTTCCCTTCTCAAATTAAATGATGTGTAAACTGCTTTGCTTTGTGTTCAAAACCCTCATCGTTTGCACTAAGTTGATCTTTCCAGCTTTATCTCTAGTGTGCTATACAAATTTTGTGTGTCCCGTTTCTCCAGGGAATATGAACGTTTTCATTTTCACGTCTTTTCCCAGACTGTTCCCTCTACCCTGCTTTCTCCTTATTTGTGAATACTCAGTTCAACTGATTTTCTCCTGTCTCACCTTCCTTCATCACCTTGCTCTGAAAGTGTCCTTGGCTTTTCTTTAACTCTGAACTTGTCACAGGCATGTGGCCTAGTGTCACACTTTCTGCTGTATGTTTTTGATGGCGCATGAACGTCTTATTTCTTCGACTAGATTATCCACTTCCTGAGTGCCGTAATTGCCTTGTACTTACATGGTATCCACTTGGCTTCTAGCAGATACCAGTACTTAACGAATGAAATGAATAAGTGCCTGTCTTAACTTCAGAAAACAATACTCTTTCCCCCTCCAAGACTCAATTTGCCTAAAAAGAAAAAGAAAGCAGAACGAGAGGAAGAGGACCAGGACCCCTCCATGAAAAACGATAACACTTCTGAGCAGCTGGATGTAGATGGAGACTCCTCCAGCGAAGTGTCCAGTGAAATTAACTTCAATTACGAATACGCACAGATGGAGGTCACCATGAAGGCCCTGGGCAGCAATGGTGAGCAAGTCGGGTGTGTGCTTGAGAGTTGGTTTGAGGTTCAAGATCACTCCTGGGCTGCAGTGAGCCGAGATTGTGCCTGTGAATAACCCACTGCTCTTCAGCCTGGGCAACATAGCAAGATCTTCTGTCTTTAAAAAAAAAAAAAAAAAAAAAGAAAAAAAAAGAGATGGTAAAGTGTTAAAAATGTTTACGATTGAGACATTTTAAATGTTAACAAAAAGGAAAATCTTTATGTGGCTTCTCTGTATTATTTTGTGTCTTTGGCTTTAATTTATACTTAACAAAATGTTCTGCCTTAATATACGATCAGATCGCTTTGTTCTCATGGACAGAATCTCTCTGGTTTATTTTATTTTATTTTGATTTTTTGAGACAGAGTCTCACTGTGTTGGCCAGGCTACAGTGCAGTGGCACGATCTCGGCACCCTGCAACTTCCACCTCCCAGGTTATAGTGACTTGATTCTCCTGCGTCAGCCTCCTGAGTAGCTGGGATGACAAGCGTGCATGCCACCATTCCTGGCTAACTTTTGTATTTTCAGTAGAGACGGGGTTTCGCCATGTTGGCCAGGCTGGTCTCAAACTCCTGACCTCAGGTGATCCGTCTGCCTTGGCTTCCCAAAATGCTGGGATAACAGGCATGAGCCACCGCGCCTGGCCAAATCTCTCTGGTTTAGAAACTTGCCTGCCACTGGCTTATGATTATATTTATGGAGGATCCACCATGTCTTAGGTTATGTGTAGAACATAAGATAGACCTGCTTTTTCTACAGAGAAGATGGTTGAGGATATGTCTAACTGAGAATAGAGAACAACGTAAGTGATTGGAAGTAAGGAAAGCTGTTTATGCCAAATTGTCTTTAATGGTATTAGAGGGTATGGTTAAGATGACGAACATTACCATGTAGAACAACATTTGAAGTTCATTATGTTGTACCTTTCAATCATTATTATCTCTTTAAAAAACGTGTTTAGATCCAATGCAGTCCATATTAAACAGCCTAGAACAACAGCACGAAGAAGAAAAACGATCCGCACTGGAGCGCCAGAGGCTTATGTATGAGCACGAATTGGAGCAGCTCCGGAGAAGACTGTCTCCCGAGAAGCAGAACTCCCGGAGCATGGACAGGTTTTCTTTCCACTCGCCCAGCGCTCAGCAACGCTTAAGACAGTGGGCCGAAGAGAGGTAGGCGGCACAGAGGGGCTTCTTACATGTGTAGCTCAGGCTCACCACCGCTAACCCACCTAGGGAAAGTGTCGAGTGGGAACATTGAGACGGTGCTTACAAAAGAATTATATTAAAAGATAAGTGTTACAGCCAAGAACCACTTTGCATTTTTTTCTTTTTTTGAAAAGTAGGGGAATTGCCCATTTATATTAGGCCATATTTAAAACTATTGATGTTAGGTGCTGTTCCACCTTCAGTTTGTCTAGCCTTTGGGTTTGGATACAGAAGTACACTTTATCATTGCATTATGCTTTGCGTTCGGAAGCTTGGGTAGATGATTTTTAGAAAAACAGCAAGTTGGTTATCTGAACTGAGTATCTCAGGTAGGTAAAGCATGGTGCCCATAAGAGGAAGATTGTAAGCTTGACCTCTGTTGGAGCTAATTAGCATTGCATTGAAATGCCTTATCCCATGGTCGCAGACCACCTACTGTTTAAAGTTTGATCTGCAGGCAGCTTCCCTTTCACCTGGAGATTGATAGAAATGTAGGATTTCACCCCCACCTCAGACCTGCCGAGACAAAATCTTGAGTTGATGAAGATCCCCTGGTGATTTGCCTGCATGGGCAGGTTTGTGGGGCACTGCCCTTATCTAGAGCCAGCTTGCTGTGTGGCTGCGTGCCAGCACTCATCGTGTAGTGTGTGCATGGGTCAGTGTCAGCAACACAGTCCCTGAGTGCAGACTACCATGAGAAGGCTTGGCCCACGCTTTGGCATCGACGCACTATGGCTGTATGATTCTCTGACGAGCTGCTTTGTGTTATCTCTTCCCTACCTCCAACCCCTCCTTATTTTTTTAAGAGAAGCAACGTTGAATAACAGCCTGATGAGGCTGAGGGAACAAATTGTTAAGGCCAATCTATTGGTGAGAGAAGCTAATTACATTGCTGAGGAGCTGGATAAAAGGACAGAATACAAAGTTACGCTACAGATTCCAGCCTCCAGCCTGGATGCCAACAGGAAGGTGAGGTTGCCATTCCTTGAAAAAAACTAAGATCTCATTGGATAAGATCGCCTGATGCTTTCTGGTGTTACTGAAGCTTCAGATCCCTGTCTATACCCGCCCCAAGTCTAGATCCTTTGTCCTCCTCGCTTTTGAGTAGAATTGACTTCCTCTTCATTCTCTGCCTTGGAGTGTATGTATATTTTATCCGCTAGGGGAATATACTCGCCATCTCACCTGGCCCTGACAGTTCATTTCACTCAGCTTGCTTTCTTCAAGTCTGTTTCAATTCTTTTTTTTTTTTTTTCCCATTTATTTATTTTATTGCATTTTAGGTTTTGGGGTACATGTGAAGAACATGCAAGATTGTTTCAGTTCTTTCTTAGAAGTCTTTACTGATTAATCTTCCCCAAGTGTCTTTTTTTCCTTCCTTATGTTCTATACCCACTTCCCCCAAGTTAGGTGTTCATTTTGCTTATGTTATTTTCTCCTTCGAATAGCTTGCTCTGTAAAACTCTTCATTAGTTGTGTCATGTATATATTCAGGATCACATTTTTTTGATATAATAAGTTTAATAAAATGTAGGGGGAAAGTCCCATCGCAGTCTTCTATCTTTGCTGTTCAGTTTTTTTTTCCTTCTTTTTTTGAGGTTCTTTCCTAGGTCTTGATCATGTTCATACATGATGTTTGATGGATTAGGTAGAATTTCCTATTCAGATGAATTTCTTGTGGGTCCATGTGTTCTGTTTGTCCTACTGTAGTCAATCAATTCATCATGGATATTCTATTATTTTTTTATTTTTGAAGATGGAGTCTTTCTCTGTCACCCAGACTGGAATGCAGTGGTGTGATCTTGGTTCACTGTAACCTCTGCCTCCTGGGTTCAAGTGCTGCTTCTGCCTCAGCCTCCTGAGTATCCGGGATTGCAGGTGTGCACCGCCATACCCAGCTAAATTTTGTATTTTTAGTAGAGATATATTTTTAGTATTTTCTCCATGTTGGCCACGCTGGTCTCAAACTCCTGACTTCAAGTGATCGACCTGCCTTGGCCTTCCAAAGTGGTGGGATTACAGGTGGATATTCTAATTTGCTAGCAAGGATTACATCTTTCTTTCCCTATGATGTCATAGCGTTGAGGTCAGCGTTTTGTACACAGTAGATATTTGGCAAATATGATTCTTAGTGTTTTGAGAAAGATATTACAAGTAGGATATGATCGTTACTTTATAGATCATTGTTTTTGTATACTCTGTATTTTGAAAGATTTTACTTAATTAGAACTTAATAGTATTTTTAGGGCAAAGTCTAGGTACAGCAGGACTCATGAAAAAACAGAAGAGGAAGGCCAGTCACAAGCAGAAGGTTCGGGACCTAGTTTCTTCTTGAAGGCTGAGAAGCTCAAGGTCATGTTTCATTCTCTGGTGTACGAGTTGAGAAAAGCAGAAACGTGAACATTTTTTCTCCATTAAGCGTGACTGCAGCCCTTTTCTCTGTAACCTGTTCTGGGCTTTGTTGAAAGGTGTGGTTCTGCGTTGGGGCAGCCGTGTCAACAACCACAAGTAACTCATGTCACTTGGCTTCTCTCTCCTGCCCTCCATCTAGTGCTGCGTTCACTGGGGCTGTGTCTTTTGCTGGTAGAGGTGACTCCACTGCTGAAGTGAAGGAGCCATTTTTAACAGACACCTACTAATTGTCTGTTAGTATTGATTTAAATAGATTGGTATTTTTAGATGTCAGCCCGAGAGAGGAGCTGGACAAGGAGGCATTTCCTAGGAGATAGTCTCCTTCATTAAGCTGAGTCTGCAGTCTTTAATGCAACAAAGACTGTTTTTTGGTATTTGAAAACTGTTATATATTTATATGTCCTGTCCGTTCTGTGAACACTCTCTCTGGTGATTATTTTTTTCTTTTTTCTAATTTTGCAAGAGGGCCAAGTTATGGTAGCTGCATCGTAATGCCCATTGCTGTTTAGTCCCAGGTCCAGCATTCTCCCCGAGAAAAGCCACTACCCGCACAGGTCACAAATGGGAGTTTTGTGTTTATTCACTGGCTGGCTGAATATAAGGCAGGAGGGCCCTTAATTTTGACTATAAGATGGCCGGGCTGGTGGCTCACGCCTGTAATCCCAGCACCTTGGGAGGCCACGGTGGACGGATCACTTGTGGTCAGGAGTTTGAGACCAGCCTAGCCAACGTGATGAAACCCTGTGTCTACTAAAAATATAAAAATTAGCGCCGGGCGCGGTGGCTCACGCCTGTAATCCCAGCACTTTGGGAGGCCGAGGCGGGTGGATCACGAGGTCAAGAGATCGAGACCATCATGGTCAACATGCTGAAACTCCGTCTCTACTAAAACTACAAAAAATTAGCTGGGCATGGTGGCGCGTGCCTGTAATCCCAGCTACTCAGGAGGCTGAGGCAGGAGAATTGCCTGAACCCAGGAGGCGGAGGTTGCGGTGAGCCGAGATCACGCCATTGCACTCCAGCCTGGGTAACAAGAGTGAAACTCTGTCTCAAAAAAAAAAAAAAAAAAAAATTAGCCAGGTGTGATGGCGGGCACCTGTAATCCCAGCTGCTCAGAAGACTGAGGCAAGAGAATCGCTTGAACCCGGGAGGTGGAGGTTGCAGTGAGCCGAGATCAGGCCACCGCACCCCAGCCTGGGCGACAGAAAGAAACTCCATCTCAATTAAAACAACAACAAAAAAAGTGACAAAACCACATTTAGACTGTAAGAATTTTCAAATGTTTGTTTTATTATTTAAATTTTGTTTCTTAGAAAAATGATTGTAGGCAAGATGCTAATGAAACATCAATGTATTTCATAGTTCCCTTAAGTTCTAAGTAGAACAGTTGAAAAATTAAGCCAGTAAACCTAAATTGATTAGATAACCAGTACATATGTCACTCTGGGGGAAATGTATAAGGGCTTTTTTTTTTTTTTTTTTTTTAAACTTTGTGGTTTTTAAAAGTTCTAGATTTTCTTCTCCCTTGAAAATGCATTGCACAAGTTCTTGTGCTCTGAAAAAAGTCCGCATTGCTCTTATAAGCTGGAAAAACTTCAGAGCATACTTTTTTGGATGGGGTGAAATTTGCATAACAGATCATTATTATTTTAAAGTCAACAACTCAGTGGCATTTGGCATGGTCACAATATGGTGTGAGCACCGCCTCCGTCTAGTTTCGTATGATCTTAATAAGAAACCCAAACAATGCGTATTTGGAAACTGGTATCATTTGTTGTTTCCACATGGGTAAATGGAGCACTTTTCAGTTGACTCTTTTAACTGTTTCACATTTTATACCTCATGGAGATACCATCCACTAAACCATAATTCACACTCTTGAGAGTTAAAGGGACATTTCTTCCCCCATGAACAGCAAACTTCCCCTTGCCATTTGATGCTATGACTCTTTCCCCATTGATACACTGTGGCCATATGGTGCCCTGAATAGAACATGTTTATTTCAACTTCCTGTTAAATGTGGAAGTTTTAAAGACAACTTCCTTTTGTGTTTTAAACTTAATCATATCCATCTGCAGTCAGAATTTAAATGTGGCTGGATATGGTGGCTCATGCTTATCATCCTGCATCTTGGGAGGCTGAGGCAGGAGGATCACTTGAGGCCAGGAGTTCCAGACCAGCCTTGGCCATATAGAAAAAACTGCCTCTGCAAAAAAAAAAAAAAAAAAAAAAAAAAGCAAAATTAGCTGGGTGTAGTGGCATGCACCTGTGGTCCTAATTACTTGGGAGGCTGAGGCAGGAGGGTCTCTGGAGCCCAGGAGTTCATGGCTGCAGTGAGCTATGAAATGCCACTGCACTCCAGCCTGGGTGACAGGGTGAGGTGCTGTCTCTTTAGAAACTTCTCTCTCTCTTTCTGTGTGTGTGTCTCTACACACACACACACACACACCCCTTATTTATTTACGTATTTTTGAGAGTCTCACTCAGCAACCCAGGCTGGAGTGCAGTGGTGAGGGTTTCAGTCACTGCAGCTTCTGCCTCTTGGATTCAAGCTATTCTCATGCCTTAGTTTCCTGAATAGCTGGCATTACAGGTGCCACCACACCTGGCTAGTTTTTGTATTTTTAATAGAAAACGGGGTTTCACCATGTTGGCCAGACCGGTCTTGAACTCCTGACCTCAAGTGATCTACCTGCCTTGGCCTCCCAAAGTGCTGGGATTACAGGCATGAACCACCATGCCCAGCCGCCCTCCACAAAAATTTTTTAATGTTGAGTTTATACTTAAACTGAAGTTTATAAATTGCACTTGGGTATGAAGGCATTATGTAATAGCTCGTAAGACTTTTGGGAAGCTTTGTAATCAACAGATTAAAGGATGGTTGCCGTTTGAGTTTTGACATTTGACGGATGGGGTGGAATTTGCAGCTTTGACTTCCCTGCTGTCTGTCGGTGTGTTTCTCACAGTCATTCTTACTCTCTTTTCAGCGAGGCTCTCTTCTTAGTGAGCCTGCAATCCAGGTGAGGAGAAAAGGAAAAGGAAAGCAGATTTGGTCTTTGGAAAAACTTGACAACAGGCTGTTGGATATGAGAGACCTTTATCAGGAGTGGAAAGAGTGCGAAGAAGATAACCCAGTAAGTTCTTAAGAGAAAATCACTTAAGTGGTAATGGTAGGAGGAACCAAGCTGGAATGCGCCTACCCATTTCAGGGGAAAATGGTCCCTTTCCCCAAATTACAATCCTATTTCTGGGGTAAGGTTGATTTTAATCCCCTAAATTGTTTAGCAAATTAACTATTTTAATAATCTCTCTTTCTGCTGTCTTCTTTTTTCTTCTCATTTCTGTCTTTTAGATTTCTAGCAGAATTCTTCACTTTCCATTCTGACTTCTGTTGGTGTGCGGGTGTGTGTCTCCTGTGCCCTCTGGGAACCTCTTTAGGATAGAGGCCAGGCCTCATTATTTGTCTCTCCTCCCATTGCTCAACCCGTTTAACCTTGCAGATAATAAACCTACAGTATATGTTTTGTAAGTTGAACATCAGTGATATCTTAATATTTACACTAGGAGGAACATTTTTGAAGAACTTTCGATCATAGATCTATACACTGGCACTCTGTCATCACCTTGCAGGCTTTCTCATTTAGGATGGACGTGTACTCATATATATTTAAAACAGAAATGCATGTTACATATGTCTGAACATTTTTTCATTACCTTTAGGCCTGTTTTCGCATAGAGTTTTTTACTTCTTTTGCCTTTTGTTTTCTAAAAATGGTTTTTCCAGATTGTCATCAATGAAAATGTTACTTTGGTGATGTTTTTGCTTAAAAAATGTTTGTCTCTTTGGTACCCCTCTCCTGTTTCAACTTAGAAGTAAAACAACAATAACAAATACAAAAAAGCCACTCCCATGAGGGCTCAAGTTTCTTTTCTTTTTTCTTTCTTTCTTTCTTTCTTTTTTTTTTTTTTGAGACAGTGTCTATCTCTGTTGCCCAGGCTGGAGTGTAGTGGCATGATCTCAGCTCACTGCAAACTCCTCCTCCTGGGTACAAGTGATTGTCCTGCCTCAGCCTACCAAGTAGCTGGGATTACAAGTGCCGGCCACTGTGCCCGGCTAATTTTTGTATTTTTCATACAGACAAAGTTTTACCATGTTGACAATGCTGGCCTCGAACTCCTGACTTCAGGTGACCCTCCCGCCTTGGCCTCCCCAAGTGCTGAGATTATAGGCATGAGGGCCCACCTTTTATTAGCAGTAGTGTATCTAATGACTTCCTAGGAACAAGCAGAGCAGATATGAATTAGTGTCTTACCCGCAAGAAAAGTGAAGCGTAGTTTTGCACACTCTACTTCTTTTTCTGTTCAACATACATTGTTTGTTTATTTTGCGGCAAGATTTCCATGTAAAGGAGAATAATTGCTAAAAGTAATAACCTGTTATTGAGATCACTCTGACATCGGTGGAGGATGCTGACCTCCATTGTGAATGGGAATGAGGAAGAGAGTGTGAGGGAGTAATACAGTGCTGTACTTAAGCAAACACTTTAGAGTATTTTACTCTAAAAAGTACAAGCGTCAGGATGATGAAAGTTCAGCTTCATGACCTAAGTGCATGAAAAAGCAGTAGGCTGAATGCATGTATTGTAAGTGATTTTTCTGAAGTTATATATTCTTAATCTCTTTGCAGGTAATACGATCGTACTTCAAACGTGCGGATCCATTCTATGATGAGCAGGAAAATCACAGTCTCATTGGGGTGGCCAATGTCTTCCTCGAGTCCCTTTTCTATGATGCAAAGTTACAGTACGCTGTTCCCATCATCAACCAGAAGGGAGAGGTTGGTTGGTTTTCCTTCATGCCTTGTTTCCTGTAGAGAACAGTTTAAGAAACAAGAGGGTGGTGATGGGGTGTTGTTGCTATTTTTTGTCAGTAAGGACAGTTAATGTGTATGTGTTTCCAACGACTCTGAGGGCAGAGTAACTGTCAGAAACCAGGCCTCTGAATTCCCCACACACCATTAACCTGACGACTTGACTCTAAAAGAGAAGAGAGGTCATCTCAAGGGAGCAGCAACCAAATCTGGAGAAATGTCTCTGCCTCCCCCGTTGCTGCAGGTGGCAGGTCGGCTGCACGTGGAGGTGACGCGCATCAGCGGGGATGTTGGGGAAAGGATTGCAGGAGGCGACGAGGCTGCCGAGGTCTCCTTTGAGAAGGAGACCCAGGAAAACAAACTGGTGTGCATGGTAAGTCCCAGCTTCATCCTAGTATTAGTTTGATACAAAAGTCAGTGCCATTACTTTTAACAGCAGAAATCACGTTGACTTTTGCACTAACCTCAGAGTTCAAATGGGGCTGATTTTGAGGCCTGGGTCTTTAGATAGTAAGTATTATGTTCCTTGTCACATTTTGAAAGTAGAGCAGAGCCTCCCCCACTCATGATGGTGAAAAATCCCCTGTGTCATTTCCAAACACTTGCTAGTGGTCCAGACCTGCCGGTGGCTGAGAATCCCTGCAGGAATCACTTATTATAAAAAGAAGGGGCTGGCAGGCAGGAAGTCACCAAGGGGCATAGGTGCAGTGAGAAGGAGGCCAGGTTAAGTGAAGGAAGCCTACACCTGACTCTTAATTCATAGCCCATCCTAGAGCCAGTCCTCTCTCCCAGTAAACATTTCTAGAATCAAAGCTGATGTTGAAGGCGGTAAGTTGGATGTTAGCCACAAGGTAGCGGGAAGCTGGAGCTGTTGGAGTCAGGCCACTTTCTGCAAGTCTTCGCACATATGGAGAGGGCTTCCGGCATTTCAGTTACTTCACTAGGAGGGGGAGGAATCTTGATTCACTGAAAGGTCATATTTCTTGTATTGTACTTGATTTCGGAGCAGCTCCTTTGTGTCATAAGATGATCAGAGATGGAGACTTAGGCTTGATGACCCCACGATGGTCCATTTTGAAGATGATGGACTACCAAATGCAGCTCAAATATCACTTTCTGCTGTTAAAGAACATATAAGAGCACTTCGCACTTGGAAAACGTATTCTTATTACCAAAAAAAGTCGTATAACCTGAGAAATATGGGCTGCTTTAAATGAGGTTAAAAACCTTGTTTTTACTAACGGAAGATATCAGACATATCTAAAAGTAGTGAGAAAGGTGTTACTGAGGCCCATTCACCCTTGCTCCACAGTTATCACCTGTGGTCAACCTTGTTTCTTTCATACGCTCAGCTGCTTCCATGCCGCCCCCTCCACTAGCATCCTAGGCACCCCAGCGTTGTATCTTACCTGCAGATAGTTCAGTGTGTCTCCAAAAGATGAGTCCTTAAGCCAATATAACCATAATTGTCAAAATTAATAATTTGTCAAAAATTAACAATTTATTTCTATCGTAAAATCGTCAGTTTCCTTAATTGCCTTGGTTGGCGTGTGTCTCGCGTCAGTTTCAGTCTGGTACACTCACGCTCTCTCACTTGCTTGCTCACTCTCTTTGCCTCTCTCACCAAACCTGCAATTACGTATTGTAGAAACTGGGTTGTTGCAGTTTCCCATAGTCTGACTTCTGCCCATTGGTGTTGCCTAGCACATTAAGACGCGTTTGCTGAAAATTGGTAGTTAGATATAAAGGTGTTTCCTGGGGGAGGGAGGCAGCCAAGGGGCTTGGTCAGTGGTGGCCTGTGTTCTTCCATCAGGGGCCACATCTTATCTGGTTGTTTGTGTTTAGGGGATGATCAGCCGTGGATGATTATTACCAAGGTGCATTATTTTGTTAGGAGTTACAAAAGGATGGTACTATAATTCTATTGTCATTTCATTTTACTCCAGAGAAAAAGTCTTCCTATTACCAACTACTTTGCTATACAGTGATAGTTTGTGTAAAAAAGGAAGGATAAATGCTCTCCCTTTATTTACAGATTTTATCTATTTATTTTATTTGTGAGAAAGAGTCTCACTGTCACCCAGGCTGGAGGGCAGTGGTGTGATTTCGGCTCACTGCAGCCTCTGCATCCCAGGTTCAAGTGATTCTCCCGCCTCAGCCTCGCAAGTAGCTATGTCACCATGCCCAGCTAATTTTTGTATTTTTAGTAGAGATGGGGGTTTTGCCTTGTTGGCCAGGCTGGTCTTGAACTCCTGGCCTCAAGTGATCCACCTGCATCGGCCTCTTGAAGTGCTGGGATTACAGGTGTGAGCCACATCCAGCCTAATTTTTAAAGTAATGAATTGGTTTTCCAAAATGTGACCAGTGAGGTTTTTTGTCCTTAATCTTAACAGCATCATTATGAGCTCTCAGACTTAACCATATTTGGGGTGCATCTGTCTGTTGGATTCACTACCTGTATTTAAGCACAGATGTTCCCATCTTTGGCTAGTGGGAGCTGCTTCAGTTGGCCCGTGATTCCTGTTGTCATAATGCTGAGCTTCCTGGACTGTGATAGCTTTCTTGCTTTCTGGTGTGATGTTAACTAGCCCCCAAAGAAGTCTGGATTTGTTTTTTGTAACAAGGCTATATGCACATATTGACATCTTCGTGTTTTCGGTGATAATAAGTGAGGTTAGTGTATTTAAAACCCTGGAACATTCCTGAGCTGTCTTAACAGCTGCACATTGAAGCTGTGGTATTCTGACACCTTGTGGCGGTTTTAGTTTTTGTGTGCAAAAACTTTTTTAGAAACCCCACAAAACCCAAACAGCCTGTGTTCTAGATACCTTGGCATTCCTTATGGCTGATAGACTTCATTCCTGGCAGCCTCATTCCTGAGAGGTTGCCTGTAGTCAAGAGTTCAGCATATTAAATCTTGTTTCTTGTGTATTTTAACATTAAAATTGTGATTAATTTCGAATAAAAAAAGGATTTCAGATGGAATTTAGTTACAAAGAAGTATGTGTTGAAGATGTATGTAGTCAATACCTGTTACTGCTCTCTTTCATTTCATTATATTGCACTGATGTGATCCGTCTTACCCCTGTAAAGTAAGGTAGCTACTGATATTCCCATTTCACCTAGGAGAAAACTAAGCCTAAGAAAACTAATAATCTAAGTAATTTGTGCCAGCACACGAGCTAATAAGTGGACAAGATTTTTATTGTATTTGTTTTATATAACTCCAACATCTTGTAATCTTCTTAAATGCCATATTGTCTTACCTTAAATAATATAAACATTTCAAAACACTTAATGAGAAAATGATGGTTTTAAAAACTTAATGAAAAATTAATAGCAGAGTACTGTTTGCTCATTTTGGTTTGAAGGAATAAAAGGTGTCAGCCAAGCTGTGTTTCAGAGCCTGTCAGGAAGTAGCTGTCTAGGTGTTTCAAACTCCTGTTGACGTCACAGAAAAGGTGAATTATAATGGCAGTTTCTGTTTGATTGCTTACCCATTATATGTTTGCTATGGAAGAAAATAAAGTAACTTGGTTTGTGTAATTTTGTGTGTGATTATTAATGCTTCCTGAAGAGTGTGTGTGTGTGTGTGTGTGTGTGTGTGTGTGTGTGCGCGCGCGCGCGCGCGCGCGTAGAGACACAGTCTCTGTCACCCAGACTGAAGTGCAGTGATGTGGTCTTAGCTCACTGCAATCTCCGCCTCCTGGGTTGAAGCAATTCTCATGTCTCAGCCTCCAGAAGTAGCTGGGACTACAGGCATGCACCACCACAGCCAGCTAATTTTTAGATTTTTATTAGAGATGAAGTTTCACTATGTTGGCCAGGCTGGTCTCAAACTCCTGACCTCAAGTGATCCTGCCACCTTGGCCTCAAAGTGCTTGGATTACAGCCTGAAATGTTAAGGTTATGTTTGTGGTTGCTGAACTACATGAACTCTTATGCCGTATATTCAGATTTATTTTCATTAAATGTACTTACTGGAGGTAGATTGAATCATACAACATGCAGAAAGTGACCAGGTGAAAAATAGGATTTATGATTAATGCTGAGTCATGTGAAAATTGGTTTAATCAGTTATAAAGTCAGAATTTGGCTTAACTAACTTCAGGATTTTGTTTTCTTCATAGTTGGAGAAGTTTTAGAATATCACAGTTGATCACAAAAACTCCAAATTAAAAATCAACCCAGGCCACACATGGTGGCTCATGTCTATAATCCCAGCATTTTGGGAGGCTGAGGCAGGAGGATCACTTGAGCTCAGGAGTTTGAGACCAGCCTGGTTTGCATAATGGGACCTCATCTCTACTAAAAACAAACAAAAAAATGACCTGAGCATGGTGGCACACACCTGAAGTCCCAGCTCCTCAGGAGGCCAAGGCTGGGGGATCACTCTAATCCTTAAAATTGAGGCTGCAGTTAGCCATGATTGTGCCACTGCACTCCAGCCTGGGCAACACAACAAGACCCTGTCTCAGACACTCCCCCCAAAAAATCAGTCTAATGCTGCCCACCAAAAGAAATATTAAGAATATCAGGCTGCCTTAGAAACTGTTAAAGGCATTTCTTCTGGGGCCTTTGGGTCTGATTAGACAAGTATCTCCAGTTGCACTTTGTTACAACCACACCCTGCCCCGCTGGTTCAGAGCATGGTTCCTTTGATACCCCTTTCCCCCAAATCTGCATAAGGAAGGCTTTCTGTACACATTGGCACAGAAAATCATCAGCGTTTACCATCTTCACTTCCCTTCCTTTTCCCCCCAGATGTTTATACATTTCTGATGCTTTTAAGCTCTCCCAGACAATGCTGTAGTAGCGTGTAACACTTTCAGTTGAGAACCTTGTTTCCTTTTTTTTGTGAGACAGAGTCTGTCTCTGTCTCCCAGGCTGGAGTGCAGTGGTACCTCGGCTCAGTGCAACCTCTGCCTCCCAGGTTCAAGTGATTCTCCTGCCTCAGCCCCCTGAGTAGCTAGAATTACAGGTATACACCACCACCCCTGGCTACTTTTTATATTTTTAGTAGAGATGGGGTTTCCCTATGTGGGCCAGGTTGGTCTCGAACTCCTGACCTCATGATCCACCCGCCTTGGCCTCCCAAAGTGCTGGGATTACAGGCATGAGCCACCATACGCGGCCTACCTTGTTCCTTTTTATACTTTAAAACATCTAATCTATGTTTCGCTCTTTCCTTGATATTTATTGTTTATTGGCATGTACACTGATTTTGTTCTTCATTCACTGTACTTGACAATCTTGTTCTGTTCTGTGGCATATCCGTGATTAGCCAAGTTCATCATTGCAGAGTGCTGACGTTTGACATCTGTCTTTGTCTGAATTGATGATGATGACGATTCTTATATTCTGAGCAACTGACATTTAAATGTTTTTATGCTTCACAATGTCTACCTCTGTAGTCAGGGTCCTTGTAACCCTGTGTCCATCCTCTCACTAAATACAGTAATTGCTACCACAATTTTCCATATGCAAAAGTCGAGTCTCAGGTTGAATGGGATCTGGCTATCATAAGTCCTAAGTTAGTGACAGAGCTGGAACTGGAACCTGCAACTGTGACTCCGAGTGCTTGTTGCAACCCTCGGATTTCAAAACACACAGCCTTCTTTTTCCTTCAGGTTAAAATCCTCCAAGCTACTGGGTTGCCACAGCATCTGTCCCACTTTGTGTTCTGCAAATACAGCTTCTGGGATCAACAGGAGCCGGTGATTGTCGCTCCTGAAGTGGACACCTCCTCCTCTCCCGTGAGCAAGGAGCCGCACTGCATGGTTGTCTTTGATCACTGCAATGTGAGTTTGTTTTCCAGAGTAGGCCAGCATTTAGATCACTCATGTAAAAACAAAGCAGAAAATGAACCTTACTTCTTTGAATAATTGTGCCGATATGTCTTGGAGCACTTTCTGTGGAATGTGGGGATTGAGCAAAAAGTGTCAATGCATCTATACTCCTCCACAACCCAAAGGTCACTTTTGCATGAGAAACAAATACCTATGTATGTATATGTGCGTATTCTTCTCCAAAGAAAATCTATGCCCTGTATTAGATTACTGGAGAAATTATCTAAAACAGTTAAGAAACTTTTGTTTTAGAGAAAGCGAACATAGGTAACAGAGAAGAACTAACTTTGTTGAGCACCGAATGCTCTGTGAAGCTGTCTGTTACTTCTTCATTTGATCCTCACCACAGTTGTATTTGATGATACTGCAGTTGTTGTTGTTTTATTTTTTGTTTCGAGACAGAGTCTTGGTCTGTCACCCAGGCTGGAGTGCAGTGGCACAATGTCGGCTCACTGAAACCTCTGCCTCCCAGGTTGAAGCAATTCTCCTGCCTCAGCCTCCCAAGTAGCTGGGATTACAGAGGCCTCCCACCACGCCCGGCTACATTTTTTTTTTTTTTTTTTTTTGTATTTTTAGTGGAGTTGGGGTTTCACCATGTTGGTCAGACTGGTTTTGAACTCCTGACCTCAAGTGATCTGCCCACCTTGTCCTCCCAAAGTGCTGGGATTACAGGCGTGAGCCACCATGCCCAGCCAATAGTGCAATTTTTTTTTTCCAGCTGAAAACAAACAGTTCAGAGAGGTCAGTTTGCCCAAAGTAGTTCCCCGTCAGTTTGTCCGTGGCTGGTGACCAGCTGAATGTGGACTGTTGGGTCCCCAAGTCTATGTTGCTCCTGCACCACATTTGATCCAGCTCATCTCTGTCGAGAGAGACATTTCTTTCTAATCCGTTTAAAACAAATACTTGAGTGCATTAAAGATAGAGAGAGGAGACACCAGCAGATATAGGAGATTCTGTAGTTTCTGTAATAAACTGCCATAGAGCTCATTCCTAATTGCAAAATGCTATCTTATAAAAATGGACAGGCTGGGAGAATTTTTACAAATCAAGTCTTTTTTTTTTTTTTTTGGTGCTAATGATCTGTATTTCCCTTACCTCCTCATAGAGATAGTTAGCTTTCTACAAAGTGGGAAAAATGTTTTTGAACACACTACCTTATTGCATACTTTTATATCAACACATTATAGACCAGCGTTGTAACACTTTGTACGATTATGCTTTTAAAAATAACGCTCAAAATACTGCTAACAAAACACAATACAATGCTGGTGTTACATACTAGACTTCTGAGGTGAAAAGTTTTAAAAAATTCAGATTTATAGTTATGTTTAAAGTCAAGAACCTTAGGCCGTCTAAGCATTCATCATGGGTGTTAGCTGACAGTTCCGTATAACTAAAACATTCCTTTTTCAATTTTTTTCCTTATATAATTAAGTATGTGATGTCTGGTATAAACAATCCTAAGATTACCAGAAGGAGTTTCCTCTTCTGTAATTAGCTATTGTGTTTCAGGAGTTTTCTGTTAACATCACTGAAGACTTTATCGAGCATCTTTCTGAAGGAGCATTGGCAATTGAAGTATATGGACATAAAATGAACGATCCTCGGAAAAACCCAGCGCTGTGGGATTTGGGAATCATCCAAGCAAAGACACGTAGTCTTCGGGACAGGTGAATGTTAGATGTTCATCTGATTCCATTTTATATGTGTAATTTTTTTTTTTTTTTTGAGACAATCTCGTTTCCTTTGTCACCCAGGCTAGAGTGCAGTGGCGTGATCTTGGCTCACTGCAACTCCGGCCCCGCTGGAGTAAGCGATTCTCTTGCCTAAGCCGTCTGAGTAGCTGGGATTATAGGCATGCACACCATGCCTGGCTAATTTTTATATTTTTAGTGGAGCTGGGGTTTCACCATGTCGGCCACACTGGTCTCAAACTCCTGACCTCAAGTGATCCGCCAACCTCAGCCTCCCAAAGTGCTGGGATTACAGGTTGAGCCACCATGCTTGGCCAGATTCCATTGATAATTTTTAAAAACTGCTAGAAATAAGTACTGCCATTTATGAAGGTTATTGTTTCCTGAGCATGACCAGGGTTCCCTGAAGGGATGGCAGTGTCTCCAGGGTATTAATCACACAATTAAGCTTCCTTAGGGAAGCAAACTTCAGAGAATGATGGAAGAAAGTTCAATTTCAAACAGTGAAATTAATTTTGGAGAAGAATGACTTCCATTATGAATTGCTTCTAATTAATCAGCTGTAGAAAGGATGGATCAAGATTTACTCTAGTGTTCACATTTTCTTTGTCTTTAGCTCATGGTTCTGAGTGGCATCAGTGTTGGAAAGAGGTAGGCTTCTTTGTCGACTTAAAAGGAAGCATTAAAAGAGAATGACTGAAATTGCATGTCTTTGTGCTTTTCATCTACTTATAGATGAAAACCAGATTTCCTTTTTTGCATTTAGATAGTTTAGCAAATACTAAAATACAAAGTGAGATTTGAGATTTTTTTTTTTTTTTTTTTTTTTT